>NC_080385.1:12321036-12634649 GCF_014773155.1 Arachis stenosperma
TGTCATTGGAACTAACATTAGTTAAATCATTGTTTTTTTTATCATTATTTGAGATAACTTAATGATTTCTTCTTTAAAGTTTCAACTACTCTTGAAGTCAACTAGCTATATTTTTCAAGTATATATTGTTAAAGTTTATAGTCAGTATAGATACTATAATCACATCATAAAGTGCTACTACATTATAATTAATAGGAATAGATGGTGTATATATAAAAGTTAAATATGTAACTATTTAAATGAATAAATAATATTTTTCATGATAAAATATGCGTATATAGAATCAAACCTGACATCAAATATAGTACTATACTTTTTAAGAGAGAAAGTTAGTGTGCCACCTAAATTATTTAAGCTCCATACTCTAAATTATTCCCTTTTTTTTCCTCCATACTTATTTTGTAATACATGAGAATCTTAAGTACGTTGTACAATTTTGCTACATGCATCTTTGAATAGGGAACAATGTTTTTTTTACAATTTAAATAATAAGTTAAAAAAGGTTAAATTTTATTTAAAAATTAAATTTTAAACTAATTAAATATAATCCTTGTTTTAAATGGTTAATGAATCTAAAATGCAGCATATTATTTATATTGTTCGCATATTTCATTGTTCACCTGCGAAATTGATATAAATTTTATGATGTACGTAAACTAGGTAGGATCCAATGTTCTGAAGGAAAAAAGCAAGGTTTCTTTTCTTTCTTTTTAACAAGTGGATTTGTATAAGTTGAAAGTATTATAATGTCCATCCATTTTGTTTGATAATGGAAAATATATGGTGGTCCATTTTAGTGCAATTCTGCCACCAATTCTAAAAATCTTTTGTTTTTGAGACGCACATAAACATCAAGAATAACAACGAGGAAGGTATGCTTCTTCTCAATTATATTCTCGTATTGTGACCATAGGAATTGCACTTAGAGATAAGGTCCTATAAAGATCACATTCTTAAAAAAAGGGAACAAGTTGCGCTAGTAGCATGTTAATAATAATTAAAATTTTCATGTGACTAATGGATGGTCAAAGCTAATAAGTTCGTTTATAACCATCTAAAGTCTAAGCATATGCGTATGTTAATTAAACTCAAATAATAAGAGAATCTTTCAAAAGGGTCGAAGCATATTGCAATAACGTGTACATATATAGCTCACATAAAGCTACTTTAGAATATAATGTGAGCACGGCTAATACATTATTTAGAGTAAATTTGTTTATAGATGAGATACGGACAAAAAATATAAAATTATATTTGATAGATGAGATAATGATATAGATATTATGTTTAGAGATATTAAATTAGTATATTTTTGTATTTATTTTGATAAAAAAGACACAAAAAACACTATTAAGAAATACAATTTATTATTTATTAATTTTTTATAATTATATTTTGGATTTAGCTAAAGACACATGATAAATCTATCAATAATAAAAAAATTTAAATATTTTTATTTAACGAATGCAAAATAAATATATTAAAAATTTAAAATTTATATATATTTTTTTAAATTTTTTAATTTATAAATTTAACATGTGTTTTTGGAATAAAAAATAGATAAATTTTTATATTTTTTTTTCAAATTTTTTGTATAAAAAATAAATAAATTAAATTTTTATAATTTATTCTATTATATCACCAAATAAAATATAAGAGTACTAATTTTTATGTCTTTATCTTTTTTTCGTTCCTTATCTTATCTTGTTTTAAGAAGTAAATATAGTTATAAGAATTAGAAAGAAAAAGTAGTTTCGAGAGATGAATTTTGTGTTTACAATTTTGATTTATTTAAGTAAAATATTTTAATATGAACCAGACTCTTTAATTATTAGCAAAATACTTTCTCTTTATGATACGAATTGAGACTAAACCCTGATATCAACAATTTGAATCAATGATGTGAGGAATATCAAAGAACTATCTTTTGTTGACTCTCCTTCCTCCACACATATGTACCACAGAGTATTACTAATTTTTCAAGATTCTTTTTAAATCTAAAACTTGTAGTAGAATAACTCATTATTTAATATTTTGAATAATATTACAGGACCAATAAAATTATTTATTATTTTTATTAATATTTAATCAACAAAAATATTTTTATATTAAATTATAAATTATAATAGTATAAAAATAAAATATTAATATTTATTATAAAAAAATATTGGTCCATAATATTTTGTAATATTTATTCTAATTTGAGGCTAAATTAATTTTATTATGGAGACACAATAAGTGATACATGCTTTCGAATTATAAAATATATATTTCATTTTTTTACTAGAAAATTCAATATGGCTATACTTTATATTTCTAAGTTATCAAATGGCTATACTTTATGAGATATAACTATATATTTCCAATTAACATAATTTCTTGTGAAGCTTTTAATGAATTAATACCTTAAAGATATAACTAGCACTTAACAGCAATAATAAAATTTTTTTTTTTTGCAATTTTTCATACCCATAAGATAGATCTGCTTGAAAGAAAGACAATAATATATACATCATCAACACACTATCCAACAATTCATTTGGGAACTTCATTATTGCATAAGAAACAAGTTTTGTCCTCTTTATTCCTTGAAAGACAAAACTTTGTGTCATTTACTATGTATGAATAACGCTAAGTTATTTGCACTAACAAATTAATCTTATACGATACTCATAAGTCATAAGTAGTTATCTTTTTCTTGTGTCTGAATTATATTATTTACTGGAAATTGTTATTTAAACAACTGGAATTAATCTTACAACCAACAACTACAACAAAGATAGCATTATCTTTTCTATTTGAAAATTTCACACATTTTTATTGTAGTTGTTGGTTACAAAATTATCTTTACTAGATAGACTCACTAGACCCTATCACTTTTTAACATTAACGATCATGTCATGTACGTACCATAAAAAATTTCAAGTTTTACGTAGATTTCCAAGTTTTGTCTCTTTAGTAATTAAGCTAATAAATATGATCAATTTTCAATGTATGAAAGGGAAGATGATGATGAATATGATAAAAAGAAGAAAATTAATTATTGTTGTTTAGCTCTTTCAAGTTTGAACACATTTTATTTCCATGTGCCGCCGAATAATGAAGGATAGATGACCCACCATGCATAAAACAAAAAGTAGAAGACATTTCTAGCAAAAGGAGAGAAAAAAAAATGGCATAAAGAGATCGAAAGACAAGGTAAACAATGATATGAACAGTTTTTTTTTTCTTTTTACTAAATTCATCATGATGTTTTGCCATTTTTGTTTTTTTTTTTTCTTTTACCATTTTTTTGCCCCCAAGGAGGGCTCCGAAATAATTATAGAAAAATAAAACCCATTACATTACATTCCATTTTTTCTCAATTCTTTCTAAAGAATAAGGAAATTATGACTAAATCAATGAGTAATAGTTCAAATGACATAATTTTTTCATACTCAATTAAGAGATTGCGGATTTAAGTATCTTATCTTTGGTAAAAAAAAAAAGAAAATTATGACTAACGATGTAGTACTTAAAAAAAATAGAATAAAGTAGCATATTGTATCCCTCCCTCTCCCCCCTTTTTTTTTTTTGAACATCAATAGTGCTGAAATTTTAAATTTATGATCTCATTATTAACCAATAGAATATAGAAGAAAAAACGTGTATTCTCATAAAAAATTACACGTTATTCTAATTTATTTTATCATAAATTTAAATGAAAAAGTACAGGTAAATAATAAAAATATTAAACAATGTAAAGAATAAATATATTATATGTTCAATTTATTAAGTGTGTAGATGGTGATTCTAATATTAAAATTTAGATGAATAATTTAGAGTATAATGTATTTTTATTTTATTGGACTAATTTTAAAGCATATTATTCACATTATTTATAAAAATTATTATCTACCTAACAAAGTCTAATTTAAATTGGTCGAATAATTAATTCGCTCTTCATAGGTTAAACAATAAAACAACTGACTCCTAGTTTACCATCTATATACTTCGCATTTCCAATTTTGTGAATTATATTTTGAGGAGCAAAATCATATAGTTCGGAATTGACATTCCTAATAAGTGAAATGTTTTATACATATATGATGAAAAAATATTTATACCATTTTTTTAGTACACTTTTGTTGTATACTTTCTTTTATAGAGTAAAGTATTATTTTTGTCCTTAACGGTTGGGATAAGTTTTAAAATTATCCCTAATATTTGAATCGTCCTATTTAAATCTCTAACGTTTTAAAATTGACTCAATATTGTCCTGCCGTTAAGAATCTGTTAACGGAATTGACAGCAGGACAAAATTGAGACGATTTTGAAACGTTAGGGACTTAAATAGGACGAACACGTTAGGGACAAAATGATACATAGAAATAAATTTTAATTTTATCCTTTAATAATCCATTTTTACGGTTGACGTGGCAGAAATTGGCCGATTAAGAATTTATAGAGAAAACGGCGTTGCAAGTACAGTTCTCAACCGACTAAAATCCACTTATCAATTTAGAAGGGGTTGTTACAAAATTTAGAAATAAAACACTGGGAGTATGAATCTCAGGTCATCTCCCAATGAGTTGCAGAGAGGGTGCTATTTTATTAATTAGAGGTTTTCCAAAAAAATTTCGAGTTTGAGAAACAGAGAAATAAATAATAATAAATTCAGATAAAAGCCTTGACCGGGAAAAGATTAAATGGAAGTTCTATCCCTGTTGAACTTTCCTAAGTGTAATAATAAAAGAGTTGTTATCCTACTTAGTTATCCCTTATATAATAAGGGAAAGTCAAGTAACTCTCAAACTAATCCTATCACTTGCGTCCTAATCCTTTCCTAAGAAAGGATTAGAGTCGAAGACAGGAGAATTAGCCAACAACTTCCAATTAATATTGACACTTGAGCATTCCAACTTAAAGTTTTCCTTTTAATAAGCTCCCAATCAAGTTAGGAAACTACTCCATTATCATGAATA
Organism: Arachis stenosperma; assembly: GCF_014773155.1. Classification (NCBI taxonomy): domain Eukaryota; kingdom Viridiplantae; phylum Streptophyta; class Magnoliopsida; order Fabales; family Fabaceae; genus Arachis; species Arachis stenosperma. The sequence continues at coordinate 12,326,001 of NC_080385.1, forward strand.
TAACTTACACAAAATTAAGAGAGGAATAAAAGAAAGACATGATAATTAATAACTAAAAATTAATTAAAAGTAAAAATAGTTCCTTGCATTAATAAATTCCAAAATCATGAACATACTTGTCTAAACAGAGTCAATGGACAATTAAAGAGTAAAGGAATAGAGAAACAAACTAGAATGATGAAGCTCTAACGGAGGTAATGAATCTTCTCAATATCCAAAGCAAAGCACTAAAACTCTAAAACTATGAATGTGAAGAAAACTTAGAGGAAGGAGTAGAATTCTCTCTAGATTCCAAACTAAACTAAAACTATGCAGAATGAGAATGTGTCTTGAGTCTCTATATTCCCTAACTTTAGTCTGTGTTTTTGAGCCGAAAACTGGATCTAAAACTGCCTCGAAATTGCCCCCAGCGATTTCTGCAGGTCGCGCATGTCACGCGTGCGCGCGCGCGTCAATTGTGCTTTTTGTTTGTTGCGCGTCTGCGCCAGGTGCATATGCGCGTCGATCTGTGAATGCGCTAATGTGCGCGTGCACACCAGGTGCGCGCGCGCGCGCGCCGCTTCTCGTTGGTCAACTTCTTTGTTTCCTTGTATTCCTTCTATTTTTGCAAGCTTCCTTTCCACCCTCTAAGCCATTCCTTCCCTATAAAATCTGAAAACACTTAACGCACAGATGACGACATCGAATGGTATAAAGAAGAATTAAAAATATATAATTTAAATGTTTAGAAAGCAAGTTTTCAACTATAGAATAAAATTAGGAAGAAATTATAAAATCATGCAAATCATATGAATAAGTGAGTAAAGAGTTGATAAAAACCACTCAAATTAGCACAAGATAAACCATGAAATAGTGGTTTATCAACAGTACATAGTTATTCAATTATTTTCTTAATCACATTTAAGTAAATTACACTTAATTACATTAATTTTATTCTAAATAAATTTATTTTTTTATAATTTTACTCTTAAAAATTTTTACTTATCCTAAAATGTTTGTAAAATGACTAGTACATAAACTTGTGGAAAAAAATGATACATATATAATAAAGTAATGTACTTCTAATAATTTTATTTACAAATATTTCATGATGAGTAAAAATCTTTAAGAGTAAAATTATAAAAAAATAAATTTATTTAAAATCAAAGTAATGTGATTAAGTGTAATTTACTTAAATGTGATTAAAAAATAATTGAATAACTATGCACCATAAAAGATTGATATTAGTGAAGGATGAAATTAAAATTTATTTCTATGTATTATTTTTGTCCCCAATGTTTTCATCCTATTTAAGTCCTAACGTTTTAAAATTGTCTCAATTTTGTCCCGCCGTCAATTCCATTAACAGATTTCTAATGGCAAGACAATATTGAGTCAATTTTAAAACGAGACTTAAATATGACGATTCAAACGTTAGAGACAATTTTAAGATTTATCCCAAACGTTAAGGATAAAAACAATACTTTACTCTTTTTTTTATATACCTTTTTTATGATGTAAAAGACAAATTGTTTATCTTCTTTCATTTTTTTTAATCACTTGTAGTTCCAGAAGTGAAATATCAAATATGTACAAGCAGCACAAAAATTATATATAAATATATAATAAATTAATAGGTATTGTGATAAAGATGGATAACTATATCTTAAGTGGCTATTTTTTTCAATGTTAAAGAAATCTTTTTTAAGACAAAATCTAATTAAATGAGAGTTGAAAATGAAGTGCGCTTACATGTATAAATAGAGATAGTATGGCATGTGTATTAGACACTCAGTAATAATAAAGTAAATACTTCCTCTCTCTCTCTTATATAAAGCACTTTTTTACTTTCTTTCTTCACATATTACTAATATAATATTAATATATTATCTTTATAGTAGTATAATAATATTGGTAAATACTGATAGTAGTGTTTTTTATTTATACTTTTATTTTATTACTTCTTTCTTATTTATTTTACAACACGTTATTAGCATGAAGTTCTAACGAAATTTTAGGAAGACTCCAGGTAACAATTTTCTTATTATGTCGAAACTCTCTCATCTTGAATTTAATGCTCTTGATATATCTGAAAATAATTATTTACCATGGATACTAGATGCTAAAATCCATCTTGATTTAATGGATCTTGAAAATACCATTAAGGCTGAAATAATAAATCCCAAAAGGATATAGCCAAAGCCATAATTTTCTATCGTCGTCATCTTGACGTATGATTGAAAAATGAATTTCCCACATTAAAAGATTCTGCAGATCTGTGGAAAGGCCTTGAAGAAAGGTACAATCATCAAAAGACGGTGATACTTTCTCAAACTCGATATGTTAGAGAGAATTTTCTCGACTTTCCATACCTTGAATGTGCTCCTGCAGCAGCAGTATCGAGAAAAAGAATTTAAAAATATTTTGAGTTAATTTCTTGCATTTTTTTGTTGCTGAACGCAACAATGAGTTACTTTTGAGAAATCATGAAGCGCACCCAACTGGCGCCGCCCCATTTCCTGAAGCAAATGCGACAAATTATAACCCCAGAAGAGATAAATGGCAAGATTTTGATAACAAGACAAATTATGGAAGGAAAAGAAATTATGTTCATAAGAAATGATCTTACCAGAAGTGGGATAAAGAAAGAAATTTAGAAGTGGGCAAAGTAAATCAATTGAGGATAATTACTTCCATTGTGGTGGAAAGGACCATTGGTCACGTACCTGTCGTACCCCAAGGCACCTAGTTGATTTTTATCAGGTATCCTTGAAAAAGGATGACAAAGAAAAGGAAACAAATTTTGTTTCAAATGATGAAAATTTCACTCATTATGATGTATCTAATTTCTTTGAGGATTTTAAAGGGAATATTGGCTATTTGATCAATGATGGAATAGTTTAATATGTGTGTTTGTTAAGTATTCATGTGAATAATGTTTACTGTGCATGTACTTTTACTCATTTTATTATTATTATTATTTATTTTTGAAGAAAAATGGCAAGGACATATTGTGAAGATATTTGCCTTGCGGATAGTGCAAGTTCGCACACTATTCTCAAAAGTGATATATATTTTATCCATCTTGTGCCAAAAGAAGAATGTGTTAATACTATAATTAGTTCAGGTAATGTGATTGAAGGCTCCGGAAGAGCTATAATTTTGTTTCTCGGAGGAACAAAATTCATAATAAATAATGCACTGTTATCTACCAAGTCTCGAAGAAACTTGTTGAGTTTTAAAGATATTCGCCGAAATGGATAACATATTGAGAATATGAATGAGGGATGTCATGAATATTTATGTATCACAACTCATGATTTAAATAAAAAGGTTATATTAGAAAAGTTACCCTCACTTTCATCTGGGTTGTATTATACCAAGATTAGTGCAATTGAATCACATGCCACTGTAAACCAGAAGTTTATTAGCCCAAATAAATTCATAACTTGGCACGACCGATTGGGTTATCTGGAAACAACCATGATGAGGAGAATTATTGAAAACTCCCATAGACATTCACTAAAGAACCAGAAGATTCTTAAAACTAGTGAATTTTGTAGTACTGCATATTTTTAGGGAAAGTTAATTTTAAGGCCATCACCTGTAAAGATTGGATTTGAGTCCCCTGAATTCCTAGAAAAGATTTAAGGTGATATATGTGGACCTATTCATCCACCATGTGGATCTTTTAGATATTTTATGGTCCTAATAGACGCATCTTCGAGATGGTCACATGTGTGCTTATTATCTTCTCGCAACCTGGCCTTTACGAGATTACTGGCTCAAATTATTCGATTAAAAGCACAATTTCCAAAATATCCAATCAAAGCGATTCGTCTTGATAATGCTGGTGAATTTACTTCCCAAGCTTTTGATACTTATTGTATGGCTAATGGAATAAGTGTTGAACATCTAGTAACTCATGTTCACACACAAAATGGGTTAGCAGAATCACTTATTAAACACCTCTAATTAATTGCTAGACCCTTACTTATGAGAAAAAATCTCCCAACCTCGGTTTGGGGGCATGCTATTTTACTTGTCGCAGCACTTATTCGTTTGAGGCCAACGAGTTATCATCGGTTCTCTCCTATGTAATTAACTTTTGGCAAGCAGCCAAATATTTCCCATTTAAGGATATTTGGGTGTGCAATATATATTTCCATTGCACCACCTAATCACACCAAAATGGGACCCCAAAGAAAATTGGGGATATATGTTGGATATGATTCTCCCTTTATAGTAAGGTATCTTGAGATACAAACTGGAAATGTATTTAAAGACCGGTTTGCGGATTTTTATTTTGATGAATCAAAATTTCTAACATTAGGGGGAGAGAATAAGCTTCCTGAAAAGAAACTTAATTGGAAAGCATCATCGTTGATGCATTTAGATCCTCGATTAGAGCAATGTGAACTAGAAGTTCAAAACATTATACATTTGCAAAGAATAGCAAATGAATTGCCTGATGCATTTTATGATACAAAAAGGATAACCAAATCTTATATACCAGCGAAAAATGCTCCAATTCGAATTGATCTCCCAGTAGGACAAGTAGCCACTGAAGCAAATTCACGCCAGAAGCGTGGCAGGCCTGTCGGTTCCAAAGACAAAAATCCTCGAAAGAGAAAAGAGGTAAATACTATTCCTGTTGAAAAATACATAGTAGAGACACCTGTAGTTGTCCAAAATTCTTATATGATTTTAACGTCAGAAGATGTTCAGGTACCTGAAAATTGTGAAAATGACGAGATCTTGATAAATTATGTCTTTACAGAAAAGAAATGGGACCAAAATAAGACAATTGTCAATGAAATATTTGCATATAATGTGGCATTAAATATCATGCATGAAAATAAGGATCTTGAGCCAAGATCAGTCAAAGAATGTCGACAAAGAAATGATTGGCCAAAATGGGAAGAAGCCATGAAGGTTGAATTAGACTCACTTGCAAAACGTGAAGTCTTTGGACCTGTAGTCCGAACACCAGAATATGTAAAATCTGTTGGATACCGATGGGTATTTGTGAGAAAATGAAATGAGAAAAATTAAGTTGTACGCTACAAAGCTCGACTTGTAGCACATGATTTTTCACAAAGACCCGGTATAGATTATGAAGAAACGTATTTCCCTGTAGTGGATGTGATAACATTGCGTTATTTGGTCAGTTTATCTGCATATCATAAACTGTATATGCATTTAATGGATGTGGTAACAGCCTATTTATACGGCTCATTAGATCGGAATATCTATATGAAAGTCCCTGAAGGACTAAAGATATCTAAACCATCCAATGAATATTCACAGGGATTATACTCAGTTAAATTGCAAAAATCTTTATATGGCCTGAAACAATCTGGACGAATGTGGTATAATCGTCTTACTGAGTATCTGGCCAAAAACGGATTCAAGAATGATGATATATGTCCATGTATTTTCATAAAGAAATCTACATCTGAATTCATTATAATTGCTGTGTACGTTGATGATTTAAATATCATTGGAACTCTTGAAAAGATTCTAACAATTATAAAAACTCTAAAAGAAGAGTTTGAGATGAAAGATCTTGGAAAGATTAAATTTTGTCTCGCTCTACAAATCGAACATACAAAAGATGGGATCTTTATTCATCAAACAACATACAGAAAAAAGATCTTAAAGAGATTTTATATGGATAAGTCACATCCATTAAGTACCCCAATGATTGTAATATCTTTAGATGTGGAAAAGGATCAATTTCGTCCTAAAGAAGAGAATGAAGATATCCTTGGTCCTGAAGTACCATATCTTAGTGCCATTGGAGCACTAATGTATCTTGCTAATAATATGCGACCTGACATATCATTCGCGCTGAATTTACTAGCAAGATATAGTTCCTCTCCAACAAGAAGACATTGGAGTGTAATCAAACAAATTTTTCGATATCTTTATGGAACAGTTGATATGGGATTGTTTTATCCCTATGGATCCAAGTCACAACTAGTTGGCTATGCAGATGCTGGATACTTATCTGATCCACATAAAGACAGATCTCAAACATGATACCTGTTCACATATGGTGGTATAGCTATATCATGGAGGTCCACGAAACAGACAATAGCAGCAACTTCCTCTAATCATGTTGAAATATTGGCGATTCATGAAGTTAGTCGCGAGTGTTTTTGGCTGAGGAGTCTGATTCAATATATTCTATCATCATGTGGACTGATTGATCATAAGATAGCTCCAACTGTCCTGTTTGAAGATAATACAGCATACATTGCTCAACTTAAGAGTGGATACATCAAAGGTGATAGAACAAAGCATATTTCTCCCAAATTCTTCTTCACTCATGATCTTCAAAATCAAATGACAATTGATGTCCAACAGATCCGTTCAATTGACAATCTGGCAGATTTATTCACAAAGTCACTCCCAAAATCCTCCTTTGAAAGATTGATACATGAGATTGGGATGCGCCGATTTCGAGACATTAAATGATGTTGGTAAGAGGGGGAGACTGTACTCTTTTTTTTTCTTGGTCAGGTTTTTTTTCCATTGGATTTTTCTTGACAAGGTTTTTAATGAGGCAATCCCATCACAAAGCATATTGTACTCTTTTCCTTCACTAAGATTTTTTTCCACTAGATTTTCTTTAGTAAGGTTTTTAATGAGACAATAATCCTAAGTGATCATCCAAGAGGAAGTATTATGATAAAGATGGATGACCACGTATATCTTAGGTGGCTATCTTTCTCAATGCTGAAGGAATCTTTTTCAAGACAAAATCCAATTAAATGAATTAAAAATGAAGTGCTCGTACATGTATAAATAGAGATAGTATGGCATGTGTATTAGACACTCAACAATAATAAAGCAAATACTTCCTCTTTCTCTTTTTTATATAAAGCACTTTTTTACTTTCTTTCTTTACATATTACTAATATAATATTAATATATTATCTTTATAGTAGTATAATAATATTAGTAAATACTGATAGTAGTATTTTTTTATACTTTTATTTTATTACTTTTTTATTTATTTTACAACAACAAGTACTTTTTTTTCATAGCGGATCTTTTCTCTCCAAGGAAGGTCAAAGTCAACAGAAATAGAAGAGAAGGGAGAGCGTTTGAGATTTTTTTGTTTTGTCAGTTCGAATCTGGGTGCAGCATATTAAATAGGACTGCACATGAATCGGATAATATCCGCATATCCGCGGTAATTATCTGCATCCGATCCGAATTTTGCGGATATTATCCGATCCGCAGAGTCATCGGATCGGATTGGATCCGATCCGCATTATGGTCGGATCGGATTGCGGATTCGGCAGTGATATCCGCGGATCTGATCCGCAAATCCGCATATCCGCACATCACATATAAATAGCATAGTTTAAGACAGTAAACCCTAATGTGATATGAATTTTAGTATGTTATTTTATGAATTTTATAATATTTTATTTTTAATTTTTTATGTTGTACTTCAACTTAGAATAATTAAACTTAAATCTTATGTTATTATTTTGTTTTTGTTATTCAAAAGAACTATTATTGATAATATTCTAGGAGTAAATAGGCTTAAACAAATAAAAAATGAATTTTCTGAATTTTTTTTTTTTGTAAAAAGGCCAAACAAAATCTTAAAATAATTTTTTTTAATTATGCGGATATACCCGATACCCGATCCGATCCGATCCGCAAGTATGCTGATCGGATCGGATCCGGCCTAAAAAATTGCGGATATCGTATCCGATCCGATCCGATGAATACAGTGCGGATCGGATAGAATTTTAGGCCATATCCGATCCGATCCGTGTGCAGCCCTAATATTAAAAACCACTATATTTTACCACTCAACTAAAGCTTCGGCTGCAGTTTAAATGAATTTTTTTTTTTGGTCGGTGGATTGGACAACCCCCAATTCTATGTACCTCGGTGGATTGGACAATTCCCAATCCTAGATACACAACACACCAGTTTAAATGAATAAATGAATCATTGTATTCTCGGATTTGGATTCTGGAGAAAGATTTTCCTGCTTTTGGGCCACAGAAACAAAACAGTGTTGACGGCAACAGACGGGCTAAAGTTGAAGTTTTCGGTCTTTGGGCCCATGGGCTACAGGTAATTGGGCCTTGGCAGAGTCTTAAAATTTGGAGTAGCCACAAGAAAAATAATTCAGTTTGCATAATACCAATACCAATAATAATAATTCAACAAAATCGGATTTATTTAGTAGTTAGTTTTGCTAATGCGTTCAAACAAATATTGAGATTTCAAATCTCTTATTTGCGACAAATTAGTAAAAAATCAATAATAATAGTAATAATTCAGTTCGCCCAAAGATTAAAGAAATAATAATTGATAATTCAAGGAGAAAAAGACTAGTCACATAATTGAGAAAGGATATATTTGAGAAAACAATAAAAAACAGTTAATAATTAGCCAGTATAATTTAGATACATAATTTTCAGATTTTGATGTATTTATTATTTTAAAATTTTCAGAAAAAGAATATTCTACGAACAAAAAGAAAGGCAAAAGCTCCGACCAAAATAAAAAGGGATAAAGAAATGGTCTAGTACTCTAGTAGACTAGTCCTTCATTTTATTTTTATTTTACATTTTTTTTATTTTCAAAGGTGCTGACTAGTCAAATGTTATATGCAATTAAGCATAACATAGGTAGCCATGTGGAATGTCTCAATTGCAATGGATCTTTTCCCCTTTTATTGAAGCATTTTAGATGATAAAGTATAAAGAAAGTTGATCCCCAAAAAATAGCAAAAGGTGTTTTATATCAAGGTAAATATTTTAATTTAATTCTTTGTTTATTAGTGTAAGAGAACCTATATTAATTAAGAGCTTACCCTTTTTTCTTCAGTCAAAAAACCAAAGGCACACACTCATTGTTTGAAATAATGAAATAATATACTATATATATATATATATATATATATATATATAGGAGTAAAAAAGCTAATTAACTTAACTAAGTATTTTAATTTATCTAGCACAATTTACGAGTTTAGCCACAAGGATAAATTAGAGAAGATCGAATTACTATTAATCTATTTTTTCTTATTTCTTTCAAAAAAAAAAAAATCAACAATCACATATCTAAAATCATGAAAATATTTGTATGCTGTTGAACACTAATTTTATTGGCTTTTATTTATTTTTTATTATGGCTGGTCAATTGATCATATTCTAAATAATTGGTACTTGAAATAGAATAATATAAAAAAAATAAAAATAATTTTAAAATTTTTTTATTTTTGGTGATATAAAAAAAACTTAAAGCGTACATTAATAAGAACTCTTTTCTTCAGTATTTCATATCAGAATTTTTACCAATCCAATAACATTCAATACATATTTTAAAAGAGTTTGCAAGAAATAAGTTATTAAGAGCAAAAACATGCATAATTATAAATAAGTGACTTGAAATTACAAATTTTAATGTGAGATTAAATTATATTTATATCTCTTGTAACTTATTCTTTTGCATTTGTTTTATATATCTAATAATAATTATATAAATAAATTGTTGTTAATGATGTTGAGTTTGTTGATAAAACTGATTTATGGTATAAAAGATTATATCATATGAGTAAGAAAGACATGAATATGTTATTCGAGAAAAAATTTTTATGTGGTTGCAAAGTTGCTTTGCAAAAATACAATCATTGCTTTGTTAAAAAACAAAACAGAGTTTCTTTCAAAAGTTGTCCACCTTCAAGGAAGTCGGAGTTACTTGTTTTGGTGCATTCTGATGTATGTGGGTCAATAAAGACAAAAAATCTTGGAGGATCTATCTATTTTGTAATCTTTATTGATGACTATTCTAAAAAATTATGAGTTTATATTTTGAAAACAAAAAATCAAGCTTTGAATGTCTTCAAGTAATTTCAAATTTTTATTAAAAGAGAAACTGGAAAGAAGTTGAAATGCATTTCGTACTGATATGGTGGTGAGTACTCAGGTCCATTTTATATTTATTGTAAAGAACATGGTATAAGACATCAAAAGACTCTTCCGAAGACTCTTAAGTTGAATGGCTTGGCTGAAAGGATGAACAGAACATTGATTGAAAGAGTTATGTGTTTATTGTCACAGTCTGGATTGGATTGGCAAAATCTTTTTGGAGCTTTGAGCACTGTTGTTCATGTCTTAAATCGAACACCATGTGTTCTCTTGCAATTTGAAGTGTCAGAGAAGGTATGATCAGATAAAGATATTTGTGTTGTTTTTCCTGCTAGGTTCTTTCATACTGACATCAAAGCTTGTTGGTATTTTTCTGGACTTGTGATTCTGTGAACAATGAAAGCTAATACTAATACTAGTAGGATGATCACTCTTAATGTTTCTAATTATGATTTGTGAAAGTCAAAGATGGAAGATTTGCTTTATGTTAAGAATTTTCATCAACTAGTTTCTGTACCAAACAAACTCTGATACCAGTATGAAAGAGTCCAGCAGTGGAAACAATACAAATATCTAACACAAGAATAATATAGAAGAACTCACAACACAATATGACAGCAACTATGAACAAGCAAATATAGCAAGTAAAGCAATAACAAGAACACACAGAGATTTTAACGTGGAAAACTCCCTCAATGTGAGAGGTAAAAATCACAAGTCGTCCAGATCAATAAAATAGCTCCACTATAATTAAATAAGATAAAGAGAGTCTCAAACAAAATACAAATCGTGTATATAACCAGCCAAAACATCAAAATATCAAAGCTTACAAATGAGAAGTAAGAAGATAAAAAATACCCAAAAAAATAGAGCTTCTATTTGAAGCCTATTTCTTCCTCTAAAGATTTTCAATCAAAATCTTCACCGTACAGAATGAAGAACAAGATGAGATAAAGCTTTAGTTCGAATTTCAGGTTGATCCAACAGTGAACGAATGAAAAACTGCTATTCAAAGATTGCTACTCTGTATAAAAATAGAAAATCTATTTTCTCTCTTTCAAAGCCAGTTTTTCCTACTGAAAACTTCCAATGAACATCTCCACCATCTATAATGAAGAACAAAATAATAGGAACACACAGTTTAAATTTCAAACCGATCCAACGATGAACAAATGTGAAACTACTATTTGAAATTTAGTGCTTTGCATAAAAACAAAAATTTTGTTTTTCTTCTTCTCTCTCACTTTGATAGCAATACTATCATTCTCAAAATAATCTCAAAAATCTAATTAGGGTTGTAACACAATAGGTATAAAGAAACATTCAAAAAATTAAACTTAAGTCTCACAAAAGACAAAAAAAATCCAACATAAACAATATATAAATAAATTACTATTACTAAAACTTTATAATAACAAAAATAGATTGAGTGAATTATATAATTTTTAAGAATAAATTCATCTTATTAAAAGCAAAAATCTATCCAAATGTAGCGTACAATTAACATTGAATTCTATTATTATATTTACAAGCTCACAATCACCTGAAACACACATATTGACCCAATGTAATAAACCCAAGACACACTAAATTATTATAAAACACTATCATTTTTCTAATTTGGTTTATTAATCTGCCACGATAAAAAAAAACTTTGTTGATTAAAAATTTTTAATTAACATTGCCTTCCTTAAATTAAACTTGCAGAATTAATCATTCCAAGCATCTTTTTCAATTTGGAAAATAATTCGATTTTCAATGGCTTTGTGAATATATCAGTAACTTTTTCTTCAGTTGGATAATACTCGATCACAACTTCTTTCTCATCTACCAATTCTCTAATTTTATGAATCCGAATATCAATATGCTTCGATCTTCCATAAAATACTGGATTTTTGCAAAGTGCAATAAGTGACTTGTTATCACAAAATATTATTGTTGGAGTACTTTGTTTCTCGTTCAATTCCTCAAGAATTCTTCTTAGCCAAACTGCTTGCGTTGTGCAACTTGCTGCTACTATATATTCTGCTTCTGCTTTGATATATCGAAGAATTCTTTTTGCCGCTTGCAAATGGCTGGTACAAGGCTCCTCCATAACACTGCTAAGCAAACCAACTCCAAACACAATATCTGGTTTAGTCGCAGTCAAGTACCTTAGACTTCCAATCAAGCTTTTGTAGTATGTAGAATTTATTGTTCTTCCTTTATCTTCTCTCAACAACTTGAACTTCTCTTCGACTGGAGTAGAAACTGGCTTTGAATGTTCCATTTGAAATTTTTTCAAAATATGATTTGTATATTTCTTATGAGAAATGAAAATACCATCATCTCTTTGAACTACTTCAATGCTAAGAAAGTAAGACATAAAGTCCATACCGGTCATTTTAAAGTGCTTTATCATAGCCTCCTTGAATTCTGCAATTCTCTTCAAATTATTGCCAGTAAAGATTAAATCATCAACATAAAGACACACGATAAAGATATCTACAGGTTCAACGAACTTGATATAAAGAGTATGCTCAAACGGATATCTTCTGAAACTATTCTCAATGAAATAAGAATCAATCTTCTTGTACCATGTTCTTGGTGCTTGTTTTAACCCGTACAAGACTTTCTTCAACTTGTAAACTTTATCTTCTTTTCCAAAAATTTCATATCCTGCAGGTTGCTCAACATACACTTCTTCTTCTAAAGTGCCATTTAGAAATGCAGACTTAACATCCATTTGATATATCTTCTACTTATTTTGAGCCGAGAGTGAAATAATCATATGAATAGTATCTAATCTAGCAACAAGAGCAAATACTTCAAAATAATCGATACCTGGCTTTTGTTTCTATCCTTTAGCAACTAATCTTGCTTTGAAACGATCAACTTCACCACTAGGTTTGTACTTAATCTTGTAAACACACTTTACTCCAATTGGCTTCTTATTTGTTGGTAAATTTGTCAGCTCTCATGTGTCATTCATCTCAATGGCATGAATCTCCTCATCCATTGCTTTCTTCCAATTGTTGTTTTTAGAGGCTTTTTCAAAGTTCAACGGCTCACAATCTAAAAATAGTGCAAAGTTTATAATTTCTTCATCGGACGGATCGTTGTCATTGTCAACTTCATAATCTGCTAATCTAGCAGGTAGTCTCCGCTCTCTTTGTGATCTTCTAGATGATTCTAGTTGTTTGGTTGTATTAGGTTGTTTTTCTTCTACTTCATCACATGTATTTGGAATTATAGTCAACTGCTTTTCTGTCTTTGTGTTCCAGTCCCACATGGCTTTTTTGTCGAACGTAACGTCTCTGCTGATGATCACTTTCTTTATTTCTGGATTGTACAACTTGTATGCTTTTGAGTCTGTGCTATAGCCAATAAAGATACACTTCTCGCCTTTGTCATCTAACTTTTTTCTTAATTGATCTGGTACATGGGCACATACCAATTAGATTGAAAGATGGTTCTCTGAGTTATATTTTTTTATATTTTTTTACTCCTGCACTTGATTATAATTTATTGAGTATGGGACAATTATATGAGAAGGGATATAAGATGATAAATTATCATGGATATTGCACTGTATTTGACAACAATGGAAGGTTCATAGATAAATCAAAGATGACTTCAAACAGAATGTTTCCATTAAAAATTCAACATGTCAATCCCTCTAATTGCATGAGTTCTGTGATACTTGGATGATAACTGGTTGTGGCATATGCGGTTTGGGCATTTTCATTTTTCTGGCCTAAACTATCTGTCAAGAAAAAGACTTGTTTCTAGTCTACCACAGGTTCATATTATCAATTGTGTTTGTGAGATTTGTAAACTGGGAAAGAAGCACAGAGATTTATTCCCTACAGAAAAGTCATAGAGAGCCAGAAGATTACTTGAAATTGTGCATTCAGATCTCTGTCCTGTAGAAGTTCCAAGTAATGGTGGTAGCAGGTACTTTATCACTTTTTATTGATGATTTTAGTAGATATATATGACTATACTTTCTGAAGCAAAAATCAGAAGCATGTGATACCTTCAAAACATTCAAAGTGTTTGTCGAAAAATAAAGTGGCTGTAAAATCAAAATTGTCAGAACAGACAAAGGAACAGAATATCTTGCATGTTCAGAATACTTTAAGCAACACGGAATTCAAAACCAACTAATAACTAGATATACTCCTCAACAAAATGGAGTTGTTGAAAGAAAGAACAGAACCATCATGGATATGGTCAGATGCATGCTCAAGTCAAAACAAATATCTAAAGAGTTTTGGGTAGAAGCAGTCGCAACAGCAGTTCATATTTTAAATAGGTGTCCAACAAAGAGTTTTCGTGATAAAACTCTAGAGGAAGCTTGGAGTGGAAAACGTGGCCTTCCATCCATCATTTTAGAGTAGTACAACTACAACATTCTACAACATTGAAGAAATTCAAAATCAAATTGAATTGAAATTGAAAGTCAAGCAAATTAGAAGATTATGAAAACTACATGAATACAAGTTGAAAGAAGATTCATGAAGCCAACTCATAAAATAGTGGTAATTACAAAATTGAGTTGTGATTCATAAATTATTATTTTAGTAGGAAGCATTGCCTATATAAAGGCTTCATATGTATGTTGTTATCTATCTCTTCATGAACCAAAATACTTAGTGTTTGTTTCAAAAAATTCTCTCCTTATTATTATGAGTGTTAATGAGTTTAAAAGATAAAAAATATGATAACATCATTTATATGAGTAAGTGATCTTAAAATCAATTAAGTGTGGATATTATACTTATAAATTTGTTAATCTGTCTCCAAAACTGTGAATGACAGTTGATTGTATAGTGTCAACATCATTTTCACCCTAATTGGCATAGAAAGCAAGATGAGGAGGTTCTGTGAATTAGGTGGATTTTTTTTTTTTTATAGATAAAGAGAATTGAACTCGCAATTTTTTAGATAAGTATAAAAAAATTATATTATTTGAACTATAATTTATTGATAAATTAAATAAATTTTACCATAATTATATTGTGGTGATTATATTGATTATGTAAATATTATTAAAATTATAATTATAATTTTTATATATTTTAATAATATTTTTAAGTAATATTTTTTAAAATATTATAACAATGATAATCACTGTAATATAATCACATTACAATAATTTATAAATTATATATAATTATTATTTATGTATGCACAAGAAAACAATTCAACAGAAATTCACGCCTATCTTGTCGGTTGAATTATTTATGCGAAAAATGATCACAAGCGTGGCATATACTTCTGTGGCTTTAATTTCATGAAATTATATACACTTAGGTAGTGTTTGTTTTCAGGTACTGAGACAGAGACTGAGACTGAGATTCAGTATCGTGTTTGTTAGTTCAGAGACTGGTACTAAAATTTCTGTCTCTGTCTCCAAAATTTCAGTATTTCAGTACCTCCAAAAAGTAGGGACACAGGAGACTAAAATTTTTAGAGATGAAAACTGAAACTTTAATAACATTTTATACCTAAAATACTTTCATTTCAATTAATTAATTCCAATTTTACCCTTTGTGCAAATTAAATTAGAGTTTCATTCTTGTTTCAACTCCTGTCTCCCATTTTGCACCAAACAGAATACTGAGATTTATTTCAATCTCTGTCTCTTAGTCTCTGTCTCTCAGTCTCAGTCTTTCTGTCTCTGTCTCTCCACCAAACGCTACCTTAGTACTTCTATTTATGTATATTTTTTGTCTAGTGGTTCAGATAATCTACTTAATATATTAAAATTGGGTTTTTTCCCGACTACTAAAGGTTATGTGTCGTTCTTTCATGCCTCTGTTTTCCTTCCAAAATGAATAAAATTTTTTTTCTATTCTAAATTATTTTATTGTAATTATATTATAATTAATACTAAATGAATAATATATAATTATACTAATTTAGCAACATATCTTCATTATAATTATATCAAATCAATATTTAATACACTATTAAACTACTTATCAATTATCAATTAAAAATACTTTTAATAATTTTAATGATAATAATAATAACAATAATAGTAATAATAATAATAAAAAATCTTTGTTACCCGATTCACGTATATCAAATAATTTTTCTAAATTATTTTATAAAAAATATCTTTAATATAATTATATTGTAATTAATATTTAATGAATAATATATAATTATACTAATTTAGAAACATATCTTCATTATAATTGTATCAAATCAAAATTTAATGTACTATTAAACTACTTATCAATTATCAATTAAAAATACTTTTATTCATTTTATTGATAATAATAATATCAATAATAGTAATACTAATAATAAAAAATCTTTATTACCCGTGATATGATAAAATTAATATATAATTATACTAATTTAGGAACATATATTCATTATAATTGTATCAAATCAATATTTAATGCATTATTAACAAATTACCTTAATAATAGGTAATTTACATATTTATTTTTGTTTTACTAAAGTCTATATATAGTGTTTTTCTGTGGTACATGAATCTAAATTTGAGAATCACTTCATAATTTTATATTTAGTGTTTTTTTACTACTTCATAGAATAAGAATGTATTCTTCGTTTTTATTGAAGTTGATCATTTTAAGGTACAATTTATAATTTTTTATAATATTTTTCATATACTCATTCTATTATATTATTCTTTTTATAATTTTTTATTTGTTGTTACTCTAAGTTATTCTTATCGTCTAATGTTCTAGTTCTATTGTCTTTTGCCACAATCATTTACAATGCATCACATCCATGAAATACCTCATCGAGTTGTCTTCACTGATTCGGGTTCCAACTACATGGATGTAAGCGTTCAAAGATATTATTAAGATTATTTTTGATTCAAGAATGATTCTATACTATACGTGACTAAGGACTAATAAAATAGGTTCAATATTGTTTAGGTAATTTAGTTTTACTATTAGTATTTGATTAAATTATAATTATAGAATTTTAAATTATTGCCTTAATTTATATATTACGATTATTTTTTGTGGATGTGCTATTTTTAAATAATTTAATAAAATGAAGTAGTGTCAGATATTATTAAGTTTATTTTTATCCTTTATTTCTTTATTTGTATTTTCATTATATTTGACAAAAAAATGAACCTACACATATATTAAATCGATGACCTAAAGACAATTTATTTGCCGATAAAAACAGATTTTATTTATAATTGGAATAAAATTTATTTGTCAATAATCGGTGGATAAAATTAAAATTACACCCATGTCATATAATTATAATTGATTAATTGGTATAAAATGAAATTATACCCGTGCCATGAGTAATAATCTAAATAATTATATCTTAACAAAATATAATTTGAAATAATTTATAAACAATTATCTTAACAAAAATAATTATTTAATAATTGATTTAAAAATTAATGCAAAAAATAATTATTAATAATAGTATTATTAACTGGGTAAATAATATAATTTCAAATTATTACTTGAAATATAAATAATATATGGAAATTTATTGAGTAAATCAATGATTTTGCACCTTAATAATTTAACAATTTTTACTCAATTAACCAGTTAATTGAATTAGTAATAACAATTTTCAATTTCAAATTTTCTATATTAAGTAGTTATTAAAAACTGGGTAATAACGATTTACACAGGAAAATCATTGATAAATTCAACTAACCATATAGAAGATAATATACTAACAGTTTTAGTATATTATTTATGGCAAGCGAAATTATTTCCTCAGATTTTCTATTAAAATTGAAATTAGTAATAGTTAAAAAAAGGTTTATTAATAAAATTACTAATAGTCACATTTTTATACACAGGATATATGTTTTTTATATATTATTTAAAAAATATAATGAAACATGAATAATGAATGAATATGTTATTTCTTTGACTAGCTAATTAATGCAAAATCGGGTACCTTTTTTATTCGATTGAGGTCATATTCTGTTTGATATGAAAGTTTCAATCACCTTAATTAAATCCTGTCTTTGTGCCTTAGCTTATACAGGTAGTAATATGTTACATATTATTTGGTATATCTAAGTAGTTATTTCCCATAGCGAAGATGTAAAAAATCATATTAAGGTTTATTGCCAAATAATTAGCTCATGAATAATAGTAGATTATATTATTTTGGGAAAGTATTTTCATTATAATTATATCAAATCAATATTTAATTATGATAAAATATGTTAATTATAATAATTGCGATATTTATAATTATATCATAAAAATCAATCAAATCAAATTATCACGGTAAATAATATGTTGTATATTATTACGGGAAATAATCCGTAGATAAAATTAAAATTACACCCGTGTCATATAATTATAATTGATTAATTGGTATAAAATGAAATTATACCCGTGTCATGAGTAATAATCTAAATAATTATATCTTAACAAAATATAATTTGAAATAATTTATAAACAATTATCTTAACAAAAATAATTATTTAATAATTGATTTAAAAATCAATGCAAAAAATAATTTTAATAATAGTGTTATTAACTGGGTAAATAATATAATTTCAAATTGTTACTTGAAATATAAATAATATATAGAAATCTATTGAGTAAATCAATGATTTTGCACCTTAATAATTTGACAATTATTACTCAATTAACCAGTTAATTGAATTAGTAATAACAATTTCCAATTTCAAATTTTGTATATTAAGTAATTATTAAAAACTGGGTAATAACGATTTACACGGGAAAATCATTGATAAATTCAATTAACCATAAAGAAGATAATATACTAACCGTTTTAGTATGTTATTTATGGCAAGGGAAATTATTTTCTCAAATTAAATTTTATATAATTATAGTAAGTCTCTATAATTAAAGCAATATAAAACTGCTTCATATATAGCAATAATATTATACATATTTATATATCTCTTCTTTTATCTCTTTTTTCAAAATATTGACATATAATTAATGTAAAAAATATATAATATTAAACTGGTTTGTTATGCATATATATGAATTTATATAATAACCCGTATAATTTATACGTATGGCATAATACATATATCAAAAAAAGATTCCATAATTTTTGAAAACCACTGTTTTGTTATATGAAATTGAAATTAAAATTAAATAATTTCTATTTATATGTGGACTCATAGAAAGCAAGGCTATGTCATAGGAAGGATATCTCATATATACCACCAATAAATAAGGAAGATTACTGTCTAAGGTTACTTTTGAACATTCAAAAGGAATGCACGAGTTTCAGTGATTTAAGAACAGTTGATAATGTCGTTTATGACTCCTTCAAAGATGCATGCTATGCTCTAGAACTGTTGCAGGATGACAGAGAATTTATTGATGCAATCTCTGAAGCAGGAACATGGCACTCTGCAATTTTTTAAGGAGACTTTTTGTTGTTTTATTAACATCAAATAACATGAGTAGGCCAGATTTTATTTGGCAAAAGACTTGAAATTTTCTCTCCGATGACGTACTATATGAACGAAGAAGATTACTACAAATGGAAGGTAACTATAGTCTATTATAATTTTTTCCCCTGTTAGAATTCAATTTATCATATAATTATAACAAAAATATTGGATAAGAAATTTTTAGAGTTATTTTCTTTAACAGAATACCTTTTTTGGGAGTAAAATTATCATACATATAGCAAATTGTTTATTGGTGTTCACTTTAACTTTTTCTCTTTCTCTGATAATATTTAGGAAATATAACAAAACATTACTTAACAATTGGATTATATATATATTAATTTCGTACTTGCTTTACTTCCTCTTCTTAATACAAATTTTGATTCATTGCTGTAAACTATATCTACTTAATCTAAGAAACCGTAACTAAATCCACATATTTCCAATACTTGCATTTGCATCGGTTGTTTGTGTGTCTTTTTTTTATATTATAATGATTTTGATATTCATGTTAATCACAATAATATTTTTTAAAAGGACATGTTACTAATGAAGCATTTTTTAAACCAAAAACAAGGAGTGTTATTTATTATTCAACAATGCATTTCAAACATTTTCTACTAGAGATTAATTAATAATTTTTTAAGTAATTGTGTTATTTTAAATTGAAAAAATATAAATTTGATCATGTCAGAAGTCCAAATAAAAGATATTGCACTTGCAAAAATTGAGGATTTGCTCCAGTCAAATGGCAGGTCATTGAAAGAATATTGTGAAATGCCATATCCTTCAGAAAATTTGGTGTCCAGCTTAAAAGACAGAATTATAATGGAAGAGTTGAACTTTGACGTTAATACTCTTGCGAATGAACTAGGTAGGTATTTAGAAAGGCTAACTAATGAGCAGAAATTTGCGTACGATCAAATAATTGGTGCTGTTAGCGGTAATATGGGTGGACTTTTCTTCTTATACGGTCAAGGTGGTTGTGAAAAAATATTCTTATGGTCAACTATATCATGCTCAATTAGGTCTAAAGAAGGTATATTTTTAAATGTTGCTTCGAGTGGGATTGCTGCACTTTTGTTGCCTAATGGAAGAACTGCACATTCAAGGTTTAAAATTCCTTTGGCCATAAATGAGGATTCTTTGTGTAGCATTAAACAGGGAAGTCCTCTTACAAGGTTAATATCCAAGGCCAAATTAATCATATGGGATGAAGCTCCAATGATAAGTAAGTATTGTTATGAAGCTTTAGACAAATGCCTCAGAGACATCTTAAGGTGCTCAGATTCGTATAATGCTCATTTGCCATTTGGAGGTAAAGTTGTTGTTCTCGGAGGAGATTTTAGACAAATTTTACCTGTGATTCCCAGAGGCTCAAGGAAAGATATAATTCAGTCTTCTATTAATTCTTCATATTTGTGGCATAACTGTAAGGTTTTGAAGCTTATAAAAAACATGAGATTGTCACTAGGTGAAAACAACAACATACAAGAACTCGAAAATTTTGCATAATGGCTACTCAAAATTGGTGATGGTTTGGCTGGTGATACAACAGATGGTGAATCGATCGTTTATATACCATCTGACATTTTGATTAAGAACTCTGAGACAGCTTTGGATGACCTCATTGATTTCGTGTATCTAGATATGTTATCCAATTTATCCGTTGAAAATTATTTCAAGAATAGAGCAATTCTTGCACCAATTTTGGATTGTGTCACTGATGTCAACAACAAGATGACTGCAGGGTTACATGGACAAAAAAGAGTCTACTTAAGTTCAGACTCTGTGTGTTCTGAAGAGGGAAATATGGAATTTGAGTTAGATGCTTTCTCGCCGGAGATTCTAAATAGAATAAATTGTTCAGGTCTACCACCACACAAGTTGGTTCTGAAGGTTGGCCCTCCTGTTATGTTGCTGCGGAATATAGACCAAACTAATGGTTTGTGCAATGGAACGAGGATGCAAAGTTAGAAGAATGGGAAATCATGTGATAGAATGCAAGACTTTAACTGGTAACAAAGCTGGAAGTATTGTTCTTATCCCAAGACTGAATCTAATTCCAAATAATGAAACATTTCCGGTCAGGTTTCAAAGAAGACAATTCCCAATTATCATGTCATTTGCAATGACAATAAATAAGTCCCAGGGACAAACTCTATCGAAAGTTGGAATTTACCTTCCAAAGCCAGTTTTTACCCATGATCAATTGTATGTTGCGTTATCAAGGGTAACGAGTAAAGATGGTCTGCGAGTACTGTTGCAAGATCATGGACACTTGGAAGATAACTGCACGATGAATGTGGTATATAGAGAAGTTTTTGAGAGCCTATAATAAAAAGGTAATAACAAAATGTCTTACTAAATCTATTTATTTATTAAAATTTATTACTATCACTTAAAAAAATTTAGAAATTCTAGGAACTAATAGATGAATTCTTATTGTACATTAATAGTTTGAGAATATTAAAATTATCATAAAAATTCGTATAATTTTATTCTCTTGACAAACAATTTTATAATTACGTTAATCATATAATTTTATATACAAATATTGATACAGTGTTGTTTAATGTATATATTTTGCAGGTATCAAAGGATAGCATTGAATTGTTATTCAGTAGGTTTAAATTATTTATTGTTTATTACAAAACTTTCTGCATTAGAATTCTATATTAATTTGTTCTTCATTTTGAGTTGATTTTGATATTTTCTTACTTCATAGTAAACTAACATATAAAACTTTATTGGTAAATTTAAGTATTACTAGATTATTTATGGTCATATTGAGTATATATGCCTGATTTATTGAAAAAAGTAGATTAAATAACTATTTTATAGTTAATACAATTAATACTATATTAAGAAAAGAAAAACAACGCATACAAGTTATTTTTTATTAATTAAATTATTATAATTAAAATGAAATTTAACGTAACAACTTAAAATTATAATTTCAATCTTATCACGTGTATGGTATGGGTGATTAAACTTGTTATTATGACAAAGGGTAAAGTGTATATACCTTTTTGAGTATAACTACGAGTATATAATAAAGATTAATTAATTTTATCCTTTGTATATTAAATTAATGCCACTCATTTGCAACCATATTACGCGGCTTCTTATATATATATATATATATATATTTCAATTTTATTTGATAATATAAAATGACTAAGACACATTAAATGAAGTGGTAGTCAGATTACAATTTTAAAGAGAGGATTAATAATAGTCAGCTGATGAAAAGGACAATTATTGGTAGAAAAAATAAATAAATCAAATTATAATAATTGGAGATGACTACTAGAATTCTATATGGAAAAACAAAAAAAAAACATAAAAATATAAAATAAAAATCAACGTAGTATGAACTGGCATCTAATAATCATCAATTTCTTTAGATGAGTTGGACAAAGGAAAATTCTAAAACTGAAATTGCTTAAATTCAAATATCATTCTATTATTTAATCTTTGTTCAATTCATAGTTCCATAAATAGCATTTTCAAAACAATAGATAATTGGATGATAGGAGCTTGTCAATTCATATATGGAAAAGAGTTTATATTTATAAATCAAATACGCAAAGCACGAGCAAACAAACATTCTCATGATTGGCAACTAATAGAGATTGAAAGAGTTATGGATGGAATTTAATTTGTACCAGTCTTATTCTTATGTATGCTACATCAAAGTCTAAACACACATTGCTTCTTAACATCATTTTCCAATTTTCTTTTTCTTAATACACATTTTCCTTTTCCTAAACATCCCTTTCAATTTATTTGCTAATAAGATTTTCAAATAACAAATATTTTGAAAAATCATTCACAAAAAAGAAAAAAAATTGAGTTTCAGTCCTTCTTAGTATCTCCTAAAATATTTTTTAGTAGGCAATTCGTAAATATCTTTAAAATTATTTATTGAGCTTTGAAAATTTTTACAATTTGGGTAATTAATAGTGTTAAATATATGTAAACTTTCAATGTTGAAGAATAAATAAACAATTAATTATTTTATTTTTTAACATTTTTCGATTAACAATCCAACAATTACTGATTAAAATAAATTAGAATTTGTAATTTAACCATAAAAAGTAAAACATGTCAGTTTTTTTTAATATCTTATCTCAAAGAGACAAAGACTAATCTCTTTCACATTTTTCTCAGTAAAAAACCAGCTTAAATTTTATTTTGATTAAAAATTAGCTAGGTTGTCTATCGGGGAAAATTAAAAAAAAAACAACTATATTACATATACATAAATAATACATATTAAAAATTGTAAAATAAATAAACATATTATAATTAATTTGGTCGTTATTTTTAATAGTTACATAATATATTTTTGAAAAAAAAATTAGGAATCGAATTCAGTGTTAATATTTAAGAGAAAAGATCGAGAAGCAAAGGAAAGTAAATAGGTACTATTACTACTGGGTATAACTCAATTGTGAGTGTTGTGACTTTCTCGTGGATCCATTAATTGCGGCATAATTTTCTACATCACACAAAGTAACTACTAATTAACTAACATAAATAATTGTCATTTTCTACTTCCTCTTCTAATTCATCTATCTATCTAAGTTTCTTAATTCTATACAGACACTTATATTCCATTATTCATTAGGTGTGAGTAGTTACTAGTGTTTTCAATTATTGAACAAGCAGAAAATAGAAACTGTAAAAATAAATTGGTTACTCAAATAATCCGCAGCTCCTTACCCTAATATAACTGATAATAATGTGTATATATGTGTGTGTCTTTGTCACTCTGTCAGCATTGCCACCATTGCCATTACATTCATTTTTTGGATCCATCAAAATTCACTGTTATAATTAGGTGTGTATATGCATATCTATTAATGAATTTTACCTACATACTTTAATTGAGGAGATTAATCTTCTTTTCTTTGCTTACCATTATTCATAATTTGGATGGATATTATTAGGAAAATGGTCGTTTATTGTTATAATTTATTGGTATTAGGCATGATTTGGTAAAATTTTTATTTTTGGAAAGTCAATTTTTTAAAAGTTACAGTACTTGTATTTGGTAAAATTAAATTAAAAATAATTTTTAATAAATACAAGTATTATTATTGTGTTTAGTAAAATAACTTTTAAAAATAAAAAAATTATAATAGACATATATAAAATAAAGGATAATTATCTTTTTTGGTACTAATAATTAATAAGGATAATTTTAAAAATTTATTATTATATAAAATTATATTAAATTTTTTAATTTTGATAAATACAAGTCAATTTAAAAAAAATTAGCTATTTTCAAAAACACGTCTAACTTTTAAAAGCTACAAATATAAACACGGAAACTTTTAATTTACCAAATACAACGAGATATATATTTGTATTTTTAAAAAATACAAACTCATTTTCAAAAAAATTTACCAAACCAAACGTTAGGTTATAACTAACTAAATCTAATTTATTTGTGAAAGATTTAATATCATGATATGTTGTGGTAAATCTAAATCCAATAGTTAGTTAATTTATTTACTAAGTGCACTCCATAATATTTTAATTGATAAATTTTTATTAATTTTGTTTTATTGAAGTTCTTAATATATTAAGAAAACTATAAATTTATTACTTTCAAAATCTTTAACACTCCTTAACAAAAGTCTTTGATAGATATATATAATTCCTTGTGCGGTTTTTATTAGGCATTTAATAATAATGGATTTAAAATGCTTAAGTAATAAGCTGTTTAAAATTTACAAGATAAACTTTGAAATATTGTACATATTTATTATTTTAAAAACATTCTTAAGAATTAAGATAATCATTAACTTATAATAAGTTCAATAAACAGATGAAGGAAGTTTTTCTTTTGTTTTCCTTTTTCCTTTTATTTAAAGGGCTAAGTTCATTTTGTAGCCACATCATTCTTTGTGCTATACCTAATAAGAATTGTTGAACCAATGCTGTTTATATTGATTAGCAAAATTTAATATTATTTAATTATATCAGAGAAAATTAAATACCATAAAATAAATAATAATTAAAAATATAAAATAAAATAGTTAAATTTTTATTTTTTGTGGAATATTTTTGTTAGCATAGATTGTAGTTGGTTGAAAAATAGACATGTTTTGTTGTTTTAAAGTGAGATTGAGGTGGATATGAAGGGGGGTATTAAATATGCTTGACCTAATCACAGGCTGTCGTAGAAGGGTAATTAAATGATAGTTATGTAATAGAAGAAGTCAACCAACCTCTAACAATTAATATTTTCATTTCAATTTGGATGTGAAAAGCCTCTACAAGCCCATGTGAATATTACATATGGAGGGCCCCTTCCATTTACGTCACTATCCCTTCTTCTTTTTCTACAAAGGACAAGTGGAACCTCTCTGCCTTTATTTTTAATATCTAGAAACAAAACAGACATTTGTTTTAAAAGAAATTAAATTATTAAAATTATATCATTTTAAATACTATATAATTAGTAAATTGCGAAATAATTAGTATTGTGAGTTAAAAGGAATCATTAAAGTAAGATTAATTAATGATGTGTTAAGACTCTATATATTAAATAAAAATTTTAATTTTAAAAGGCCAAACCCACCATGTGATATGGAAATTTTTTGAGAATAATGAATTCGTTCTCTCAATTTTTGTTTTTAATTAACAGAATGAAATATAATTTCTAATCTTTTAAATTTTTTTTTTGTTCCACCTATAAAAGATATAGTAAAAACCACAATTTATCCCCTTAAATAAAAAAAATTTGAGAAAATCTAAATCAGGAACGTTTCATGTCATCCCAATGGTTTCCATTCCATTTTTGAGAAAGTGACCTAAGGTTCAAAGTTGCTTCCTAGTAGTCTTAAAAATTTTAAAGAGATATTCTTTTTATACAAAATTAGAGCCATAAAAAACAATCTTAAAGAATTAAATGAATTTAATTAATTAAAAAAATTTAGTAACAAAAAAGAATTAGTCAAAAACAGTCCGAAATTTATCTTATTTAATATTTATTAATTATTACAATAATTAATTAATATTAAATAAGGTAAATTTTGATTTTTTTTTTAATCTTTCTAACATTATTTCCGTTAATTAATTTACCACTTCCTTTCTTCCCAATATTATTTCTTCTCAATAAAAGAAAAGTGCATAATAAAGAAAAGTGCATAGTGAAATATAGTATACTTAATTGAAAATCTTCTCCCTTAATTAAGAATTTAAGTGCATGTTAAAGAATAAATAGTAGCAACAAATGCTCATCTTTATGATAGTGCAAATAAAATTTATTCTTTGCCACTTACCCTTGTCCCTAGTACGAAAGAGGGATAACTATATATTTCTAATCAACTCGTGTCTCTCATCTAACAAAAAAGAATGAATAATAAAGGAAAAGATAAACCACGGACAATGTAACTAAAGAAGACGAAACTTCCTTTGTAGAAGTTGTCATTAAAAATGAGAACTCCATTGCTATTTATATTCCACAAGATAAGGAACCAAATGCCTCTTGGTAAATGTATGTCCCTTTTGAAATAGTACACTTAATTTAATTACTAGGGCTAGAGGTTGCCCTGATTTAAAAAAAAAAAAGTTATCAAGCCATTGAACTTTGATAAAATAAATTGTATTGAAATTATTACTTCGACATTAGCTAATAGACTAATAAGAAATGAATATTGATATTTTTATTTTGATAATTTTTTTTCGAATTCATATAAACATACAATAAATAAATTATATCTAGAGGGATATTTTAAAAAATAAGAGTAGCGATATCATCATCTTAAGTAATATTATACATAATCTCCTTATAGAATCTATATATGTAATGTTTATGAGAAAGTTGTTAATATAATTTACAAAATGTAAATAAATAAATATATATATATATATATATATATATATATATATATATATATATATATATAACTGGATTTTAATATGATTATGCTACGATGATGGCTGCGATTATATAAATATTATTAAAATTAAAATCACACTTTTTTTATATTTTAATAACACTTTTTAAAAAGTGTTATTTTAATTTTAGCAGCATTTTTTAAAATATTATAATCACTATAATCACTATAAAATAAGCATACTAGAATGATCTATATATATATGTATATAAAGTATTGTTGTGTTTATTAATTTAACCAAAACAAATGTGTCTAACTTTCATTTAAACCACTATAGGACACGCGCAGATTAGCGGCGGTTTAATTGTCGAATTGTGGTGGTTTTAAATCGCTGCTAAACAGATTGTCAGCGAAATATGAACCGCAACGCATAAAGACGCGGGAATCACATTTTGAGGCAATTTCTAGCAACTGCTGGCATAACCGCCGCAAATCATAAATATTGCGGCAAATAATTTTGCGGTGGTTTAGAACCGTTACTATATCATCCAAAAGTGATTTCCTACGAGTGTTTGTGACAACTATCAACCGCCGCAATTTTTTACGGAAATTTATTCGCGGCGGTTTAAAACCACTGCGTGTGTTGTAATTAACGTATTGTTAAGTTACTCTAACTATTTACTTAGATTATTTAAGGGCGATATGTTATTATGTGAACATGTTTAAACTTTAAACCAATAGAAACATAAACTCTAACGAGCCTAAAAATCGGTCATTTGCTGACAAGCAAAAAAATAATTTACCTCTAGTAAATTAAAAAAGAGGTCATGATGATGTGTAGATATTAAAATTTAGATGGAGTAAATCTAAGTAAGCCCTAAAAATTAACTTATTAAAGAATATCTCACACTTATAAATTATTTAGCAATTTTATCTCTAAAAAATGTGAAATTTTTAATAAATTTCTTAAGACTGATCATCTAGATCGTACTAATAAATTAAAATTAAATAGACCTAATTGAATTTTTAAAGTAGCTCTTAGAATGAAATATTTTTCACTTTAGAAATTTGATTATTGAGAATGTCGGCCTTATAATAGGAAATCGCAGGCATATTATTGTTAGTTTTGTTTCCTTTTCAGATTTATTTTCATGTCACCCAACCGTTCTTCTATGTGTGGGTCTGGTTTGAGTGACCAAAACCCGAGTAAAAGAAGTGGTTGAAACTTGAAAGGGGTAATACAAGCAGTAAAAAGCAAAAGGCAAAAAAGGCAAACCGAGTGAGAAACCAAAGCAACAAAAGAAACAAACAAGTCTTGGTCTCGCGTGAGAAGACTTTGGAGTCGGTGGCCACATTAAAGTTGAAATTATATATACCATTATGTAATCTTAATTGAGAATTTGATGAACTCAACAGTGGGGGAGAAAAGTAAGTAAGAGTGTGCATTAAGCAAAAAAGATTTTTGAATTCAAATCCCAAATGCTAAGATAAAGGCATGCACATGGTTAAAGTGTAGTATCATATCATTAATCAAATGAAAAAATTAAATAAATAGAGAATGAATGGTTCTTGGGATGGCCTATTTTGTGGCCCCACCATCCCCATTAACAGGAATTTTGAACAGTGTTGTTCACACTGCTGCTACCCTAAACCCTTTGATTGAGGGATCATTTTCAAAGCATAGACTTTTATTAAGAAATGTGTGGTAACAAAAAAAAAATTAGTTAAAATAAGTTATTTATATTATTAGTGTCATAATAAAAGTTTCACTTATATATGCATTAAAGACACGACTTAAAAATAATTAATTAAAAGATATGATAGCCAAACCCTAACAACAATAATCATCATAATTGCAGGCCTAAATCTAAACTATAGTTTAATTATGACAACATTCAATTCAGCAATTATCTTACTAATTTCCTCTCCCCCTATCAACGATTATGTTTCAATTATGCACCATTGCACGTAAGAGAATTAGAATGTCATCGATAAGATTAAAAAAAAATGTAACGAAATATTGCAAGAAATATAGTTACTATATCACATTGGCACAAAAATAGTATGTACAGTAGGAATTAAATTTCCATATTAAAAGTTATCATCAGTTCTTCATCACATACATTAAGAAAACTTTAATGACTGAAACCTCAGATGAATATGGATGCAGATTTATTGTGGAAATAGTATAGTAAGCTAAGACATATACATATAAGAGAAAGAAATTAAGGCTCAATTCTGAAAATCAATACAAGGTGATGAAATGTTCATAAATTATACTATAAATTGCAAATCAAAAGAAACAAAGAAAAAAAATCAAGAAAAAATAAAATTAAAAAAAAAAAGAGTATGATATGAAAGAGACAATGACAATGACAATAAACTCCAGAAACAAGGGCAGTAGCATCAACAAGTAACCACTGCCATTGAAGCCGAGAATTATGATCTCCGAATTCATCCATGATCCATCCCTATACATACATTTTTTTTTCCTTTCTTTCTTTCACTGCAACCTACTTACTCTCTTGTGTTTTTTTTCTTATTATTTTTTTGACAACTCAGAATATCCATAACAATTTCAGATCAATATGGGAGAGACTTTCTCCTCTTACCTCAATTCCACCGTAACCTCTTCTTCTTCTTCATCCTCCTTCGAATTCTTCTTCTTGTTCTATGTTTATCTATGGACCCATAAACGACATAAAAATATTTAAAAGAAAAAACAACAAACCCATGTCTTCTGTTTGGTTTATTATTGAAGCCCCAAAAGCGACGAGAATCGCATAATAATAACAATAATTTTGGTACAGAAGAAAATTAACATCATCCACCCCAGTAGTAAAAATGTGAACTTTTTTTATGGTGTTTGGTAGAGAGAGAGTAGAGGGAGAAAGTGGGGTTAGAGGAGGAAGTTCTCAAAAGAATCAATAATAAGGTGGTGGTGGTGGTGATGCATACGAGACTCCGATAACAGGTGGCAAGGGCCCTTCATATACAGGTGCTGGTGGCGGTGATGGTGATGGCGGTGGATGGTAAGGTGCAGGCTGTGGCGATGGTGGTGGATGGTAAGGTGCAGGGTGTGGTGATGGTTGTGGTGGTGGATGCTCTTCGCATGGTGGTGGCGAAGGGGGAGGCGGAGGAGGTGGTGGGGGTGGTTCTATACATAGTGGAGGAGGTGGTGGTGGCTCTATACATGGTGGGGGCGGTGATGGTGGTGGTGGTGAATAGACTGGTGGAGGTGAGTGGACAGGAGGTGGTGGCGGTGGTGAGAGGTAAGGGTAAATGGGTGGTGGTGGTGAATGAGGTGGGGGCGGAGGTGAGTGGTGAGGTGGTGGAGGTGGTGGTGAATGTGGTGGCGGTGGCGAATGAGGTGGTGGTGGGGAGTTATAGTAGTAAACAGGTGGGGGTGGAGAGTACACTGGCGGTGGTGGTGGTGAGGGTGGTGGCGGAGATGGAGGAGGAGGCGGCGGTGGTCGTACACAGTAAATTGGCGGTGGTGAAGGAGGTGGTGGTGAGGGTGGAGGCGGGTACACTACTGGTGGCGGCGGCGACGGAGGTGGAGGTGAGGGTGGTGGAGGAGACGGCGGTGGCGGAGATGGCGAAGGTGGTGGGGGTGACGGAGGAGGCGGGGAAGGTGGCGGCGGTGAAGGCGGCGGTGGAGGTGGAGAATACACAGGTGGAGGCGGTGAAGGCGGTGGAGGGGACGGTGGAGGTGGTGAGGGTGGCGGGGGCGGTGGAGAGTAAACTGGTGGAGGAGGTGGCGGCGGAGGAGGCGGGGGAGACGGTGGTGGCGGAGGTGGAGAGTACACTGGTGGAGGCGGCGATGGGGGCGGTGGAGAATACACTGGTGGAGGTGGTGACGGCGGGGGAGGTGGAGGCGATAATACCGGAGGAGGAAGAGCAAGAGGCGGAGAAGGAATTGACGGAACAAAAGGCTTACACCTGAAAGAGCCGCAATTCACTGAAGGCGTGGCCCTGCATTGGGCGGCAGAGCGCTGCAGTGGCCTAGCAGGCAAGCAGTTCTTCCTATCATCAAAAGCCGGCAGAGCCAAACACGTTGGTGGCTCACCCATGAAGAAATTATAAGAATATGTAAAGTTCTCCAAATTTGGCAGAGAACAAATACTGGCCGGAATTACACCAGAGAGCAAGTTGTGTGCCACATTAAGTTGCTCCAAGCTCACCGCTCCACCAATTGCGTCTGGCAAAGGCCCCACCAGCTGATTAAAGCTCACATCAAACACAGTTAGATTCTTCAACAACCCTACTTCTGCCGGAAAACAAGAACGGAAACCGTTATTCATCAGAATAATCTCGTTCAGCCTTGACATGTTCCCGATGCTTGAAGGCACACAGCCGTGGAACTTGTTGTTCGCCAAAACTATTACCGACACAGGCGAATTACCGAAATTATCCGGCAAATCGAAGACAAAACGATTATGATTTATGAAAATGGCATCCAGATCTTTATCAAAGAGCTGTGAAGGCACTGTGCCTTCAAATTCGTTGAACCTCAGATCTAGAAATTTAAGCTTGGGCAATCGCAGAACTACCGCCGGGAACTTACCGGCAAACCGGTTGTTGCTGAGATCTAACTCAAAGAGGATCTTGAGACGGTCGAACTTGTGGGGAAGTGTGCCACAGAACCTGTTTGTGTTAATGTGGAAGAGAGCAAGATCTGTGAGCAAGCCAAGCTCCTCAGGCAGGTAACCAGCAATGTCGCCATGGTTGAGGTCAATGCCGGCAACGGTGCGGGTCCTGTTGTCATCAGGTGCAGGTGCACAGAAGACTCCAGTGTAGTCGCAGACATTAGGACCTACCCAATTAGCGGTGAGATTCAGAGGATCAGAGAGAATAGCTTGCTTCCATGCTTGTAAGGCTATGTATGCGTTTCTGATGCGGTTGTTCTCAAAGACCAAGGTAGGGTCCACTGTAACATCTTCTCCTCTGTCTCCGTACTCGTCTCTGTAGTAGAGAAGCTGCCTCTGCTTGATGTACATGGTTTCTGCCTCCGTGAGTGCTCCATTGAACTCGTGCTTTGTGGTGCTTGTTGCGGCGGCGGAGGAAGAGAGGGTGAGTGTGAGTGAGCCCAGAAACAAGGCAATGAGGTGGAAATGGTGAATGGTTATGGCTTCTTTCTTCCTCATCTCACATGAGGCATCTGAATGCTGCTTCCTTCTTTAGTCTTTCCTCCTTTTTTCTTTGCTTTAGTTTTTCAAGTGGGGTTTTGAAAAAGTTTCGACCTTTGAGATCCGGAGATAATGCAGCTATGGAGGATTATGTTGGTGGTGGTGGTGGTGGGTTGAGAGAGGCAAAGAGAAAAATGAGTTCTCTCTCTCTTCTTTTTTTTTTTTGGTTTCTAGGAATTTTGGATCTCTGTGTGAGTATATGAGTGAGAGGAGAGAGAGAAGAATGGGGTGTGTGGTGTGGTATGAAATAATTCATCAAAAGGACAGCTATATCACAGCTCAAAGCCCACCCAGATTCTCTCTCTTTTCTTTTTTTTTTTTTTCAATTTTCTGAATTGTTTCTTCTTCTTCTTCTTCTAATTCCTTCCTTTGGTCAATTTTCTCAAATTTTCAATTTACAGATGTTCATAATTTAATTATTTAATAACCAAAAAGTCTTAGAATGATCAGATTTTAGTAATTTTAATCAGTAATTCATTAACACAAATTTAAAATTATTTTTAATAAATATAATGCAAATTGTTATGGGTCAAATATTGATTCAAAATCATAATATTTATTGAAGATGTAGTATTGTTGTTTAATAACTATTGTTTACGTGTGCCTTTATTAGTTTTGGTAAAATATTTTGTTCTTTCCCTTTTGTTTTTTGAGGAGCTTCCTTTATTTTATTTAATTAAGGATGAATTACAGGTATCTCCGAGACTTTCTTATCCTATTTGGAACACAATTCCGTTTAGTTGTCACTCCTTAAGGAAGTTTGAAATAAAGTGAAAGGAGACGCGGATTAGAGAGCTGTCTGTGGGCTATTTTTTTTTTTTATAATACATTGATATAAATTAATTAAAACAAAATTAAATTGGGTTGATTTAATTATAGTTTATTAATTTGTTTAAATAAATGTTACATGTTTAAATTTTGTTTTATACATGTAACAATAATAAATTATTAAATGAAGTTTCAATTTGCAGACAATTAATTCTTAATTTATTGGATTAAAATTTTTTGGCGACAAGAGCTTCAAGATGTGACACTCTGGTTAGCTCGTTCTTGAGCGCACCAATACCGACCACTGCTCCGGTATCATCTTCGTCGCCCCTCAACCCCTTAGCTCCATGGCTCTTTCACTTTATGGTCATTAATGTCGATTCAATGCCACAATTGCTATTCTCGAGTTTCCTTCTTTTGAATTTTAGCAAATAGTGCTTCGGCCCTAAACTAAATTGCTCATTCATTTTCACGGTGCTATCACTATCCTATTAGTTTCTGAACTTTTCTATTCATACTTGGTAATAGTGTAACAGTTACCCCCTTTCTTTTTCCAAGCTCTCATTTCATTGTTTGTTCTTCTTAGTTGTAGTTCTAACTTTTAAATAAACTCTCACTTCATCACTTGTTGTTCTTAATTGTAGTTTCAATTTCTAAATACAAACACATTCTTTCATTCTACTACTCGACTTTTTTTGTCTTTATTCAATTTCAATTTTATTTTTGTGGTTGCTCTTTGCTCTTCATATTTATCCGGATAGCAAACAACTAACTTTGTATAATTTCACATCAAATAATCATATTTGTATATAACACAATATTACTATGATTTTTAAGTATTACATCCATTTAATAATCATATTAAAAAAAAAAAAAGCTGTTTGTGACCATGAGTTGTTTTTTTTTTTTGTGAAATTCTTAATGAAACTATTTTCAATATTAAATTCAATAAACATTTTATCAATATACATACGCATTAATTGATAATGCCTTAACTAATGATTGTTTCCATAATATATGCTTATTTTTCAAAGCCCAAATTATTTGCAGTAGGTGTAACCAACAAGTTTTATAACGCTTAAACTTATTAGAATAAGTAAAATGTTTCAGAGGGAAATAATAATAATAACATTAGGAAGTTGTTAGCATCATTGTGGAATTTTATAATAGAGAGTCGGTGGTGCCGAATTCCGGCGAGTTGACCCTAGATACCAGTTCGGCCGGTTGCCCTAGACTCAGTTCATTTTAGTTTAATATTTTTGTTGGCCCATTGATTACGCGTTATTTCGGATTTATTAATTCTTTTTGGGAAAAAGGGAAAAGCGGGGAACTTAGGTCAGTGATTTATTGCACAATCGTCTTTGATAGAAAGAAAGTGTGAATAAATCTTTTTTTTTTTTCAATTGAGACCGTAAACTGTAATTTTTTTTAATATTTTTTATGTTTTTTAAATTTATTTACAAAATCTACAGTAAAAAAATTATACGTTATTCTTTCAAATAAAATAAAAATTAAAAAGATTCATTTTCAAAAAAAATAAATGAATTTTAAATTTGAAAAAACAATTCATTTCTATCTACAAATATTAAAAAAATAAATAAAATTATTTATTACAAAATAAAAATTAATATTATAACTATACAAAATAAATTGGCTAAAAAATTTTGACATGGAAGTAACATGAGTGATACACTTTAACATGGTAATTTTTGGTGTTTTATAAAAATATGGGAGTACACAAATCGGACTCTCCGATTTGTGTTTAAAAAGTTGAAAACAATTCAGAGTACACAAATCGGAGGGTCCGATTTGTGTTAAAAAATTGAAAAAACTCAGAGTACACAACTCGGACCATGCGAGTTCTTTGGTAATGAAATTTGGCTTCACAAATCGCATGGTCTGATTTGTAGCTGATGGAATTTGAAATCTGAAAAGTGGAATTCGGACCCTCCGTTTTCTTTGATCTGCGTAATTTTTTTTTTACATCTTAAGAGACACAACTCGCAGGGTCCGAGTTCTGCTTCATCTGATCCCACAACAAGGTAAAGCACCCCTCTTCTCCATACAGGAGTCCAACACTTTCTTCACTTCCATATTCAAATTAAATTTCCAAATAAATTTGTCTCACTAAAATATTTAAATATTAAATTTTAATTGGCTTAATTAAAAAAAAATTTAAATTTATAAATTTTTATCATCGTGGTCAATATCAGCACCATCATCATCTATCATGTCTTACCATCACATCCTAACTCATAATTCATACCGCCACAAATTTCAACTACTGCTACTACTATCCTTTATATTTTTAACCATTGCTTTACTTGAATTGTCATATTAAACCACACCGTCAATCCACCACCACCAACAATAAATTTAGAAGCGGATTTAATAACAATAACAACAATAGAAACAAAAATATTTAGATTGAACATAAATTTATATGTAGAGGAAGACAAAGATAGTAAGATAACAAATTTATTGGGATTTAAACGGGTAAAAATAGAGATAATGTGATAATGTGGCGACATCATTGGCTCCTCACATAATGAAAACAGAGAAGGACGTGGATTTGTCGAGGATTAGAGAAGGTGGTGATTAAGATTTAATTAAAGGAGAATATTTTTACAGGTTGAAAATAATAGAAACGAGTACGCTGAGAATTTAACTTAATATTTTAATACAGTCAATAAACTTTTGATGTTTGAATATGTTTATTAATTAGAGTTCATTTTTTATGAGTTAAAGATGAATTTAATCTTTTTCTATAATATTATAAATAAAATATTTATATAAACTAAAGACAATTTAATATTACATAAATTACTAAAAAAAAGTTTGTTACATAGATATTTTCATACATATTTTTATGTAAATTGAATTCACTGAATTCGAATTATATATTATAATATTAAATCGAATTAATATGTATCAAATTAGTAGAATTTTATATAAATTGAAATAAGTAACTTCAATTTAGTAAGGAATGAAATGCAAAATATCTATAGTATTAGTCCATTCATAATAATTCAATAAACTTGTTTCGATTTAGTCCATGATATAAACCGTATTGAATAAAGTCGAATTACACCAATAATAATTTGAATGAAGTAAATTCGAATTATGAATAATGGTGTTCCAATGTAAATCGACGCATATAAATTCTATATATAAAATTTGAATTTACTTCTTTTAAATTACATTTCACCATCCCAAATTCACCCAAAACGAAACCAAAGTAAAACATTTATCTATACTAGAAGATTAAAATTGCGGAAATAAAAGACAACCCAAATCGAATCTATCGGTTAGATGGAGTTGCCTATATTGTTGGTAGCGTGCATGAAGAGGTTAGTAAATAATTTTTTTATTTTTTTAAGAAATAAAAAATTATTAAAATCTTTAAAGTTCAAATAATAGTTAGAGTATTAATTTAGGGATAATAGTGTAATAGAACATTAAAATCATAAATACATGTTAGATGAAGTGTTAGATGAAGGGTAACTAAGTATATTGACGAGTAATGATAATAGGTTTTTTGACATAGAATTTGTAAGTTTTATTGTGAGAAGTTTTATGATGTTAGAAATTTTGTTAGCGTTTAATTTAATTTAATTTAGATTTCAAGTGTTGGATTAATTAGGCAGTAAAAAATTAGTAAAAATTTAGTATGGTTTAATTTATTTAAAAAATTGAATTATTAAATGTTAGATTAATGAGGCACTATAAATTTAATTATATACCATAGGGTTAGATTTTTCCTTCTAAATATTAGATTAACTATATTCCGTTGGAATGAATTTAATTTTGGTTAATTCGACACTATCCGATATTTCACCCTTTCTGGAAACTAGGACCAGAACAGGAGTACCTGCCATCGTATTTGCAAGCTCACCGAAGGCTCCGAAGGACCAAGATGTAACTAAAATTGCCTCAAGTACAATTACGGGCACATATGATGAGGCACCATGAGACATTGAGTTAGAGCAGGCTTACATTGCTGAAGATTGAGGATTTTGGTTAGAAACTCCTAAACTACATACCACATCTACAAGCTTGGCAGTAGTTTAGTGATCCTCACTTCGAAAAACTGACGACGATAATGGAACAAATTTGCAGATCTTTGTCACTATTTATGACGAATGAATCGTACTTCACACCAATACACCATCATGCAAATCGGAAATCGGAATGCTATAAAATAACTTGATCATCCGTTTCACACCATGTAGCTGCAGTTTTTGGATTATTATATTCTAAAACTCTTTGAAGGTTTGAGGAAAATACTCAACAGATCTTTATCATTAAATTTTATTTCAGATCGTGTTTTTTTCTTAATCAACCTTCTATAGTGCATCAGAACTAAAAAGCTATCATCAGTAGCCATTGTGAGTCACATTATGATGAGAAATTCATGTTCAGTTCATATTTATATACCTTAGCATCATGGTAAATCGAATTAATTCAACTGTATTTATATATATGTCACTACATACTAAATTGAACCAACCTAATTTAATTTACCACTAGCCACCATTGAGTATAAATCAAACTTATTACATTCGATTTAATATGGTTGTTCATACCCTGGCCCAATGATAAGGGCCCAGGTCCAACCGAAAGGCCTAATCCAATAGGATAAGCCTTACAAAATACTGACTTTCACATAAGAAGTCGGTGTCAACCACGACTTGGTATGAAGAGGTCGGATGTGAGATTAGCTGGCAGATAAATACTCATTCAAATGAGTAACCGCCCCTAAAATCTCTCTAACCACCTCATAAAGCCATATCTTAACCTCCCCAAGATAATGGGGACGGTTATCACCCTAAAGATACGGCACTACACCAACGGTGGTTATTGGCTCACCTCTATAAATACACTGACATCCCCTCAGGTATCTCTAAGTCCAATACTCTCTAAGACCTGCTTACACCCTTGCTAACTTAGGCATCGGAGTGTCTTTGCAGGTACCACCCCCCATTCACACGCGAGCACAAGTCGGACGGAGCCTCCCGAGTTGCGGACCTACCTGGAGTCCTCCTCCATCACTCACTTGGGCCGCCAAACGCCATCTCTTGGACTAATCTCCGGTTACCCACCGTAACATTGGCGCCGTTGCCGGGGACCCGAGAGATCATTCAACGATGGCGGATAGATCCCACGAAGAAGGCCATGTGGAAACAGATTCTGAACAAGAGAATCTGGACATAGGTAACGACAACGAAGACATGGCCCAACAACAAGATAACGACCAACACAGAGAGGGTACCTCTGGAATGAAGAATCCAAAGGTAAACTCCTCAGATGGACGTGAATCAGAAAAGGGTGGACCATCCCACGTAACTGAATTGATGGGACTAGTCCATAGCCGCCTGGAGCAATTGGAACAAGAGCGGGAGAGGCAAAAGGAAACCGAAAGGTACCTTAAAGAAGAGATGGAACGGCGAAAAGAGTTAGAAAGAAAACTCTTGCAGCTAGAATCCTCCCTCAAGAACTCCCGCGATGAAGGAGAAGATCAACTCCCGGGCGGAGAAGATCCGTTCAGCGAGGACATAATGAGGGCAAAAGTTCCAAGGAACTTCAAAGCCCTGATATGGACCTCATGATGGGATACGGATCCAAAGCATCATCTTAGCAACTTCAAAAGTCGGATGTATCTAGCTGATGCCTCCGACGCTACGAGATGCAAGGCTTTCCCGACCACTCTATCAAAAGCAGCGATGAAGTGGTTCGATAGCCTCCCCCCAAGATCCATCACTAGTTTTGAAGACCTCTCAAGGAAATTCCTGATGAGGTTCTCAATCCAAAAAGATAAAGTAAAACATGCACCAAGCCTCCTGGGAGTAAAACAGGAGGTCGGAGAGTCTTTACGAGCCTATATGGAAAGGTTCAATAAGGCATGTTTAGAAATCCAAGACCTGCCCACGGAGGCAGTAATAATGGGGTTAGTCAAAAGACTTAGAGAAAGTCCCTTCTCACAGTCCATATCAAAAAGACACCCCGTTTCTCTAAGTGATGTACAAGAAAGGGCCGAGAAGTACATCAACATGGAAGAGAATGCCAAACTGAGAGACCCGAGTTCGCAACCTGGACCTACTTCCTCCTCCAGGGAGAGGGAAAGGGAAGTCAGGAAGAAGGAAGAACCCGGTCTCGAAAGGCCCAGAAAGTATCAATACTCCTCTAAGGACTTCTATAGTGGACGTATACAGAGAAATTTGCAACATGAAAGACTGCCGCCCCTAAGACCCATTAAAAATAAAAAAGGGAAGTCGCAGCGAGTATTGCGAGTACCATAAAATATATGGTCACTCCACCAACGACTGTTACGACCTCAAAAATGTGATAGAAAAGCTGGCTAGAAGGTCGGCTTAACAGATATCTCATGGAGAGGTCGGACACCCATGGAAAGAGGAAGCGAGATGATATGGACAGGAAAGATCCTCCACCACAGACCCCTGAGAGACACATTCACATGATCTCAGGAGGTTTTGCGGGAGGTGGAATCACAAATCTTCTCGCAAAAGACATCTCAAAAGAGTCTATCAGGTCGGGGATGAGACGCCCGACCTCCCCACTATCTCATTCACCAAAGAAGATGGGCAAGGAATAATCCCCGGGCATGATGATCCCGTGGTAATAACCATGATCCTAGCTAACGCCCATCTCCACAGAACCCTAGTAGACCAGGGAAGCTCGCGGACATCCTTTCAAGCCCGCCTTCGGCAAACTAGGGTTAGATGAAAAAAGTTGAGAGCTTACCCCGACACCCTATACGGGTTAGGGGATACGCCAATAAAACCACTGGGATTTTTACCCCTTCACACAACTTTCGGAAAGGGAAAAATCGAGGACTCTGAGCATAGATTCAGTCATCGATGAAGGGTCAGCCTATAATGCCTTAATTGGCAGGACTACCCTTAATCGACTCAGAGCAGTGGTATCAACTCCTCACTCTGCATGAAATTCCTTACATAGGAGCCAACCTAGGGGAAGCCCTGAAACAAAGGTTGGGTGAACTCCTAAGAGATAATTCCGACCTCTTCGCCTGGAAGGCTTCCGACATGCCCGGGATTGATCCCGAGCTCA
Organism: Arachis stenosperma; assembly: GCF_014773155.1. NCBI lineage: Eukaryota > Viridiplantae > Streptophyta > Magnoliopsida > Fabales > Fabaceae > Arachis > Arachis stenosperma. The sequence continues at coordinate 12,366,196 of NC_080385.1, forward strand.
TGTCTCACAGGCTCTCGGTTTACACAGGGTCCCGACCTGTACAGCAAAGAAGGCGCAAACTCAGCCCAGAGAGGGCCTCCATAGTAGAAGAGCAAGTACAGGCGCTCCTGGAAGCCGGCTTTATCAGAGAGGTCAAATACCCAACATGGCTAGCAAATGTGGTGCTAGTCAAAAAGCAAAATGGTAAATGGAGAATGTGCGTCGACTACACCGACTTGAATAAGGCCTGTCCTAAGGACCCTTATCCTCTACCGAGTATTGACACCCTGGTAGACTCCAGCTCAGGTACCAATACTTATCATTCATGGACGCCTACTCGGGATATAACCAAATCCCGATGCATGAACCCGACCAAGAGAAAACATCGTTCATCACACAAAACCCAACTATTGTTACGTGGTCATGCCATTCGGATTAAAGAATGCAGGAGCCACGTACCAAAGGCTGATGAACAAAGTGTTTTCCCCCCATCTAGGGAGCTTAATGGAGGTGTACGTCGACGACATGTTAGTAAAAACCAAGCAAGAAGTCGACCTCTTAACCGACCTCTCACAAGTCTTCAACACTATAAGGTTGCATGGGATGAGACTAAATCCCGCAAAATGCGCCTTCGCAGTAGAAGCAGGAAAATTTCTAGGGTTCATGCTAACACAAAGAGGGATTGAGGCCAATCCCGACAAGTGCAGAGCCATCCTAGAAATGAAAAGTCCGACTTGTTTGAGAGAGGTTCAACAGCTCAACGGCCGACTTGCAGCCCTCTCCAGGTTTTTGGCAGGATCAGCACTAAAATCCCTTCCATTATTCTCCCTATTAAGGAAGGGATGCCAGTTTGAATGGACTCCGGAATGTGAGGAGGCGTTCCAAGAGTTCAAAAAATTCTTAAGCCAACCTCCTATCTTAACCCGACCAGTACCGGGAAAAAACCTCGTCCTATACCTATCCGTCGCAAACAGGACTGTCTCATCAGCCCTGATCACAGAAGACGAGGTCGGTCAACACCCGGTCTACTTTACCAGTAAGGTTCTACAAGGCCCTGAGCTAAGGTACCACAAACTAGAGAAGTTTGCCTACTCCTTAGTGATAGCCTCACGAAGGCTACGACCTTACTTTCAGGCTCATACAATAAGAGTCCGTACAAACCAACCCATGAAGCAAATCCTCCAAAAGACGGATGTTGCAGGGAGAATGGTTCAATGGGCGATAGAACTCTCCGAGTTCGATCTGAGATACGAAACTCGGACTGCAATTAAAGCCCAATGCCTCGCCGACTTCATTGCAGAATACGCCGGTGAACAAGAGGAAAAACCGACTACATGGGAACTCTATGTAGACGGATCCTCCAACAAGACAGGGAGCGGCGCAGGCATAATATTGGTAGATGGAAAAGGGACCCAGATAGAGGTCTCCTTAAAATTTGAATTTACGGCCTCAAACAATCAGGCAGAATATGAAGCCTTGATTGCCGGATTAAAATTAGCAGAAGAAGTTGGCGCTACAAAGGTGATGATCTACAGCGACTCACAAGTGGTGACTTCCCAAATAAGTGGAGAGTATCAGGCAAAGGACCCCAATATGAAGAAATACTTGGAAAAAACCTTGGAACACCTCGGGCGCTTTGCGGAAACTGAGGTTAAGCACATAACTCGGGACCTAAATAGCAGAGCTGACGCCCTATCCAAATTAGCAAGTACCAAACCCGGAGGGAACAATAGAAGCCTGATCCAGGAAACCCTCCAAGAGCCCTCGGTATCAAAAACAGAGGATCAACAAAAGGTACTTGAGGTAGTCGGCCTAAACCTCGGATGGATGAACCCCCTCGTCGAATACCTGAAGTTCGACATCCTCCCCAAAGAGGAGAAAGAGGCTAAAAAGATCCGAAGGGAAGCACAACATTATACTTTGGTGAGAAATGTCCTTTACAGAAGAGGGATATCAACGCCATTACTAAAGTGCGTACCGACCTCAAGAACCACCGAGGTGTTGGAGGAAGTACATAGTGGGATCTGCGGAAACCATCTCGGAGCGAGGTCACTGGCCAGAAAAGTGATCCGAGTAGGATTCTATTGGCCGACCTTGCAGAAAGATGCAACAGACTTTGTGAAAAAATGCCAGCCATGTCAGATGCATGCAAATTTCCACGTGGCTCCACCAGAAGAGCTCATCAGTATAACTTCCCCCTGGCCTTTTGCAAAATGGGGAATGGATCTGTTAGGTCCTTTTCCCCAAGCACCAGGGCAAGTCAAATACCTGATCGTGGGAATAGATTACTTCACAAAGTGGATAGAAGCAGAACCACTAGCTACTATCACCGCTCAAAGAAGTCGCAGGTTCCTCTACAAAAACATCACAAAGGTATGGATACCTTATTCCATCACCACAGATAATGGAACCCAATTCATCGACGCACCTTCAGAAACCTGGTAGCCAGCATGAAATCAAGCATCAATTCACCTCGGTAGAACACCCACAAGCCAATGGGCAAGCCGAGGCAGCTAACAAGGTCATACTGGCAGGTTTGAAGAAAAGATTACAGGAAGCAAAGGGAGCTTGGGCCGAAGAGCTCCCTCAAGTACTGTGGGCCTATAGGACAACTCCCCAATCCGCCACAGGAGAACACCTTTTCGACTAGTGTACGGCGTAGAAGCCATGATTCCTATAGAAATCAGTGAGCAAAGCCCAAGGGTAATTCTCCATGATGAGGTCGGAAATGTACAGGGGCACAAAGAGGAGCTCGACTTGCTCCCCGAAGTCCGAGAGAACGCCCAGATAAGAGAAGCAGCATTAAAGCAAAGAATGGCTACCAGATACAACAAAAAGTCATTCGAAGACATTTGCTGTAGACGACTTGGTCTAATCAGAAACGACATTGGAGTCAACAAGTCGGGGGAAGGAAAGCTCGCCGCCAATTGGAAAGGGCCATACAAAATCAAAGAAGTGTTAGGGAAAGGTTATTATAAAATAACCGACCTGGATGGCACTGAGTTACCAAGGTCGTGGCATGCTTGTAATATGAAAAGGTACTACAGCTAGAAGCGAACTCTACTCCCTGATGTACTCTTTTCCCAGCTTCATGATTTTTTCCCAAAAAAGGGTTTTTTCTGGAGAGGGGATTTTAACGAGGCATCATAGTAAGGCTAAGGGAAATATACTGTCAAGACCCTTAGTAGCAAAAAGGTACCTTCCCGATTAATAAAGATCTTTTTCATTAATATATTTCTCTTAAATATCCTTCTCTATTTTTATAAGTCTTTCTACGAAACGCGCCGACTTAAGCTCGACAAGCGTGAAAATCCCATGAATCGACCTAGATGGTCGTCAGGATAAAACGACGAGGTACAAGTCGGTGTAAAGAGGTTATACAAGTCGATCGTAAAAACTCGTGAACTAACCCGACTCATAAGTCGGAAAGTGATCCCGAGTAGAGAAACTCGGAAAGTGAACTAACCCGACTCATAAGTCGGAAAGTGATCCCGAGTAGAGAAACTCGGAAAGCTTTCGATCCACAGATCGGAACATAACACGATAGAAAAAAACGCATCGCAAAAAAACCTAAGTCATAAAACTCACACCAAAGCAAAGTGAGTATAAAGGATAACAAAAGAGATTGAGAAACCTAGAAGAAGTTTAAAGGTTGCCTACGAGCCTTTGCACGAAAAAGGCTCGAGAAAAATGCAAGCTACACAAGGTTTTTTTTCCGAAAAAGATCAAACATATCAAAACAGAAAAGCATGCATACGCGCAAAGTAACTTAAACCCTTATTCAAAAAGGGGCACCCACTTGATTCAGAACCCTATCCAAAAAAGGCATTTATTTGTTTAAAACCCTATCCAAAAAAGGGCAACAAACAGAATATTTTGTTTACGGCCTTGAAAGGCCAGAAGCAAATTGTTCACAACCACCAGCAAATAAATAGAAGTTTAAAAAGGGGGACCCACAGGCTGGGCCCCCATATAGCCACAAAAATAAAAAAGTCTTTCTTGGACGGAGTAGAGGAATCACAGGACACCACCAGGACCGGGAGGAGGAGCTAAAGAGGAAGTCGGAGTGAGGATTGAAGAACTCGGAGCATCTTGGGGACGAGGAGGAGACTCAATAATCCTCTGTCCCCGAGTCTTCAGGTCTGATTCGGAAACAACCTCGGGAACAGGAGGATCAACAATGGCGCCATCAATAACTACTTTGTCAGGATGTAGTGGAGAAAGGTCCAAGTCGGGAGCAATAACTCTGACTTGTTCCAAGAAAATTCTCCAAGACTCCTCGGCACCATCGGCGATAGAGTCCTCCAACTCGGCTTAGGCGTTCCGAGAATTCAGTAAATCCTTCCTCACGGCCACAATATCTTGAAATAAGCTGTGGTAGCTTTCTTGCGCCGTTTTCCTCAGATTCGCCTCCAAAGTGCATTGGGCCCGCAGCTTACCCTCCTCCTCCTTCAGGTGATCCCTCTCCTTCCTCAATTTATCCCTCTCCTCCTTCAACTCCTTCTCATGCTTTTCATAAATAAGAATCCTCCCCTCTAACTCCTCAACCCTCGAGGATGCCCCCAAAGAGCTGAGGGGAGCTTTCTCAAAAATATCCAAAAGTTTCCCGCAAACACCCGCCGCCCTAAACTCTCCTCAGCCATGGTGTGAGGTGGTTCGAACAGAACATCATCCATACTGATAAAGGATAGATGTTCTTTCGGACGAATGCCATAGCATCCGCCTTAACCCCACCATCGAAGGAAGAAGAGCCAGACTCTAAGGTCTTCGCTTCTTCTTCTCGGGCTCGGAGAGAATTTGGGCTGAAGGGGGTGGTCGGGGCAAACTCGAGGAAGAAATTACAATGGGTTGAGAAGGAGTGCCAGTGTTCTTAGGGGAGGAGGTGGAGGAGGAGGAGAGGTGATCGCCCCGGACCTAGCCCGGGACTTCGCCTTGGCCTCTCGGACCCTTTGGTAGGCCTCCTGAGCGTTTTTTGCCATATCTACAAAAGAAACAACCAAGTTACAAGTCGGTATAATATAAGTCGGCGAAACAACTCGGAAATAAAGAATGCATGCACTACCTATTTGAGATTGAACGAAAGTCGGTGTTCCCTGAAGAATTTTTCTGGTATCCAAATATGGGGACCTCCCCCACGCTTCTCGGAAAAACCCCACAATGGCCGCCTCCACCTCGTCTAGGTCATCTAGACCAATTTTCACAAGGGGTGGCCGGCAGCCAATAAAGGGGAAAGCGAGGGGAGGAATGCTCGTCCAGAAAAAAGGGGTGGTGACCCTCTACGGCTTGAACCTTGAAGAAGAAATTTTTGAAGTCGTGGAAAGATTCGTCAAAAAGGGTGAAAATCCTCCGACCTTGAATGGCTCGGAAGGATACCCATTGTTGTTTATTGTTTAGCCCACTAAAGGGCTTAGTCATATGGAAAAGATAAAGAAGATTCTCAAGGAAGTCGGGAAGTCCAGAGCGTGGCTTATAAACTGGTAAATCTTCAAAAAACCCCATGAATTGGGGTGGAGTTGAGTAGGGGCAACCTTACAGTGGTGCAAGACGGATATCTCAAAATCAGAGAAAGGAAGAAAAACACCCAAACGGGTGATCATACATTCATACATGAAGAAAAAATGAGGGGCTGCCTCATTAGCTCTCCCAAAACAGACCCGGTTCAGGACCCGGATTATCAGTTCATATTTGGGCTCGTCCTCGTCCGAAGTACAGAGCCTATGATGAGTACGAAGGTGGATGATGAACTCAGCGTCAACCAACGGTTCCTCCCCAAGGACCGTATCGTCAACCCACTGAGAAAGAATGTCTACAGAGACCATTTTTTATATAAAGAAGAAAGTGGCAGAAAACCTACAAAAAGGAAAAAGAAAAAGAAAATCAAAAAATACGGCCACTAGAGAAAAGAGATTCGAAACCGGAATCTACAGGTCAACCTATCTACTCGCAAAACAAAACATGCAAACATAAAGCATGGCATGGAAAAAACAAAACTAACCTTTATCCGAAAAGGGAGGTTGGAGAATAACAGAAGTCTTCAAACGCAAGGATGCAGTACGAACAAGATAAGGAGAAAGTTTGAAAGATTGCAGAAACGGAAAATGGAAAGAGAGGGAAAGTATTTATAAAAAAGGCTAAGGGGCATAATGGTAAAAAGCGAGGCAGTCATTAATGAGACTGCACCGTTACCAAAGCCCTCAATCCCTAAATGATCCCTCAACGGACACGACGCTTGAATTGACGTAACTGTCAGAAATCAAAGGTCGCGAAAATCACGTCGGTTTCCAAGACCCGTATTCTCTCAAACAAGTCGACTACGAACCCGAGTTGAATACTTGAACCCAAACTTTAAAGAAAATTTGGGCTCAAGTAGGGGCACTGTTCATACCCTGGCCCAATGATAAGGGCCCAGGTCCAACCGAAAGGCCTAATCCAATAGGATAAGCCTTACAAAATACTGACTTTCACATAAGAAGTCGGTGTCAACCACGACTTGGTATGAAGAGGTCGGATGTGAGATTAGCTGGCAGATAAATACTCATTCAAATGAGTAACCGCCCTAAAATCTCTCTAACCACCTCATAAAGCCATATCTTAACCTCCCCAAGATAATGGGGACGGTTATCACCCTAAAGATACGGCACTACACCAACGGTGGTTATTGGCTCACCTCTATAAATACACTGACATCCCCTCAGGTATTTCTAAGTCCAATACTCTCTAAGACCTGCTTACACCCTTGCTAACTTAGGCATCGGAGTGTCTTTGCAGGTACCACCCCCCATTCACACGCGAGCACAAATCGGACGGAGCCTCCCGAGTTGCGGACCTACCTGGAGTCCTCCTCCATCACTCACTTGGGCCGCCAAACGCCATCCCTTGGACTAATCTCCGGTTACCCACCGTAACAATGGTGCTTATAAATTGAATTGAAATCATTCAATTTAGTACATAAATCATGTAATTCGAATCCTATTTATTCAATTTAATGCTAGAAAAGCTAATTCGAATTCATCAAATTCGATTTATGTTTAAATGTAATATTCCATGTAAATCAATACATGTTAATTTGATTTAGTACTATGATGTGTAATTCAAATTTAGTGAATTCAATTTATATAGGAATATACATGAAGACATTTACATAATATTTTTTTTATTTAGTGATTTATGTAATATTGGGTTATCTACTTATCTTTTGTTTATATAAATGTTTTACCTAATATTACTAGCATATTTAAATTTCTCAGATAAAAATAATAGTTTATTTTTAAATTTTTCATAACTTTAATTGGAGTAAAGAAAATAGAAAAAAAATATTTACTCAATGACATTTTTGCTGTTATATTATGTAAAAAAATTTAATCTAAAATACATTTTGTATTTAATATTATATCAAATGAATATATTAATATTAAATTACAAATATTATTTTACTACATAATTAGATGGAAATTTTATCTTATAAGTGTCCAATATTTTTCTTCTATAATTTATATATTAAAATATTATGAGAGAATTTTTTCCATAAGATCGACTTGAATCCAATGGAATTAAAAACTAAGATATTTACTATTTTATTAATTTCATATTTATAATAATATTACGCACTTTTTAGTTTTTAAGCAAATCACTAGTGTTATTAGATGTTAATAACGTTGAGCGATCGTATATGTAAGAGTTTTTGTTGAAGGGCTAAAGTGGAATTCAACAAGAAATTAAAGCACCACTTCAATCCATACATGTATGGAGGGGAACAAAATATGGTGGATCACAATATCTCATACTATTTTTTCAACTATTTAATGGAAATACTTCTACATTTCCTTTCTTTCTTTCTAACTTTCCCTCCATATTTTTATTTTTATTTCACTAAAAAAATATTAAGTATTCTCCGGTAACTCGTTTTTAATTAATAAAAAAATAAAATAAAACGTCATAGGCCTTGGACCTTTTCCATTTTCCACATTCCCGTGATGGCGATAACTTATGAACGGTGCCTCTATAATTTATATGGCTTTATGCATTTCAACAAATTCCACCGATATCAACCATTTTTATAATTGTTTTTTTTTTTAACCCGGGTTAAGATAATTGTTGTGACCATATTAAAAAATGTATTATGAAATTGAAAAATATTCATAAAATGGTTGCAACGGATAATTTAATTACCAATCGTTGTCAAATGACTATCAACAAACAAGCTTTTTTCTAACTCTTACCTCTACATTATATTCAATCATTATTATTATGTAGATAATTTTATAAGTTTGAAAGAATCGTATAGAACTGTTTTAATAAATAATGCCAACGTCGTGCTCTCATGTCAAAATTGACTCTTTCATTGATAAGCTTGAAAATTGAAATATATCCTTCTATTCTAACCAAACTTGTTATACTTTTGTATTATATATTTTATTTAGAAAAAAAAATATTCGAATTTATATATTATGAAAATGTATGGAGGCTAAGGTACTTCGGATTCAACATCATTTATTCATTATTGGCAAATGCTTTAATTTGTTACTCGTTTTCAACTAACTAAAATATTGTTAGACAAAGGTGTACGTTACATATCTAATTTTAGGGTAATGTTGACATAAAGCTACTAAATTTTTATTTATTATATAATTGTAAATATTTAAGATATGTGGAACTAATATAAATAGTAATATATATTTAACAATTCAATCAAATAGGCATATGCTGCGACTAATAAAAGTATATAATTTAAAAAAAAATGTCACGATAAGAGTATATGCTAATTATAATACGCTAAAGAAAAAATAAAGATTGTAATGCTTTTTGAGTTGAATCTTAAATTTTAAATTCTAAAAAAAATTCGAAAAACTAAATTTTAAACTCTGAAATCTGAACACTAAATCTTAAATGTTATAGTTTAACTATTAATATAAAATATGATAAATAAAAAATTACAATTTATTTAATTAATAAAAAAATATAATACTCATACTTAATAAGAAACGTTAATAGATGAGTCCACAATAACTTCTTAACTTATTTATTTTATTTTGTTTTCTAAGTTATGATGAACCTTCTTAACAAAGGAACAAGAAAAACCTACATAGAGTAGAGTTATAATTTGACTAAGGAACTATATATATATATATATATATATATATATAATGTACAATGTACCTTCCATTTTCATGCATAGGGATATGCATGTATTATTGCTTCTGGAGAGGTATAATCCGCAATATACGAAACGCGTTTGAACCTTGAAAACTAGAAATGGTTAGCAACAATAACTGCCTCTAATTACTTAGCAAATTAATTTATTCGATGATATTGTATATCAACAAATTGGTTTGCACTGAATAAAAAATCTATAAATTGGTGAAGTTCCAATATTATCACTTAGATTAAATTATTTTTCGCAATACAATTTAGTGCGTTTTTTTCAGATTATATTTGTCTTCCTATATCTGTAATATCAAAACAAAAAATAATAGTTAATTATTATTTTATTTTTTTATCAAAGATAAAAAAATTTGAACTTGCAACCTCTAAGTGAATATAGGAAGATTATACTATTTGAATTATAGTTTATTAGAATTATTAAAACTTCAAACTTCAAACTTTAAACTTAAAACTCTAGAACAAGTAATGGAATTATACTTACATTTTTGTGGTGTCCAGATTTTGTTTAATCAAGAAAGACAAAAAGAAAAAGATAAAAATATAAAAATATAAATCAACATAAACTTACCACTTTAAGTTCCGGACTTCCGGGAGTATAAATTTCCCCGTCTTGACTTAAATAACATATTTTTTTTCAAATAGAAAGTTAAGCAATAGACAATAGTAAATCTTAATTACGATTAATTTTGTACTTTCTTTAAGCAAAATACTGTATCTTTTCTTTTAGCAAGACATGATATTTTCATATATTACAATTGATTTAATTTGATTTTTATTTCTACATATTTCATTTAATTTTTCTGTTAATTAAGAACGTTCCTTTTTTTTAAAACAAAAAGGAAAAAGTATCCGCTTATAAAAGTCAGAATTAAAAACCACAGTATATAATTTTAAGTATGTTCTTATAAAGTCATTTGAATCGAAGTATAATTCTTTTTAGTACCAAAATCTAACTCTTTCTTTCGTTTATATAAAATTTTTTGTCTTAAAAGCATAGATATCGAACTATATTTCGATTATCAAAAACACAAAAAAAGTTGAGACCTTCAAAAAGATTTCAATATTCAAGTAAAAAAAAATTATAAGATGAAGCATATGTTACTCATAGTGAATAATGTACCTTTAACATAGTTAGGATTTTGTATTTATAGAAATGTTGTGTTATAGGTGATTACTCAATAGACTTAGTGTTGCAGAGCTGTTAAGGATGTCAGCCTGATTTTGTGTTAACTGTTCCTGAACATATTCAAATGATTCTATTATACCCGAGATTTTCTCTAAATAAAGATAAGTCACCTTTATTATCTCATTTGAATTCTAATTTATAGGTATAATTAGGTCGGACTATAGCCAACGGATCAAAAGATAAATTTGGGTCGAACTATGTCTAATAGATCAGTGGATAAATTTGGGTCGAGGTACATGTTTCATTGGCCGAGTTATAGGTAATAGATCAAAACTTGTTCTCTAAATAATAGTTGGCAGTTATCAAATAATATGGAATGTACTATACTGTAACAATCGAATTTGAAGTATAACGACCGAGTTATAGATATAAAAATCGAATTATGCGTTGGTAATTTGTGAGTCATAAAAATTCTAACGTCTTACCCTAATATCCGAATTATTATTCTAATATCAGATCAAAGTATAAATTAGTTTAAATTTTAATTTAACATTGTATCAGTTTATTAAATATTTTTTATTTTATGTTAAATGAGATCATTAAGAAATTAGAACATATATAGTATTTCAAAATTTTATTCCAATTTTAACACGTATATATGAGAAGAGAGAAGCTCAAGAATTCGTACCTAGCACAGGTTAAGATTCAAATCTCAATGATGAATCCACATCAATAATCTTCTAATTTCAATGGAAATCCATATTCAGATCGAGCAAGTTCTCTTCAAAGCTTAGATTCTCAAGAAATCGCAGCTTTCTTGAATCAAATCTCGTCGATTTAAGCTCACCTAAACAAGAACAATGGCAATTTGAGTCAGGATTCGTCAAGCCCCTACTACCTTCATCCATCCGAAAATTTTGATATTTTTTTACCTCTATAATTTTTTATGGAAAGAACTATAATAATTGGAGTAAGGCTATGATGTTAGCATTGAAGTTCAAAAATAAGATGGAGCTCATTGATGGAAGCTTAAAAAAACTTAAAAGAATCAATCATTTGTTTACTTTGTGGGATAGATGCAATACTTATGTTTTATCTTGGATAAATCTTTTTTTATGTTCTGAAATTTCTCAATGTGTATTTTGGAACAACATTGCCTATGATCTACGGGATGACCTGAAGCATAGATATTATCAAAGGGATAAATTTCAAATAGCTAAGGTTCAGGAAGAATTATATGCAACTAGACAGGGAGAAATGAATGTAACTCAATATTTCACAAAATTAAAGGCATTGTGGAAAGAACTGGACAATTTTAGACCAATATCTTCATGCAAATATGTACACCGATGCAAATGTGGATTAGGCGCAATGAAAAAGTTCAGATAAGAAGACAATGTGACAAGATTTTTTAGGGGATTGAATGACCAATATGCAAATATTAGATCTCAAATAATGTTGATAGGACCCCTACCTCAAGTGAAGACCGTTTTCTCCCTCTTAACTCAGCAAGAAAGGCAGAGTCAAGTCTTAGAAGATACTTCTGAACCCAAAATTCTTACCTACTCTACCAATTTCTTAAACACTGCTGAAGCCTTGCAAAGCAGAGGGAGAGGAAAGGGTAGAAGAGGTAGATTCCAAGTTGGTGGAAAGGAACAAACCGGACGACGCAGAATGCAATGTTTTTACTATGAAAAAGTGGTCACACTGTTGATGTGTGCTACAAAAAACACAATTTACCTCTCCATTTAAAACAAAAGTATAGTGATGGACGAGCAGGTAAAGTGAATTTAGCTCAAATCGGCATTGAAACAAGTCTTATTGAGCATCCAATTGCCTCTAGTTGTATGTAAGAAAATGAAACTTCGAACTTTGACTTTACTGATGAGCAAAAATCAATCTTGTTGGCTTTGATCAGTAAACAAAATACAAATAAAATTAATAGTGCTAACCAACTCACAGCCATACAATAAGCTTCTCTTCCAGGTAGTTTAGCGCACATCATGCATTTCAAATCCAATATATTGTATTTAAATATTTATGCATCAAAACATGGTTCTTGGGTGTTAGATACAGGGGCTACAGCTCATGCATCTTACTCACTTGACAATTTTCAAACTCATTTCAAGATAGCTCCCGTCATCATTCAGTTGTCTAATGGTGTCCAAACCATTAGCAACATAGCAGGGACTATCAACTTTTCAAATAAACTCTATCTCACAAACGTATTATATATCCCCTATTTTAATTTTAAGTTGATTTCAGTATCAAAAGCCATAAATTATTTGCAATGTAAAATAAGTTTTATTGATGATAAGTGTGAGATATAGAATTTTCAATCGAAGAAGATGATTGGAGCAACTGATGTCTGTGGTGATCTTTACACCTTGAAGAGAGGGGTAATGAAATCTGAAGCTGCACATGATACAATAAAGGTTTGCACAATTACGTTAATTTTCAATATTTCCAACACATACCTATGGCACTATAGATTAGGCCACATTTCTTTATACAAATTAAAAAAAAATAAAAAAAAATTGATTTCATTAGTTGTAACACTGATGTACAGCCCTGTGATTCATGTCACATGGATAAGCAAAGAAAATTACCTTTTTAAAATAACAATAATATTTTAATAGCTCCTTTTGACTTGATTCATATGGATATTTGGGCTCTTCGTCTGTTCCATCTATTAGCGGTCAAAAATATTTTTTAACTGTTATAGATGATAAAACCAAATTTACATGAATTTTTTTCATGAAGCATAAGTTTGAAACAACTCATTTTGTCAAATTCTTTGTGAATTTTGCTAAAATTCAGTTTGACAAACAAGTTCAATGTATAAGAACAGATAATGGGATAGAATTTTTAATACTATCTTTCTTTCATAAAACTGGAATTTTGTACCAAAAGTCATGTGTTGAAACTCCTCAACAAAATAGTATTATTGAGAAGAAATATCAATACATACTTGCCATTATAAGAGCAATTCTATTTCAATCAAATGTACCCAAATGTTTTTGGCACTTTGCCATTGGCCATGCTGTTCATATCTTGAATAGACTGCCATCACATTTTCTTAAAAATTCATCCCCTTATCAGCTTTTATATGACACAATGCCTACTATTTCACACTTAAAGGTATTCGGATGCTTAACATATGCAAATACTCTTTATGCTAATAGGAAAAAGTTGGATCCTAGATCCAAAAAGTGTGTGTTTCTAGGATACAGGGAGGGTATTAAAGGATACCTCCTCATTGATTTAAAGTTTAGGAAAATATTCACTTCCAAGAATGTTTCCTTTTATAAAAATTATTTTTCTTATTTTTCATCCAATAATGCACCCAACAATAATAATCAAATAACTCACTCTCCTCACTCATGCATTGATCCATTTACCTATGATATACATTCACCACAAGTTGCATTCAATCCTAAATTCATATACACACCCGAGACACACACCACTATCTCACCACAAAATGAACATAAAACACAACCAACACCAATTTCACATGATCAACACACAACACCACCATCTTCCAAAAATCACAATGTAACACAATCTCTCACACAAAACACTTTGCAATAACATATCCAACAATAACACCATGTGCAAAGAAAATCTTCGGGAATAAGAAGGTCTCCGGCTCACTTGAACAACTATCAATGTTTAAACACCACCACTGACCAGCCTCTAACTTCACACCATGAAAGGTATCTAATCTCTAATTATTTGTCATATGAAAAATTTTATGCATCTCATACTACACTTTCTTTGGCTATCTCCTCAAACATTGAGCCCAAGCACCATAGTGACGCCATAACTTAACTTTGCTGGCTCAAAGTCATCAAAGATGAATTTACTGCGCTTGAGCAGAGCCAAACTTGGAAGATCATTTCTTTTCCACATGGCAAGAGGGCAATTGGGTGTAAGTGGGTGTTCAAGGTCAAATACCATCCTGACGGCACAATAGAGAGGCACAAGGCCCTCTTGGTAGCAAAAGGGTTTACTCAAGTTTCTGAAATTGACTATCGTGACACTTTGAATCCAGTGATAAAGTTGACTAGCTTGAGAATTGTGTTGGCTATGGCTGCTGCCAAGGGTTGGTATCTCAAATAAATTGATGTGAATACGGCATTTTTATATGGTGATTTGGATGAGGAGATGTACATGCGGCCACCACCGGGATTAGACGTGAAACCTAGCCAAGTTTGCAAGCTTGAGAAGTCTTTATATGGTCTCAAACAGGCAAACAGACAGTGGAATACAAAGTTGAAGTCAGTTTTGATTGAAATTGGTTATGTGCAGTCCAAGTCAGACTACAGCTTGTTTACCAAGAGATTTGCTTTGGGTTTCACCGTAGTCTTAATTTATGTGACGATTTAGTCTTAGCTGGTAATGATTTAAATGAGATAAATGCTATTAAAGTTACCTTAGATGATCGGTTCAAGATAAAGAACATCGGAGACTTGAAATTTTTTATTGGTATGGAAGTGGCTTAATTTAAGAAAGGTATCATGCTTTATCAAAGAAAGTATGCTTTAGATGTGCTTCGGAATGTAGGTTTTGAGTATGGTAAATCAACCACGACTCCTATGGATTATAGCACCAAGCTGTGCAAGGATGATGGCACCCCACTAACTGACTCCAGTGAATTTCGAAAGCTGATTGGCAAATTACTCTATTTGGTTAATACACGACTAGACATTAGCTTTACAATTAGCAAGTTAAGTCAATTTTTGAATCATCCAACTATTGCTCATCTCACTGCAGCTCACAAAGTATTAAGATACGTCAAAGGCTCTCCTGCCACAGGCATATTTTTTCCTATTGATTCAGACCTTTGTGTCACTGAATTTACTGACTCTGACTAGGTTGCATGTCCAGATTCAAGATGGTCTATTTCTGCTTATTGCTTCTATATATGTTGGCAGTACTTTAGTCTCTTGAAAAGGTAAGAAGCAAGTTACTGTGGCCTGTAGCTCAGTTGAGGCTGAATACCGCGTCCTTGCTGCTGCCACCAAGGGAGCCATTTGGATAAGCTTTTTTCTGAAGGACCTTGGGATGCCTCTCACCAAGCCTATCAGCACCTATTGTGATAGTCAATCAGCCATTTATATCGCCTCTAACCTCATCTTTCACAAGAGAACTAAACACATTGAGGTTGATTGCCATATCGTTCGAGACAAGTTCATGGAGGGTCTCATTCATTTGCTGCCAATCTCCATAACCGATCAGGTCGCAAACATTTTAACGAAGCCATTAGCCCCAGCTACGTTTCATATATTGTATGGCAAGTTAGGATTAGTGCATTTCCACACTCCTAACTTGAGGGAGCGTGTTATCTAATGAGAAAATTAATTGACAGTTAGGCAATAGACATTTTTATTATGCATTATAACAAATTGGTTAGTTAAGTAAATTGAGCTAATTTAGTTACATAAATTACTGCTAAGTAGTCAGTTAAATAATTTCTAATTATACAAATTTTGTTGTAACAACTACTATGTAAGATAAGTGTGACTGTTAGTATAAAGTGTGATTTTATCATTGTTTTAATTGAATTCATTCTCATTTTTCATCTTTTTCTTTCTTTCTGCTCTTTCATTTAATTACTTTTACATTACTTCAACATATATGAATTAAAATTTTTAAGCAAATAAATTCGGATTTTTCGAAGATAATAAACTTAGCTTTAATAAATATAATGGCTAAAAAGTAAATAAGATGAAAGAGGCTCGTAATAATATCGAAAATTATTTTTATTATGGAAAAATCATTGGTGTTTTGGGAGAATATTGGAGGGTAGGGTGATTTACCGGGCGGTGGAGATTCCAGTCAACACGCAGGGGCGTGGTGACCCTGCTACGGAGCAACGTGTCCGCACCACGCAGGGGCGAGGTGACGCGGCAAGCATGCACGCTTCTGACACCACGCAGGGGCGAGGTGGGGCTGGCGTCGCGGAGTTCCAATGTTCCTGAACCTCGGGGGGCGTGCTGCAGCTGCTGCCATGCAAGGGATAGGTTCCCCGGTAAACAGCAAGCGTGGCCTCTTCATGCTCTATATAAGGAGCCTTCTCCTCCAACTGCAACACAGAAAGAGTTAGTGAGAGGGTTTGAGGGCAACATTCTTAAGAAAGGGTGTTAGTGAGAGGGAAGAAGGGGGTTGCGAACTCATCAAAGGGGAAGGGTGTTGCTGCTAGTGGAAAGGGTGAAAAAATAATAGGCAGTAAAAAAAAATATTATTTTGTATTTATTTTAAAGAATGGTTCGTAATTATAATGCTCCGAAGGAACATATTATAAATTATTTTGATCATCCTATATATGTAAGTTGGTAAATTATATTTTTATTGTGTATTTTATCTGTTATTTTTTGTTATTTAATATGTTAAAAAATAATTTTTTGTTAATTTTAAATTAATTTTCTAATATAAAAATACTAAAATAAAATATATATTATACTATACTATACTATATGATATACTAAAATTTTTTTAAAAAAAATATATTTCTCTATGATAAAAATATAAAAATAATACTCTAATAAAATAAAAAATATATATACTGTAAATAAATATGTATGTTGAACATATTCAAAAGTTTAATATATATAAATGTTAAAGTAATAAATAAATATTAAAAAAATATATATACTTTGTTATTAATAATATTAAAATATTAAAAAAAATATTTTAACTATGGTAATGCAGTGCACGTTAATGATTTTAACAAATAAAATATTAAAATAAATAAATATGTAAATAATATTATTAATTGAAGTGATCACATACATTTTATGTCAGCACGCCTCCACGTATTGCTTGCGTTGACCATTCAAATTTTTCCACGTCATCATCACGCTCCCACGTGCTAGGTCAGCACGTCCTCACGTAATGCCATGTGTCCCGCTCAGGCTGTGCCACGTCATCGCGCCTCCCACTTGTCGCACGCAACACGCCCCTACGTTTTGAGCTTGCATCCACCATTAGGTGAAACACACTATTGCTCCATTTCTGGCCAAAACACCCCTTTCTTTCCCATATTGAAATTGTTGAACCTAATAATATATCGAATTATTGATTATAATCAGCAGAGTTAAAAAAAGTTATGAGCATATTGGAGTTGGTTGATTATTTTTAGAGTATGAATTATCATTTATAAAGATAAATAATGAAGTAAGATTATTCTGACCAAATCAAAAGTATACATTAAAGATATACAGGGAGATAAATTAAAAGTAACTTTCAAAGATTTAAATATTCCAGCGTTTTTTTTATTTTATTGTCATTTTTTTTATTTATTTTTTATCATATTTTCTAATCTGATAAAGTTTTATTTAAGAGTTTCGGTTAGCTAATAAATTTTATATATATAAAATGGGATTCGAATTCTCAATTCTTAATTAAACAGTCACAAAAAAAACTTTTAATTAAGCAAATTATTAAACTAATTATTAGATCAATTTAGATTAATTATTTTATTATCATTCTTAATATGTATTTTTATTCAATTTTAGTCGAGCTAATTTGACCCAATATTTTTTATTCTCTTTGATGTGGGTCAATGAAAAAAAAGAAGAAGCATTTATTGTTAATTTTTTTTATTTGAAAAAGAAACAAGGCTTTGACAATTTGAAGTTACACAATTAGTTAATTGGTCCTAATGTCAGTTTGAACAAGATTGATTCCTTCGATTTTCAATTCATCCCGTTTCCAAAACTAAACCAAAACAAAGCAAATATGTCGTAGATAGTAATAATTATACCGAAATTATTTGATAACTAAAAGAAATCAACCAAAAATACTTAGAATTTATCTTTTTTGATATTTATTAATTATTTAATAAATATAAAAAAAATTTCTCTTTAGTATTATTGTAATTAAACATGTCAAAATAATAATGATCCGTCACCTTATAATTCGGTCTTTATTGTGCATTATGAGTTATAACTCGGCGTTAATTATCATTCATTCTTTGCTTGTAACTAACACCTTCATTACCGACTTAATGACCATCATTTCAATCTTAATGATCAAACGGTCATAACATGAATATCATTAATCAATTCTATGCCTATAAAAGGAATCTTCTATATCTAATCTCAGGGAGTAACATGATAAGTTCTATATCATGTCTTACATTCTATATTCATAGAATTATTACACACAACACATGATAATTTCTATTTCATGTCTTACATTCTATATTCATAGAATTATTCTTATATCTCTTAAACACTTACTGACTTGACTTGAGCGTCGGAGTGTCTTTTGCAGATACCCATCCCTTGTTCTCTCCTTACCGATGTATAACTCATCACAACGAGAAACTTGAAGACATTCATCGACGGACAAGTTATACACCGACCAAACTCAGTAAGAACAAATAATATAACAAAATAAATGCAGTTATGTAAAATATAATTTTTCTAATTTGCTTAATTTGCCAATTTTGAACATTATCATAATATACATAGATTTTATAATTTAATATAAATTTTTAAATAATTAAATGCTACCAATGATTGATCCAATTTAATGAAGTTAAAAGTCGATTTTGATAAATGATAAAAAAAATTTACAAAATTAAATCACCGATCCAAAGTCTATTTGATTTAGTTTGATTATTCTTTAAATATAATCAACCAAATCGGAATTAAAGCTTATTTATACTTTAGTTTTATTAGATTTTCTCTCAAAATTGAACCAAATCAACCTTTGAACACACTCACCCAGTAAAAATATAATTGTAGTTTCCACTTTTATACTAGATTTCTGTATTTTTTTTTTTAAAAAAGGTCACTAGATTTGTTCTTTAAAGACATTAACATTATTCATGCTAGTTTGTAGTAAAAAGAGGGGAAATGAACAAGAAGGAAGGAATAAATATAACGAAGGATTTTGATGTATGAAATAAAATAGGAAATAGTAAACTAGTAATAATAGTGTTGTCCCCTACCAAAGTTAGTAGGGAAAGTAAACATTTATTGTAACGGTGGGCTACTTAGATGTCATGACAAATATGTTGTGCGACTTGTGACTTGGGACGCTCTTGGAGGGATAACACTATTGTGCTGCGCATCCACAAGAGCCATCATATATTCATATGCCTACTCATTCAAGTGAAAGACAACGCAATCCTTACCAAAAGGGAGAAAGAAAAAAGGAATAATATGACGGATTATTTTAAAATTAAATAAAATAAATATATTATTTGCTGAAATAAGTAATTTGTAGTGTTTTTATCAAAATCTATCTTTTTATTTATCTTGTTTACACAGTAAACAATTTTACTTCGAGTATATCTCGTTTACAGTAGTGTAACTGTAAACAATAAGACACATCTCACGTTACATGTATCACGTTTACAATGTGCCAAGTCGATTGCTTTCGTAATGTGTCAAGTCGTATTCAATCGGTTGATATCTTCGCATGTGCATCTGACATGCCACAAAGTCTGGGTATCTCATAAATACCAAGAGAAACGTTCGTAAAAGGAAAAAATGAAGGAAATGAAAGAGGAAAGGGACCATGTGGGCGTTATGAATGAGTTCTTTATACAGGCGTGTTTTAGCCATATCTCGTTTACAGTTTAAACGAAATAAAGTTGTTTATGTCTCGTTTATACTGTAAACGAGATAAGACACATTACACAACACGTTTATAAATGTGATACGTGCAATCCAAGATGTGTCTTATCTCGTTTACACTGTAAATGAGATATACTCAACGTGAAATCGTTTACTGTGTAAACGAGATAAAAAGATGAATTTTTCGGTAAAAACGCTATAAATTACTTATTTTATTAAAGAAAATATTTATTTTATTTATTTAAAAAATCCTAATATGACTTCTGATTTTAGTATTTTAAGTCAATTCGACAAAAATTATTTATTATATGGGTCCGTTATTGGTGATATACATGTGAGTAGGGCAGTGGCCTGTTGAACGTGTGTATAGAAAACTATACTTCTCGCATCTAACGAGTTGTTGACATTGTTTTCTCGCTGGAGGCGAGATGGCCATGAGTCACCACGATGTTGATGCACTCGCTTCCATGACTTGCGAGATACTGAGTGCTGACACGTGCTCCCAGTCAGAAGGCATGCCATCCCCTCCTCGTATATAAAAAGTTGCTCTTGGTTTGCTCTTGCATCGGCGAACTTGCAAATTTTGTTGAAGTTCGCCTACTGTATCAGCGAACTTCATTGAAATTAACGAATTTGCTTATTGGTACGACAAATTTGCTACTAATTCTGTCCAATTTGGATCGTATCGGTATAATTTTATTTTTTTCTTTTAATTCACATAATTTAAAATTCTAAATTATAAAATTTTTAATTTAAAATTAAAATAAATATAATTTAAATTAATGATTTAATTTGATAAAAATAAACATAGTCATATTATTATACTTATATGATTAATTATGTTTATTCGATTTCAAAAAATTAACAGTTTAAAATCAGTAATTATAAATAAAAATACTCTTATTATTTTTAAATTTAAATAAATATATTTGACTTATTTTAAATAAACGTTTTTGTATTATTTTGTTAAAGGGATCTTAGCGGTCAAATATTATATTTAAGTATTTTAATAAAAGAAATAGATGTATATAATCCTTTAAATATGACTTTTAAGTATACATGTATATTCTAATGTTATTAATTTAAATGATTATATACATCCATATCTTTTGTTGAGATATTTAAAGGCCATAATTTAAAGGTCTCCTTAAAAAAATAATACAAATACGTTTATTTACAATTTAAAAAGTTTAAATAAATTTATTCGTATTAATTTTAAAATAATCATAAAAATTACAAGTACATTTATTTAAATTAAAATTATCGATTTTAAATAGTTATTTTTTTAAATTGAATAAACATAATTAATCATATAAGTATAATAATATAACTACAGTTACTTTTATCAAATTAAATTTAATCATTAAATACTAGTCAAATAATGACAACAAATAATAAAAAATGCTTCTCGCAGTGAACGGTTTGATTTATTAGTTTTTTTTTTTAATAAAAGCCTTTTTCGCACTAAGTGAGATGTATGAAAAAATTTTTTCCTGCAGCACCTTTTTGTATGATGTGAGATAACATACAAAAAATTTTTAAAAATTAAATAAATCTTCTCGGACAGTGTAAGAAACAGGAGACCACCACATATGTGGATAGCACCTCTTAACCCCATTTTTAAGCACATTTCTAATAATATTTTCATATCAAAAATTTTTAGCCTTAATTCGATTCTTTCATTAAAGATTTTATTAAATATTAATATAAAAATAAATTTTTTGGGGGTTTTATTTGAAATTCGCACAAATCATTAATAAATTTATTTTTAATTTTTTTATTAGTGTTGGTTTGATATAGAAAGACCATTGCCAAGTTTGGATTTAATAAGAATGATTCTAATTTTTGAGCTCCAGATTCACATGATAAATTTAGTATCAACCTCAGCCTCAGTTACATCTCTAGTCCCATCTTCATTAGTCATAACCTAACTCTAACATTAGGTTAAATTAGAGCCACAATCTTGATCTGCAATAAGAAGATCAACATCCAAAAATAATATCTCTCAAGAAATGATTGCCTCTAAACATTCCACCTATGATGTTATTAATAATACTCCCAAAAATTTTCAACGAGTCATTTGATGTCCATACTAGAAAAGATAATCAATGTGGAGTTTCATACTTTATAAAGATGCCAAACATGAAAATTATAAAACTGTCTACCAAATATTTTTATAATTAGATGCAAGTGAATTTTTGCTATTAAGAAAAATTTATTTGGTGAAATTATGATATACAAAGTCAGGCTAGTAACCAATGGCTTTTGCCAACAAAAAAAAATTGATTATGGATAAGTTTATAGTCCTACTGACAGTGAAGTGTGCAAAGAAATAAGTAAAGAAGCTATACCCATGCAGGACGTGCATGCCACAAAAGAAAAGAATGATCTAGAAGCTGACTCAGCAGAGTCTGTTAGAGATAAATAGAGGGCCAATGTGTGCTATTGTAGCTGACTTCACATGAAATAAGAATGTAGCAATGTCCATAAATAGTGAGAGATGTAATAAGTGTAAAATAACAAATCATATAATGAAGTTTACTCTTCTTTCACACTCTCGTTTCTTTCTTTGCTTTTTTTTTTGTTTTAGAATTTTTCTATTCTCAATCTAAGCTTGATACCTTCATGGTATCAGAGTTTAGGTACCATCGCTTCTATGGTTGCAACAAGTGATGAATCCACAACTTCATTTACCTTAGCTCCAATAGAAGTGAAATTAGATGATGAAAATTATTTGGAGTGAAAAGATTAAGCTAAGTCTACTATAGATGAAAATGATCTATTAGATCATATCATAGAGAATATGTGCCATTACAATACCTAACAGTAGCAGATGCAAAAATAAATCTAAAATACAAAAAGTGAAAGAGACAAGATGCTTGGTTGAAATCCTAACTTCTAGCTTCCATGAAAAAGGTTTTTACCACAAGAATGGTTGGATGTATTTTTGCACATAAAATCTATAAATGCTTAGAAGATTATTTTGCTTCTCAAATTCGAGCAAAAGTGATGCAGCTAAAAACAAATTAAAGAGCATTTAGATTGGTGCTTCGGTAAGTGACTATGTGCTAGCAATAAAGAGTATTATTGATGTCTTAGCCACAGTTGGAGAGCTTTATAGGGAGAGCGATAATGTCAATGTGAGTTTTCATGGTTTAACAGAGAAGCATGCACCGTTAATAACCTCACTATTGACTCGTCTACAAGGTATGACTGTTGGAGAGCCAAAAATAATGTTAATGGCACATGAATGTATGCTAGAGCTTTTCGGAAGCCAAACCAATTGATACATGCTAATTTAGCTCAAGGAGGTCTAAAGAGAGTCAACTTTTCAGCAGTGAAAATCATATAAAAAAGGTTTTCAAGAAAAAGGAGGCAGGAAAAACAGAGAAGGTAGGATGCCTTAGCTTTTATACTGATAGAGGAGGAGGATATGATAGAGAAGATGATACCAGATCTGAAGCTCCATTCAAGATGACAAATAGTGGTTATGAACATAGATTAGACATATAGTTCAATGAAAAACAAAAGAGAAGATATGAAAACCAATTTAAAGGTACTTATGGAAGAAGAACTGGCAAAGAAAATTACAGTAACAATGTCAATAGTGGAAGAGGAGGTTAGTATGACAGGCCTCAGTCACAAGGAAGAGGAGGTTTTAGTAATTGAGTGCAATGCCAAGTATGTAGAAAGTTTGGTCATATTGCACTACATTACTGGTTACAAGTTCAATGAGCAATACAAAGAATTTGAAAAAAAAATAGTTTCCATAATAGGCATGCTGAGTAAGTCAATACAAATATGAGAAATGTTATAGCTACTCCTGTAAAGATTAAGGACCCAAACTGGTACATTGACAATGGAGCTACTCATCACATGACCTCAAATAATCTTGTGGAGCATCAAGAATATAAAGACTCAGAGAAAGTTATTGGAAATGGATCAGGTTCAAGTTTGCATATCCATCATGTTGAAAAATCATTTTTAAAATCTTATTTGAGCCCTAGAATTTTCTTGCTAAGTAAATTACTACATGTGACTCAGATAACTAAAAACTTGTTAAGTGTGCATAAATTTTGTTGTGATAATGATGTATACTTTGAATTTCATGCTACTAACTGCTGTGTGAAGGAACAAATGATTTACTTCTTCAAACAAGTGTGGATAAAGAACTTTATAAGTTTGATAATGTAAGAACTGGAGTTTTCACAAAAAATTGCTTAACTAGAATAGAATAATTTAATTGCCCGGAATAGGTTTGAAATATAAAAATATTTTTCTTAAAATATAAATGTGAGATTCAGATTCAGTGGATTTTTCTGAGTGGAAAAATGTTCTCTTTTAAAAATTTTCGTGTAAAAACGCAAACCGATAGATCAGCCGGTAGTACCGGCTTAAGTTTGTCCAATACTGCATGAGAGAGAGTTAAACAGTAGGAAACCTTAGAAAAGTTTTTAAAATAGCAAACCGGACACTTATCCTAAAGGTCTGGCCCAAATATGGAGCAAATGAACCAAAAATGCTACACAGTTGGATCGGGCTGAAGTTGGGCCCAAGCCCAACTCATATAAAGCAATAAATGAGCCCACTAAGCTCATTTCAACACAGAGAGAGAGAGAGAGAGAGAGAGAGAGAGAGAGAGAGAGAGAGAGAGAGAGAGAGAGAGAGAGAGAGAGAGAGAGAGAGAGAGAGAGAGAGAGAGAGAGAGAGAGAGAGAGAGAGAGAGAGAGAGAGAGGAGAGAAGGAAGTCTTTGTCACTATTCATCTCCCCCTGCAAAACTCCATAACTTTTGATTCGGAACTCCGATTGATAAGTCGTTTGTAGCCACGCAAAACTTTCATCGAGCTCTTCAATTTTAGCTAAACAAAGTAGGTAACAACTTGAATTTTATACTCCTCCTATCAGCCCTGACATATTTCACGTTTTTGGATATTGTTTTTGAGTAGATTTTGTGATTTGGGTTGTTTAGGTGAACTCTAGTAGCTGGTAATTATTGAGCTTTGCCCCAATCCCTTTCGATAAGGGAAAGTTCCTCATATACTCTTGTTGTGTTGTATATTGTGGTTTCTAGGTTTTCATTTGGGTGAAATATGTGTTATTAGTTGAGCTTTGGTGCTTTTTGGAGTTGTCTTGGCTCTTTGGTAGTTTTGTGCGTAAAGGATAATCGGCCAAGGTATGGGTTCGATTTCCTCTATGTAATATATTTCTGGGCACTTAGACTAGTGACCCATAGGATAAGTTGGATTAAAATGGTTGTTGAGATTGTTGAATGAGGATGTATGATGCTTTGATGAATTTAAATATTTTAATGAATTGTGATGTTGAAGTTGATAAATGACATTTGAAGTTTGAGATTGAAGTTGAATGAGTTCGATTATGAAGATTGTTAGTGATATAATGGTGATTGATGATTGTGTTGGGTGAGAAATTGTTTTAGTGTGAAACAATTGATCATTGGAGTTGAGAATTGAGTAATATGAATGGAAAGTTAGTAAGATTGGTAAAATGAGACACAAAAGGATAAATTCTGAGATAAATTGGAGTTTGATGTGGTTTTGATTTGGTTTTGGTTATGAATTTTAAGGAGTTGAGGAATTAGTGAACTTTGGTAAAAATGCATTTTTGGTGAATTTTGACGGATCATATCTTGAGCTAGGGTTTTTGAAATTGAATGAATTTTATATCAAATTAAAGATAATTCAAAGAGCTTTAAAGCAGTGTAGATTTTGTAAAAATCTGATTTTTGTAGAGAAAGATATGATCATTGAAAGTTTGTGTCCAAAATCTAAATTCTGTGTGATGTTGCAAAATTTATGATTTCTAGTTTGTGTGCGCACGCACACTGCTGTGCCCGTGCTCTAATCAGTGGCTATTTTTGACTTGTACAAACGCACAGCCTTGTGCGGAGTACACCTTGTGAATTTTTGAAAACGTGCGTACGCACACTCTTGTGCGCACAGACACATAGGGAGGCGCCTACTGTTGGGAGCGCTAGCACAATCTGGTGCGCATGTACACACCATGAGAAATTTACAAGTTGTGCGTATGCACAACCTCGTATGCATGCACATGCTGGGATTGGCAGTCTGTTCAGGGCGATCGCACGTATCTGTGCACGTGTTTATAATGAAAACTTTTAGCTTCTGTGCGTACGCATATATCTACGCGTATGTACACTTCTTGAAAATCCTTTTGTGCGTGCGTACGCACAACCCTATGTGTACGCACACTGTCCTTTTTTTTTTCAATAAAAACATTGTTTTTAACCGTATTAGCTTTCCAGCAAACTTGCAAATTTTTGTAACACTTGTTTAAAACCTTTATGCCAGTTTTAGGATCTTGAATTAAGGGAGAAAATAATAAAGAAATAAAAAGGGTATTCTTAGTTATGAGTTTAGAGCCGGTGACATAGGTTTTTGAAGGTCTGTGTAATTTCTAGCTTGAGTGGTGAGAGTTGAGTTGTGAAGTATATGGTTGAAGAGATTTTTGAGAAATTGGAAATTGGTGATGGTTATGATGAGTTGAGGGCTTGGAAATGAATGAGGAAATTATTGGATTATATGGGAGTGTGCGGAGCCTATATCTTTGGCGTGGCAGATTTCTCTACTGCATGAGTAGTAGTTGTTGAGAGTGTGCAGGGCCTATATCTCTGGCGTGGCAAATTTTTCTGCTGCATGAGTAGTTGTGGTTGTTTCCTTCTCTGCTGCATGAAGTGTGCGGGGACTATATCCCTGGCGTAGTAGACTCTCTACTGCATGCATGAGTGTGCAGGACACTATATCTCTGGCGTAGCAGATTCGTTGTTGTATGAGTGTGCAGGGTACTATACCTCTGGCGTGGTAGAAAAGGCTACATCTGGAAGGATGTGTCAGGTTGGCATTTACAAACCGACAAGTGATATCACGAGCCAATAGAAAAGGCATTCATCATATGCATCTTCTACTTGTTTGTTTGCTTTGCTTAATTTCTGTTATGCCTAAATGAAGCACATGTTTACTTGCTAATTGTTGTAATTGCTGTATATGTACCATACTTGTGCTTTACTTGTCTGCATTACTTGTGTTTTCTACTGGGATTGAGGAGGCTTGGTAGGCGGTGGCGATGGGATCGCATGGAGATTAGGTTGGTGAAGGCTGTGGGATACAGCGGTATGTTCAGTACTAGTTAGAAATTTCCTAAGTCTAGATAACCCTGTTTATTATTCATGGTTTAAGTTCTTTATTTTGATAAGCTTGGATATCTGTTTGGTATGAAGCTCTAGGATTGCCTCTGGCGTCCAGGAGTCTTATATCTTACATCAATATGTTGTTGTTATTTTTCAAATGCAGGTCGCAACCCACCTTGGTGAGTTGTTTTGATGGTGATAGAGCGGAGGATCCTTGTTATGTTTTGAATCCTTTTGGTTTATTTTGTGTAGATCTCTTAGCTGTTAATAATGATAGATTATTACTTTGGCATGCACGATTAGACCATGGAAATAGCAATATAATCTCATCAGTACTTAGGCCTTGTAATGTTGAGTGTCTAGTGAATAAAGAGCTATGTAATGTATGTTATATTAGAAAATCTCATCAGCTTTCTTTTCCTACTTTCACTAAAGTGTACACTGAACCTTTGTAGCTTGTATACAGTGATATATAGGGACCATCTCCCATTCAAAATTGCACTAGAAATAGACATTTTGTTAATTTTATAGATGTGTGCACAAAATATACATGGTTATATCTTATTCGTGCAAGAAATAAGCTCAAATAAGTTTTTATTCATTTTCACAACATGGTTGAATTGCAATTCATTAAGAAGTTAAAAGTATTTCAAAGGAATAATGCTGCTGAGTATTTGAGCTTATCTAAGTACTTGTAGGATAAAGACATTGTTCATCGCTTTTCTAGTCCTCATGTTCATCAACAAAATGAGAATTCTGAGCGCAAACATCGTCATGTAATAGAGATTGGTCTTACATTACTTACAGCAGCAGGCATGCCTCTAAAATTCTGGAGTGATGCTTTCACTACAGCCACTATGATCGTAAATTTATTGCCTACTCCAACATTACAAAATTGCTCTCTGCACCAAAAGGTTTTTTGCTCTCTTCCCAACTATGCAAACTTCAGAGTGTTTGGTCCCTCATTTAAAGTCGTACAATCAGCATAAAATGGACTTCAGGTCATCTCTATATGTCTTCATTGGGTATAGTTCAAGACATAAAGGGTATAAATGTCTCATGAGTTCTGGTAAAATTATGATCACAAAAAATGTAGTGTTTTCAGAAACAAATTTTTCATTCAAAAATAAGACTTCGGAGTTTTACTAGCTAGCTAATCCTGTACCACTACAACCTGCTTCTTCTCAAATTCTTTCTATACCTGTAGTTCCTAAACTTGTCACAATAGTGCCTCTTACTCTCTTTGTATCTCAATCTTTTTCATCTTCAAATTCTACAACATAACTGTTTGCCCTTCTTCCTTTTTTTATACCAATACCAATTTTAGACTTTGGTATTGTCCTTCCTAATTAGCCACAACCTTCTCTCTCTACCACTCAAGTTCTACCTCTGAATGCTCACCCCATAATCACAAAAGTCGCTAACTTCTGACACTAAATCTAATGGCATTCAGTATTTTTCTTGTAGTAAAAAAGCAATTTGTAGTGGCACGATTGAATACAAAAACAGAGTATCATATATGGCTGATTTAGTTACTGAACTTGTATGGATAAAGAATTTAATAATTTAATTGTGTGCTCCACTTACTAGCCTCCTTTGATGTATTCTAACAATTTGAGTGTTGTTTTTCTTGTTGCCATCCCAATTCTTTACTCCAAATCAAAGCACTTTCAGATGGATATGACAGTAAAGTGTGCGAAAAAGTAAGTAAATAAACTATACTCATACAGGACATGCATGTCACAAAAGAGAAGAAAAATTTAGAAGCTGACTCAGCAAAATTTGTTAGAGATCGATGATTAAAGAGTTAATGTGTGTTGGTATAGCTGACTTCACGTAAAGTAAGAGTATAGCAATGTCTATAAATAGTAAGAGATATAATAAATGTAAAGCAACAAATTATATAATGAAATTCACTCCTCTTTCACACTCTTATTTCTTTTTTTGCTATCTTTTTTTTTTGTTCTAGAGTTTTTTTATTCTCAATCTAAATCTAAGTCTAATACCTTCACCTATCATAAGATCAACAACTATTAGAATAGTCTTCATTATAAATATTTATCTTAGATGGGTTCTAAGGCAATTTGATTTGGACAATGCTTTTTTAAATGGAAAGTTAGAAGAATAGATCCTTATGAGTTGGCCCCAGGCTATAACAATGGAAATATGAATCAGGTTTGTAGGTTGAGGATGGCTTCATATGGACAAAAGCAAATTTCCAAAACCTATTTTAAACTCTTATAAGAACATTGTAACCGTTTTGATTCTATAGCACAAAGTCTGATGTCTCTCTATTGATTAGACATAGCTCAGTCTCCACGATTTTTTTTTTTTTATATATATTGACGATATTGTGGTGACATGGAATAATTCATCAGAAATAGAAATTTTAATTGGTGAATTGAACAAAATATTTTTTTTTTAAAGATCTTGGTAAGCTCAATTATTTTTTAAGCTTGTAATTTCATCATCTTGCTTAAGAGACATGGTGAATGCCAAACAATTATATGTTGTTGCGCTACTGATCAAGTAGCTGATCTGGTAACAAAAGCATTATCTTCAACACTATTCATCATCAAGTTTAGACACAAAAAAAGTATGGATCAAAATTTCCTACTAAGTTTGAGAGTGGATGTAAAGGTCATAGCAGTTAGTTAATTAGTTATATGATTTGTTATATAGCTAGTTAAGTGAGCTATTAGATAGTTGAATCAGTCAACAAGGATAGATTGAGAGATGTGTATATAAGCATGTGTTCATAATCTATATCGTGTCAATGATAATAATTATAACCCTGAAATATGAACTTTACTTCCTCTTCAAGAAACTCTTCTTTACATTGTTCTACCCTTATCTTGCTACTCTATTGCGCATACTACAATTTCTTCTTCTTGTTAAATTCAAGATTCAAGGTTTAACTTGAATCTTTACACCTCAGATTGAGCATAATATTCACTTCAATAGGTTCATTTTTAAAAAGCTTAAAAATTCAAAAAGTTCTAGGTTAAGGTTTCTGTTAAGGTTTAATTCCTTTAAAGGTTGTTTCCTACCATACAACAAATTTATGTTTGTTTTTTGATATTATTAATATTTTTTTTGCTAGTTAGACAGATTCATTCAAATTTATCTGTTTTTATTCATCTTTAAATCTTTAATTATAGCAATCAACCCTATAAAAATAACTTGAAAACATAAGACAATCAACTATTCAAAAATAAGTTTAAGACTACTGTTCTATAGAATGTACTAATAACACATGAAAGTTATTACAGGTTGTTAACGAATCGAATAATATATAATCTATTTAATGAAAATTACAAAAAATATTAAAAGTATAGAAATGTATGCATTAATAACACCCATAACACTAGTGATGATAATCTTTGACCATTTTCATTTTTGGTTACTTAATTATTTTTCCAAAATAAATTCTTTTATCCTTTTTAATTTATTTTTTGACCATTTAAATTATTTTTTTCTTTTAAAAATATAGAAAATTTATATATTAATTCAGTTACTATATATTTATATATATATATATATATATATATATATATTTACATATATGTTAATAAAATAATAAATGATCAGAATAATCAAATTTATTATAACAAATAATTAAACATTTTTACAAAAAGATAATCAAAATTTTTTTATGAATATTAAATACACAATCCAATACATTAGATGATTGATGAGGGATTTATTCTAATAAAGAATAAAAGGTGAATGCAACTAATTTTTAATCTTGAAAAAGAAATTGTTAACACTTTCGTTATTTGATGAAGATATTGTTATTAAAAAAATTAAAAATGAAAAAAATCTTTATCTGCATAGTATGTGGACTGAACTGAATGAAATCAAACAAATTGAGTG
This sequence comes from Arachis stenosperma, assembly GCF_014773155.1. NCBI lineage: Eukaryota > Viridiplantae > Streptophyta > Magnoliopsida > Fabales > Fabaceae > Arachis > Arachis stenosperma. The sequence continues at coordinate 12,397,101 of NC_080385.1, forward strand.
AGATACAATAAAAACTGTAGATACTAGTAGTCTTTTAAATTTACTTAAAAAAGTTCTTTCATAAGTTTTAGAGTTGTTATCTAATACGATAAGACTGCTAAGATCTCCTATATTTTCAATAGTCAGATAAAAATTGTTTTGAATATATATATATATATATATATATATATATATATATATATATATATATATATATATATATATATATAAGAGAATTTCTAAAAGGCTAGTAGTTTTTAATAATTTTAGTTATTGATTGGTTAATATAAATATTAAATTATTTTTAATAAATAAATTTTATTAATTATTGAGTGTAAATTTTAAAAATATGAGTATAAATTGTATTAATTTATGTGTACAAATTTTTAATAAATATAAGTATAAATTATATATTTTTTATGCACAAATATATATAAATATGTATATAAATTATTGTTAATTAAATGCTGTCCAAAATAATAATATTTGTTAGTCATTTAGTATTGGTTACATTTTTTTTAAACAAATAAAATAAATATTTTATTTTTTAAAATAAATAATTTGTAGTATTTTTACCAAAATACACTATATCAAAAATGCTACAAATTATTAAAAATACTATAAATTATTCATTTTGAAAAATAAAATATTTTTTTTGTAAAAAATCCAGCATTGGTCTATATATAAAATTAAGGGTGGGTTTGATGTTGTTTGTCGGATGAAGGTTTGGAGTTTTTTAAAGGTATACATGTTTGATAAATTACAATATTTACATGTTTTTGTTTCTGCTTTTAGAAGTATTGTAAAGATGTTTTTTAAATTCTGCTTTTGATTTTTTTAAAATTGGAAAATTTAATAAAAATTTATATTTTTAATTATTTTAAGAGTAAAGTATTATTTTTGTCCTCAATATTTGGAGTAAGTCCCAAAGTTATCACTAATATTTAAATCATCTTCTTTAAATTTTTAATATTTCAAAATTGTCTCAATATTATTCTTCTATTAGTGGTCTGTTAACAAAATTGATGATAAAAATATTGAGATAATTTAAAAAAAGGCAAAATGAGGACAAAAATATTGAAGATAAAAATAATACATTATTCCTGAAAAATTATCAAATTAAGTAAAATAAAAATAAATTTTACCAGAATAAATTACATTACGAATTCAAAAATTTTACTTATACTTATAGAGTATAAAATGACGTAGATAAACTTATGAAAAAGAAAAAAATATGGTACATATATAATAAAATATAAATTATATCTTTTTATATCTAATATACTAAATGAGGAAAGTTATTGGAAAGATAAGTTAAGAATAAAGTGGTTAAAAATTGGGACCATAACACCAAGTTCTTCCATCAATTTGCTCGAGTCAGATATCGTAGCAACGAGATTTGGAGTTTGATTGGTGAAAAAGGGATGGTGGCAAACACAAACTAGGGTACTGCGAGAGTAGTTGAGGAATATTTTAAAAGTATTTTCTCAGCCTCTCCCACTCTTGATCCGAGCCAAGACTTTGAAGAGTTAGAACTGAAAGTTACCCCAAGTATGAATAAAAAACTTTTGAGACCTATTTTTAGAGAGGAGGTTAAACGAATAGCATTTAGTGTGCATCCACAGAGCATTCCAGGAGATGACGGATTTACATATAAATTTTTTCATGCATTCTGGAACATTATGGGTGGAGATGTTTTTTTGGCTGTGAAGAGTTTTTTCACAAGAGACAGATTACTCAGGAGTTTTAATCATATCCAGATCTATCTTATTCTTAAGGTTCTCAGTGCCAAAGACATGTCTCAGGTGAGACCCATTAACCTCTCTACAGTAGTCTACAAGATTATATCAAAAATTATTGTCTATAGACTGCAAAATATTATGAATCTCTTAGTTAGTTCAAACCTGAGTGCCTTCTTAAAAGGTAGATTGATTTCGGACAATGTTCTTATTGCGCATGAGGTTATGCACTACTTAAAAATGAAGAGATCCAGAAATGTAACTGAGATGGTCATTAAACTTGATATAAGTAAAGCGTATGATCGCATGGAATGACCTTTTCTTTGGTTTATGATGGAAATATTAGGATTTGATGTAAGATGGATTAGGTGGATTTAAAAGGTTGTTACGACTGTTTCTTATTCTATTGTTGTGGAAAGTCAACCATTTAGCTATCTTAGACTAAGTAGAGGTATCCAGCAAGGTGATCTTCTCTCTCCACATCTTTTTTTTTTTTTTGTGGAAGGTCTCTCCTTTTTGCTACAAGCAGAGCAAAACAGAAGTTTACAGGGGATTAAAATTATTAGAAGGTGCTCGACTGTTAACCACCTCCTCTTTGCGACTCTAACCTCTTTTGTAAAGCTTCTCTTAACTGTTGCGATCATATCCTAGACTTACTTGGTGATTATGTGAGGTTTAGTGGACAAATAATCAACCTAAATAAGTTGTCTATTTTCTTCAGCAAAAATACTCTTCAGGATATCAGAATTTTACAGGCTGAGAATTTAAATATCCAATATATTAGGCCCAAGATAAGTATCTGGGTCTTTCTTCTACGGCTTAGAGATAAAAAAGGGCTACATTTGGTGCTATTAAAGATAGAGTTCAAAAAATAGTTGAAGGTTGGAAACGTAAACTACTTTCAGCTGGAGGGAGATATGTCCTTATTAAGGCAGTGGGAGAAACTGTCTCTATTTACACCATGTCATGCTTCAAACTTCCTGACTCCTTACTACAAAAAATTCACGGTATTTTAGCTCGTTTTTGGTGGGGTCAAAAGGGAGACGAACAAAAAATCAGCTGAGTCAGCTGGGATATGATGACTAGGCTGAAAGTGGAAGAGAGCTTGGGATTTAAGAATTTAAAGACACAAAATCGGGCACTTCTAGGCAAACAATGTTGGAGAATAGAAACACAACCTAATTCGCTATTGGCTAGAATTCTCAGAGGCAAGTACTTTTTCTATACAGATATCTTGAGAGCAGAGGCAGGGAACTTACCTTTCCGGGGCTGGAGAAGCATTCTGGAGGGGTGAAAAGTCACTGAGAAAGGCTTAATTTGGCAAATAGGTCCTGGCTCTGATGTGAACATTTTCTCCGATTCATGGGTTTCGCCTCTGTAACAATTTACTCCTCCAATCAGACTAAAGTCCTTTGCCACGAACCAACCAGTCTCACGAGTTAGTCACCTGATGAGTGAAAATAATGAATGAAATCAACAACTCATTGCTTCAATATTTCCACGAGCCATCACACAACAAATTTTAGCAACAAAAATTAGTGAGCAGAGGGATAAACTTACCTAATTATTCCTCAAATCAGGCAGATACAAAGTCTCTTCTGCGTACAGAATAGCCTTTTCCTTCAACCACGAGCCGTCTGAGCTTCATCCACACCTCCAGTAAAGACAAGAAATTAGGCGAGATCTCTGGAAGATTAAAGCTCCACCAGAAATCCTCCTTTTTCTCTGGCGTACTCAGCATGTAAGACTTTCGACTATGGAGTTGCTTCACCGAAGAATGCAAAAGGAACATCCTGATGCTTAACAGAAGTAACATCCACTTAGATTTTTACAAAAACAATCAGGTACCTACACGAAAAAACATGTCAAGTAATATTTAAAAAAAAAAGAAAGAAAATGTATCAAAAGTGTAACAAAATAAAACACAATAAAACAAGGAAAATGTATCAAAAGTGTCTCAAACCGTGACGGCATCCCATGTATACATTAACATGAATATTTTGGGCATCCTTCTTCTTTTGTTGTCTTTCTCCCTTGCAAGGCTTTTTCATAGGTAACCCTGCCCGCTGCAGCATGGTCTTTGTGCTCGGCGCTCTGAAGAGAGTTCTCACCTCCTTACGCTTGTTTCTAGGTTGGTTGCGACATACACAATGGTCGTCCAACGCCTTCAGAGCTTGCTCAATGAATAAATTCTTAGGATCCAAAACTATTTCAAACATTATTTCCTTTCGGAACTCTTTTAGGATGTCCTGAATGGTAAAATCAGTTCTTAGCAAGAGATTTAGAAGGATAAAGTAATTAGTTTGAAAAAAATGTAAGTTAATTATAATAATATTGTTAAATTGACTTGGTCCCAATATAGCAGATCCTTGCCTTCAGTCCGAAACTCCAAATAAATTGACTCTTAGACCATGATTAAGACCAAACTTAAATTCGACCAAAATTAAACTAAATCTAATCTAATTTTAGCATCGAAGTCCTAAACCACCTTTAAAAAATAGCAGCATCGAATCTCTACCACAAACAATTAAGAAAAATCTAACTCCTAATAACAACAACATTCAATCTCGAATTTCAGCAACATTCGATCTCTAATTATAGTAATTCAGCAACATCCATCAATTTAGCAAAATTAAATCACATCAACTGCAACCGCAGTTTTTGAACCCTAGCATAGATTAGCAATATTCACTGTCAAATAAAACCCTAACCGTCCATTTACCTGTTATAGCCGAACAAGGTGGTTGTAGAGCAGCAGCGTGCGACATAATTGGAGGAGACGGATACGCACGTCCAGGAATCAGTGCTGGCCTTCACGTGGCCATGTTGAATGATGCAGGATGTGGAGCTTCAATGAAGGTAACAACGAAGACGCGTCATCGACGACGACGTCGACTAGGGTCAGAATCAGAGGCAAAAGCAACAACAAGCACAGTCAACGGAGACAGCCATTTGAGGGCAAAAACAACGTCTGCGCTCCTTCAGTAAAAACCATCTATTCGCAGTAAAAAGCAACATCAATTAAATAATATTCAAAACTTATGCATTCCCAACAAAATAAACATCCAACAATTGAAGACGTCGACAAATCCATTAATCAATCCAATGAAAATCAAAAGATCATCACATAAGAACAACTATACCAAGGATTTAAACCTTAAAACAGAGCAAAAACATCTTATTTTACTTGAAACCCTAACAATATACTAACCAATTGGAGAACACCTGGGTGATTGAAGTAATAGTGGCACCCAACAGTTGACGGCGACACAGAGGTGCTTGCTAGGAAGCATGGAGGTAGGCGTGCAATGTTGATGCTTTCCGACGAGAAGGACTCTGCGCGGCGACATCAACCTCAGTATGAAGCTGTAGCGGCGCGCTTTGGTGACATGGACTTCCATGAAAAGCAGTGGCGGAAATATGTTGTGGTGTTGAAGACGGCGGCTTCCTTGTGAGTGGGGAGGGGTAACTTGGTTGCGTAGGTTGTAGCAGATGCGACTCTAAAGATGTATGTTGGACTGTGACAAAGACTACAAGTGAGAGAGGCTCGGCCGTGAAAATGATGTCATTGATGCAGACAAGAAGAAGAATATGATGAAAAGAGGATAAGTGAAAAGTTATTAGATAAAATTTGAATTATGATAAATGAAAAAAAAAAATTTGTAATAAATAAATTTTGGGATCCAACCCAATAAATTGACTAGATCTCTCTTAATTATCTAACAAAATTGTTAGTTTTAATATTGATTAAACTTTCTTTTATTCATATCATAAACGCTAATAAATTCCAATATAATAAACTATTGATTAAATTTTGTGTTCTTATAAATATTCATTTTTTTTATTTTTTTAGTTTACATCTAATAAAAATTAAGAAGGTATTTTATATAGTACTTAAAAATTAGTATCTAATGGTAAAAAATAGTTAAATAATTAATATTTAAAATTTAATATAAAAAATAAGTTAAATAAAAATTAAATACTAAATAAAAAATACAATAGAATTGTCCATTTAAAAATCTTTATTTTAATATATGCTAATACTTAGTTTTTGTTTTATTAAAAATTTATATTTCAATTTGCTACATTAGCATTAATGACAGAAACTGGAATATAAAAATTTTATTTTATAAAAAAATAAAAGATCAACTTTCTAAAATAATAAATTCATAAAATAAATATTATAAAATAACAAAAACTTATTTGATCTTTTTAATTTATTTCTTATTTGTTTGTTATCCAAGTTGAATGAATAGGGAGGTGGAGAGAACCTTAGTTGGCATTGCAAGCCACGTATGAATGCGAGGGTAAGAATAAGACAAAGTTGCCAGCCGGCAGGCAAATCCAGCTGTAAATTGTTGAGTCCTAAGTCAACACGTGTCTTCCTTTTGAAGATACACATGTTTTATGTGTCGGGACCCACACGTGGGTCATACATTTGTTTCTCATATCTAAAGCATGTTTTACCAAGTTTGAATTTGTTATATTTCCTCAATATTACTTTTGGATTGAGTTTCAGTTATAGTTAAGTGTATTCAATTTGATCGAGAGTCATGTTTTATAACTAAACAAAAACGTTATATGAGAAAAAAAAATAGCTATTGAATGTTGAATCTGTCATTATGTATTTATATTATTTATGTATAATATATATTATTTAATTTATTTTTAATATATATTTTATATAAATAATTAATTTAATAATTAATTTTTTATATAAATTTAGTATGATTGATAACTAAAATATAGTTTATGACAAAATGTTATATTTTATACTTAATTAAATTTTTATATTATATAATCGTGTCATTTTTATCTTAAAATAATTTATTTAGTATAAATAATATATATTAAATTTATTTTTTAAAGATAATATTTTATAGATTTATTATATAAAATTTATAAAATTAAATATACTAATTATATATATATAATCAAATTAGTTCAATCTAATTTATTTTAAATTACTTTAGAGTCAAATTTGAATATCTAAATGAAATACACCCAATAATATATTAAGATAAAGTCCTAATTTAATTAAAGTCGAACGAATTTGCATCCCTAGTTCTCACCTCGGTTCCTTGTTGACTTTGAAACATTCAAAACCTGGTGCCCTTTATTTTTCCGATCTCCGATCACATTTATACCCTTCACCAAATAATTTATTAGTTTTAAAACACAAAACATCAAATAAATTCATATATTACTCTGTTGGCACGAAATCAATTAAGAATTTCGGCATGGGATGATGATATGACAGATGCAAGTGTGAAAGTTGTTGTGAATTTAGATATGTTATGGAAAATGCGATCGTGTGCCAGCAGTACCTCAGGTGGGTTCATAATTCCATGTGAGTCACAATATGGAGGAGAAACTGTTGTTCTATATATTATCTTAAAGTATATTAAATATATATTTATTTTAGGGGTAATTAACACTATACATAGTAGTTATTTCTAATATACCGTAAACTAGTATAAATAAATATAAGTAGTTAAAATTACTCAAGATTCATGATAGTTTTTCTCAAATATATTAGAGAAGTAGTGCTTTTAGGATAAACTTGTTAAAATGGTTTTTAGAGAATTTTGTATTAAACAATAAGTCTCTAAATAATAATCTATACATTATTCTTTAAAAACTGTGAGAGTTCAAGGAAAATCACAAAGTTATGAGCACTTGTACATAATATACAAGGGAATATAATTGAACAATGGTGATGATGACAAAATTGAGAAATAAGAATAAACTACGTTAGATGTATATAAAAAAATCAGTTACAAAATTAACTATTTATAAAATATATTTATTAAAATATAAAATATATATTAAAAAATAAATTAAAAATATATATATTTATATAATATTTTTGAAAATCAATAATAAATGAGACGTAGGATTGTATTGAATGAGTGAGATTTAGCAAATTTTATTTATTACAAAAGAACTCATAATAACTAGGGTTAGGTTTATTTATATGCACGAGTCATTGAGATAAAGACATAGAAATATAAAATTATGTTTGGCAAATAAGACATAAACAAAAATATTGTGTCTAGAGATATTAAATTAGTGTATTTTGTATTTATCTTAATAAAAAATATAAAAACACTAACAAGAGATACAATATTTTTTATTTTTATTATTTTTATTAATTTTTTTGTAATTATATTTTTTATTATTATATTTTATTTCTTAAAATTTTTTAAATAAATAAAAATAAAAATAAATTAAATTTTTATAATTTATTTTAATTTATTACTAAACAAAATATAAAAAAACTAACTTTATTTATATTTATATTTTTTATATTTTATTATTAATATCTTATTTTATTCTCAAACCTAAAAGCAATGTAGTATACTTGAAATGGGATAACCAAACTAATAAGTAATAACAGATTTGGTGGCATGTTAACTAACTGCATAACAGATTCTGGCAGGGTGGCAGATTCTGTTTTAACTAACTAACTTTGGTCAGATCTTACCTCTTATCTCTCTACAAAGATAAATACACAAATTCAGTGTATTTTATACTTCCTTAAATAGAAAACAAATTAAATGAAATGCAAATTTTGTTTTCAGTGTCTTCAAAACCCAACAAACTAAAAATAACACAACACTACCTCTATATTTTTTATAGGATGGTCACGTGACGAGTATCCAATGGCTTAAGCAAATTAAAATTAAAACACTAAATATATGGTGTATTATTTTGGTGGTTTTCAAGTTTGGTCACATTTTCTGAGCGATCCATAATAATATTAATTTCTTTTTCTGTATTAACAAGATGTAATCCTACTATTTCTGAAAATACAAAGGAATACAACACAAATAAATTAAAATTTGATGAAAATAAAAGTTATCAAAAGAAGCATTCATCTATATATGTCAATCGTCCGTGAAAAAATATATTTTTAATAAATAATAAAATATATTAAGGTTATTTTTAAATTTGGTCAATTGAAATATATTACAATAGTACACTAACTTGTCGGTATAATTTATATACATATATACTCCTTAAGTACTATCTCAGTATCTCTCCATTAATTTACTTTATCATGAAATAAGTTATTTGACTATATATGTATAAATTAAAGCAATAAATGAAACTGCATGAACATAAAAGCATAAGTGCGGTTTATGCCATGCGCTTATTTTAGTTATATATATTTTGGGTCAAATTGAATATATTTAAAACATAACTTAAATCCAATCGAAAAATGACATTGAAAAAAAAATTTTCTGACAAAATATATTTTAAACTTGAACCGAATTTTGAACCGAGTCGGGTATTACACACCCTGCACCTGGTTGTATTACCCTTAATCCCTTATATTATAAGGATAATATATTCTTGATATTTTCATGCAAGGAACAATGTGAACATTACCAAATATATTTTAATTTAGGTTTTTTGCAATATTTATGATTTATTATATATGTATAATTCAAACAACTCCATTTGTCTTGTGTGAATCATGTTTCTACTGAATAACAATAATTATTACTTGCAGTAGTTATTGCTCTCCTAATAGACATTATTTGGCTTCTTCCCTTTGGTTGTATTCCCCTGGCTTTTATCTTTTTAACTTAGGATTCAAAATGTACAGAAAAGACAATACAATGATCAAGAGTAAGATAGTTCAGTTTGTTTTTTCTTGTTTCTTAATAAAATTAACGATTTTTTAATTAATTTAAAATAAAAGTTTATTTATTTATATATCCTCTATCTCAAAATATTAATATTTGTGTTCTGTTTTATAGTTAGTAAATTCCAATATATAGTTTGGTGTTAAAAACAGGGACTGGCGATCCAAGAATTGCATAAAGGAGAGGTTGAAATTCAATAAATCGTATTTATTAAAATTTATTTTTAAAAAAATAGTATTACTCAATAAATGTTATAATATGCTATAGCTAGTAGTTTTACGATAAGATACATGATTATTAAGGTGTTTTTATCTTTTAATTAATAAAATATAAATTAATTTTTTTTATTATATTTGTATTAAATAAAAATTTGCTTTTCGGTCATGAGTTAACTTTATCGTACAAATTTATATTGATTTTGTTGTTATGAACAATATAATAAGTTTTTATAGACGTAGAGAGATGAGAAAAATGTGTATACGTTAGGATGCGTTTAAAGTTTACAATGTACAAATTATATATAAAAATGTAATGAGAGACAGATTATTAAATTTGCTCAAAAATATTAAATTTAGAAATATTTTTTAGGAGCTATTTTGATAAAGACGTCTAAAACATCTTTTTTTAAAGATGTTTTTTAATAATTAAAATGTAATACATATAATTAATTAAACCATGTTATTTTTGTCAAAATTAAGTCAGACAAATTAATTTAACCGAAAAATAATGAATCAAATCTTGAATTGATCTAAATTAATATTATTTTTTATAAAAAATAACTACAACATCCTTATTATAGAAAATGATTAAAATACTCTTATTATATAATATTAATTTTGAGAATCTTAAATTTTAGTCCTTTACTTCTCCGCTTTTATAGGATTAGGATTTAAAGTTTTCAAGATATATATATATATATATATGTAAAATAAGTGTATTTTAGTTATTTTTTTATAAAAAATATTAATTTAGACAAATTCAAAATTTAATTTATTAATTTTTTGGCTAAATTGATTTGTCCAATCTAATTTTAATAAAAATAACACAGTTTAATTGATTATATGTGTTAAATTATAATTTTTAAAAATATCTTTAAAAAAAGACATTTTTAACATCTTTATCTAAGTAGTTCCCATATTCTTTATCCTAATAGAATTGATTCTAAATGATGAGTCATAGGTTCTAGAACAATGAAAAAAAAAAAGAACATACATCACAAAGAAAAATAAAGTAAGGTGTATATTTATGTATTTTGGCCTCTTTATCGTTGTATGATTTCTTGTGTTGAGCTGAGTTTGATGATTGGCTTAATAAGCTCCCACAAGTTGGAGGATGGAAGCAGTCAAAAATTCCTAATTTGGCCAAATTGAGATGAAATGTTTGAGATGAGAGAGGTTTAGTGATAATATCAGCTAATTGACTAGAGGAAAAAATGGACAGTAACTTCATGATATTGGCTTGTGCCTTTTGTCGAACAAGGTAACAGTCAGCATCGAGATGTTTAGTACGCTAATAGAAAATAGGATTTGCAGCGATATGCAAAGCACTTTAGTTGTCATCGAACAAAGCTGGAGGACGAGCACAAGACACATAAAGAAATTTTAGCAAGTTGAGAATCCAAAAAAGCTCACAAGTAGTATTGGCAAGAGCTCAGTAAAATAATAACTAGATACGGATCGACGAGTGTCTGGACAACTAGCCTAGTTAGAGTCACTAAAACCATAAATATGTAAGGCAAAAGAGGGGTAGTGAGATAAAATTAACCGTTCAACAAGGTGACGATAAATAAAAGAATCCTCAAGAGGGGACTACCATCATGGGAAAGACAAATAGTACTATCCATAGGTACACTAGCTGGCTTACAACCCAAAAGTCCAGAATCATGCAGTAAATCTAAATAATACTTATGTTGTGATAATGAAATATTACTAGCTGAATGTGCTGTCTCTATCCCTAAAAAATATTTCAGAGTGTCAAGATCTTTAATCTTAAAATTTGTATTCAAAATATGTTTAAGAGCAGCCAACTCAAAAAAAGAATTTTCAGTAATTACTATATCATCGACATAAACCAAAAGTATAGTATTCTCACATCCCACAATTTTGAGAAACATGCTATAGTCATTAATGGTCTGCTGATACCCAAAAGATAAAAGAAGAGTTAGCTTCTTGTTCCACATCCTGCTAGACTGTCGCGGGCCACAAATGGACTTTAGGAGACGACAATACTAGTTAGGGTGATTGGATTTGAAGCCTGGTGGGAGAGTCATGTACACCACTTCTGTAAGATCACCATGAAGGAAGGCATTGTTGACATTGAGTTGCTGAATAGTCCACTTGTGAATGGAGGCGAGTGCCGGAACAATCCTAATAATACCACTGAAGAGAAAATTTTCAAGAAATCAACACTCTCTGTCTGAGCGAAAACCTTTGCCACCAAACGAGCTTTGTAACGCTCAATTGAACCATCTGGATGTTGTTTAATTTTGTAAATCCACCTACAACCAATAGGTTTCACAAAAATGGGACAAATTACCAAAGTCCAAGTTTTATTTAACTCCAAAGTAGTAAGTAGCGTTATAAAGAACTTCAGGACATTATAGCTTTCCTTGAGTTGGATGAATTATCCCAAGTTTTATTTAACTCCAAAGTAGTAAGTAGCGTTATAAAGAACTCCAAAGTAAATTTTGGCTCAATTTCAAAGTATAAAGATGATATAATTTTTTTTATGAGAAAATAAAAAAAAAAGACAAAGAAAAAATAGAAGAAATGGGATATAGACACAAAGAGATGGTAGGAGTAGATGACGTGAGAGAAGAGTTGTAAACATAGTCACGAAGATGGTCAGGGGGTCGGATGGTGCGACTGCTTTGACGAAGATGGATGGAAGATGTTGGGATAGTGGATGGAGGGGTTGAGAGAGAATGGTTTGGTGAAGCTAAAAGGCTAGTAGGGGAAGATGGAGATGTAATCGGAGATGATTGTGTGAGTTCCACTGAAGGAAAAGAAGAAGGTGACAAAAGGATTTGTGACGAAGAAAGATTTTGGAAATTAGGTGTTAAGTGACTAGATGATAATTGAGAATTTAGAGTAGTGGAGGTGAAGGGAGTAACAGGAGTGGGTGAAAAAAGAAGAGTAATAGAGTGGATCAATGGGTAAGGAAGTGGGTTCAATAGGTATATGAGAGTGTTGGGTTGAAAAATCATTTTGGGCTTTTAGAGATTGTTGGACCCAAAATTTTAAATTGGTGATGTTTGGTAATAAAGGATTATTGATGGGTTGAATCATGAGAAAAATCATTTCATAAAAGGTAATATTTCTGGACACAGTAATATTCTTGTCATGTAAAGAATAAACAATGTATTCCTTAAATCCTTGTTGTTAACCAAGAAAGATGGTTTTATGTGATTTTAGATCAAATTTTGAAGGATGGTTTTCAAGTGTGAAAACATAATAAAGACACCCAAAAACTGTTAAATTATCATAGAGAGAAGATTTTTGGAACAAAATTTTAAAATGAGTTTTGAATTGGAGAATTGAAGATGAAACTCTATTTATTAAATAAACCACATGATTGATGGCATATGACCAAAATTTTAAAGGCACATTTGATTGGAATAACAAAGCACGTGCTACATTTAAAATATGTTGATGTTTATGTTTCACTCTTTCATTTTGTTGAGGAGTTTTAACACAACTACGTTGATGAATAATGTTCTAAGAAGAGAAAAAATTATGCAAAAAGAATTTGGATCCATTATCAGAACGAATATTTTTTTAACAAAATTACCCAAGTAAATCGACTAAAATCATTTACAATAGTTAAAAAATATTTGTGTATAAATTGAAGATTGACGAAAAAGACTCTAGATGTCAAGATGTAATAATTCAAAAATACCATTAGCTCTACTAAAATTTTGGAAAAAAGATAAATTTCTTTGCTTAAAAAGATTATATATATCACAAGTCTCTTCGTGGTGTAAAGGAACAAAAGAAAAATATTTATGCAAAATATTAAACTTATGTCCAGAAAAATGACCTAAATAAAAATGCCATAAGTTGGAATGTGTGACAGGGGTAAGGGTGACTGAATTTATTGCGTGTGTTAAAGGTGGATTATTGGTGGCAATTTCTTGATCGAGAACATACAACCCTCCTCTCAGTTTACCCAAACCAATCATCCTCAAATTGTTCGACGCCTATAAAGTACATGAAAATTGTGAAAAAGTAAGGCCACAAAGTAGCATAAAAGTAATCTTTGAAACAGAAAGAAAATTGAAATTAAATTGAGACAAATAAAAGACATTAGAAATAATTAATAAGGAGAAGAATTTAACCATCCCTTTGTAGTAAGCAACAACTTGAGAACCATCGGGCATATAAACTATGATTAGTTTAATTTTTGATGAATAAGAGACAAAACAAAATAAATTAGACGATATGTGATTAGTAGCACCAGAGTCAATTATCTAAGCACCAATAAAATTAAATTACAAAGATTTATTGTTTAAAATAGAAAAAGTGTGAATGGAGAAAAGAAAATGAATATTCAAATCTGGGCTAGAAGGGAGCCCAGTTTGAGAAGGAATGAGAGCTTTATCATATTTATGTTCTGAAAGCTAGGGCTCAACTCGTTTCAAGATAGCCATGAGAGAATTTTCCTGAGATAGAGTTAAAAAAAATTGGCCTCGGGTAGAGGCCTGGACCCGCCTATCCCTTTTTCTCTTTAAGCCAAGGAGCGTGAAGAACATGAGGCTACAACTGTGCTGCCTGTTGGAGTTATGTCACGGTCATTGAAACGCGGCCGACTATGATATCGAGGATGACCGAGGGGTAGCCATGCTTGCCGTAGCACACATCTATAGTGTGTCCCATTCAGCGGCAATAGGTGCAGACCCTCGAGGAGGGGCTGCCGTGCCCAGCTTCAGGAGTCGTCATCCAGCGTCCTCTGCCATAAGAAGCGTGACGACCTTCGATGGCGGCGGCCAGAATGTGCGGCTCATCAGGAACACCAGTAGCCGCTTGTAGCTGTCACTCATGTTGAATGAGAAGGGTGAAAACTCGTATGACAAGCGGAAGTGGGCCAAAAAGAAGGAGTTGGGACCAAACCACTGCAAAGCATTCGTCCAATCCTTTCAAAAAGCGGATTATAAAACCGTGGGACCGATGCATCTTCGCCGGACAAACACAGGCGAAAAGTGGTCGGGCGTTCTCTAATTCCTCCCACAAGGTCTTCAAGGAGGTGTAAAATTCTGTGATAGAGAACGGACCCTGTTTCAATGCGTAAACTTCCTCTTGTAATTCAGCAACACGGAAGAGTTCAGATTGGGAGGATCTGTCTTAAAGGTCTTGCCATACGGATGAAGCTGTATTGAGGTAAATACCGCTCTGTGTGATTGATGGAGAAAGAGAATGAAATAACCACGACCAAACAAGATTATTGCAACGTTCCCAGATTGTGAAAAGAGGGTCATCTGCAGAGGGTAAATCTATGATTTCAGTGAGAAAGCCATGTTTGTTCTTTGAAATTACTGCCATAGTGAATGATTATGACCAAGAGTGATAATTGTTTTCCATAAGAACAGGACTGATAAGAACGAATGTGAAATTTTTACTTGAATGAATGTAATAAGGACTGACAGGGTTCTTGTGAAGGATTGATAGAAACATCTAATATGGTTGGAGAGATAGAAGAGTTAGAAAAAGACTGATTATTTGGGTTGGACGTTTTGGTCATACTGAGTATTAACAGAGCTCAGAGAATTCTAATACCATAATAAGTTTTATAGACGCAGAAAGATGAGAAAAATGTGTATATGTCAATATGTGTTCAAAGTTTACAATATACAAATTATATATAAGAATGTAATGAGAGATAGATCATCAAATTTGCCCAAAACCACCAAATCTAGAAATAGTCCTTATCCTAACAAAATTGATTCTGAATGATGAGTTATAAGTTCTAGAACAATAAAAAAGAAAGAATTTACATAGAAAAAAAAATAAAGTAAGATGTATGTTTATGCATTTTGGACCTTTTTATTGTTATATAATTCTTCGTGTTGGGTTGAATCTAATGATTGGCTTAATACAATATAAATAAAATAAACTACTAGAAGTTGTGCTGTTTTAATAATAGATAATTTTTTTGTATGAAAAAAACTTCTGTTAAAAAAGTATAGAAGTCAATATTAATAAAATTTGTCAAACATATATGACCTTTGAGAGATTTATGAGTGTTTTTATCTTTCTAGAATTATTTTATCGAAATCAAAATTTTTTAAGTACTAAAATAGTGATTTATATCCAATGTGCTATTTAGGTCATTATTACTGAAATTAATAGATATTTTTGGTTTTTTTTAGGTCATTTTGGGCTTAGAATATATAAATACCCAAACTTGTACCAAAAACTAGTGTAATTATATTTTGTAATTTACAGTTAGATTGAATGGAGAAATTCAGAAACTCTCTCCTAACCTAATTCTTTTTGTATGTTATTAGAGTTAAATTAAAAAATTGTCCCGAAGGATGTCAAGTTTCACATTATCTAAATTAAAAATTTAATAGCCTTAATAAGTGTAGGATAACTTTTATTTTTTGAATTAGCTAGCTTTTGAGATAAGTTCATTCTACTTAATCTTTTATGTAGTATCAGAATTTTTATAACTGATAGAATTTAGAATTCGATCCTAGTTATCTTTTAAAATAAAAAAATAGTATAAAACAAATAAAAAAATTTATAAAAATACAAGCAAACCAGAAAAAAACTCTTTTTTAAAAAGACGTATTAAAAATATAATTATTCAAATATTTTTTCTATCGGCTTAAATTTTAAGAAGTGATATCATGATTTAATTTTCATCTGCGTTTTAATTTACTGAATTTAACTAAAACAATCTTAATTTGCAGATTTTCTTTCGCTTCCCACATATCATCATTTCACACTTAAAATAATTAAAACTACTAAGAATCTAATTGGTATGTAAATGATGATTAGAAAAAAGTAAAAAACAAAAGAAACGCAGAAATTATATGTTATATATCAAAAAGTCATTATGGTCCATCCCAACATTGATACAATTCCTTGCATGTTATCATGTCGCATAGTTAATTAAGACTACTTGCCTTGCATGTCAGGCTACTTTTTTATTGGTGAATTTGTGGCTAAAGATTGGATTTACTCGTTGAAGAAAAAATTGTCTAATATTATTCCAAATTCCAAACTCTAGTAGTATAGTGAATATTATTTTCATTAGTGTTAAAGTAATATGAAGGGTGTAAAAAGAATTTAAATAGCAAAAGACGAAGACAATGCCAAAATTGGTGGCGGTCCCTGAATCCAAAGTGTTGTATATGTATGTGGGTACCATGTGCTTTGTGGCTCTAATCTTATCATCATCAATTGAACGAACATGGTACCAAATATTGAAGATAAGGTGGTGGTAGCTATAGTGTGTGTAAAAAAGGTCTTATAACCATGTTTTGTGGCATTGGTCTCTCTCTTTTCTTAGCATCAACACCGCATTTATTATATCCTATATACTTATTTGCTTTGGAGGTTAGAAGATATGATAATGACATCTCACTCTTCCCTTAGTGCATTATATTGGTGTCAAATGGCTCGCACCAAAGTCTCCAATCCCCTTGTAAAATACTCATATGCTAATATATACTCTTTTATCTAATCATACAAAGTGAGAACCGGAAAAAAATAAATCAAGAAAAATGGCGGCAAAAAGATAGGTTAAACGGGAGAATAAATCATCTCATTTTATTTAATTGATATTGTCAAATAATATTATCTTATATTATTTAATATATTCTTTTACATATTTAATTTTTGTCTAATAAGAATATAAGAATCTTATTATAAATTTTATTCTAATATAAAAATTTAATTATAAAATTTTAAACTTTAATGACTTAATTAAAAATTTAATAAAATTATAAAATTAATAGTATGAACATTTTCAAGAAGGAGATAAAGAAAGCTTGCACTACAAGAAAAATGATGAATACCATCGAATTTATCGTTAGATGTAGCGCGGATTTACCAGCGGATTTGACAATAAATTTGTCGGATGAAAAGATTATCGTCGGATTTGATTTTTTGACGGTAAATTTACTAGTAATAATCGAAAGAAAAACAAAAAAAAATTGGCTCTGAGATTACCGAGGGATTTACCGTCGGTAATCCCAGATTAGTGCAACGCTGTGTTTTGGTCATTTTCAAAGCATTACCGTCGGATTTTTCTGCCGGTAAATTCGACGGTAATCTTGCTCTAAATTCGAACCGTAAACTCTCTCTCTCTCTCTCTCTCTCTCTCTCTCTCACCACCCAATTGCGTCCAAAGACTGCGTGAACTCAGTTAGGTGCTACCTGTAATGCGTTTGTTGCTCTGTCGCCACCGTTTCTGTCCTCCGGCCACTATTGCCGCCGTCATTGCTCCCTTAATCGCCGATCTGTGTCTCTCCTCCCTCCTTCAGGTAGGTCGTCCTCATCCCTCTTTCTATTTCATCCCTATTTCTACTTCATTTTAATTAAAAAACTCTTAACCTCTTTTTGAACCCTAATCTAAATCCTAATTTATGATGTATGTCTATATATGTTCTTGTTTTATTTTGATTTTGTTCTATTTTTATTAGATTTTAGTGTTTGTTTTGATTTTTTTTTTGTTTATTTTGATTTCGATTTTATGATTTATTCTAGGTTCATTATTTTATTTTAATTTTAAAATTTGTGATTTCTGAATTTTTTTATGATTTTTTTTCCAATTTGTTCTTAATTTTTTTCTGTTCTTGATTTTTGTTCGAAGTGTTGTTGTGACCTATGAGAGTTGTCTTCTGAGGATGTTATCAAACTAGATTGTGGTGGTTGGATAATGTGACTGGGACTGTGACTTTGTGAGACCTCTTTTTTGCCTCCAGTTTAAGTAAGATCTCCTTTTTCTCCTTTTGATTGTGACTTCAGTTCCTTCCTTCCTTTATTTTTTTATTAAATACTTTAATGTTGTGGCCTTGATCTCAATTGTTAAATTTTTGTTATTTTGAATTGTTCTCTTAACTACAATATTAAAATTTTGCTATTGTATTGAATTCAATTGTTGAATTTTTGTTCTTATACCTTCTTTTTAACAGAAATGGTATCAAGTGAACCTTTTTAAAGAACCTCTTCCTCCCACTCTTGATGATGAAGATAGTAATAATGTAGTAGAAGCTTGTGAAATTCATGAAAATTATTTGATAGATGAAGAATATGAATTATTAAATGACTTGTTCAGACTTTAGTTTTTTTTTTTTTTTTGTGAGAAAGGAGGGTTAGGGACCCTAAAAAAAACTAAGACAGCTAACTAAACCCTCTCATGGAAACACAAGAAACATTTAACAGAAGAGAATTAAAAATATCAGAAGGAGCAACTTCAAACACATGATAGCCAATTAGCAAAGATGTCAGCCACTGAATTAGCTTCACGTAAGGTATGAGACCATTGAATGTTCTGGAGATGCCTAATCAAAATGTGAATATCAGCTATAAGAAGAGCACAAGGATGTGTAGTTGGGCAACTATTCTTAGCAAAATTAATAGTTGTCCAGACTTTAGTTAATTAGTTGTTCATTACAATAGTTTAGTTGTTTTATTTACTACTTAAATTTATTTTAATATCATATAAACTTGTGAGTTGTAAATTTGTGTTTTAATTTGTGAGTTGAAGAGTGAATTTGTGTTATAAGTTGTGATTTTTGACTTGTTATAATTTATATTAGCCATAGATAGTTTGGTTTATTTAAAATTTATTTCATTATTTGTGAAAATAATCTTTTGTTATTAGATTTTTTATATTTTTTATTTTTTAAAACATGAGGATTAATATTTTTTTAAAATATTTAAAATTTAAGTTTATTGTCGGATAAATATGTTGGTAATTATTAATTTAATTGTTAATTAATAATATATTATCGTCAGATTTATCGAAAAAAATCTAACAATAAAAATTACCAACGGAAATTTTTTTATCGCAAAACACTGTTGGTGTAGTAGTGCAGGGTTATTTCAGTTCCAATTAACTTCAGTGTTTGAATCCAAATTAGTTCTAAAAGGACTATTGCTAATGCTTAAAACTTAGCTTTTGCGGAGCTTCTACTCACTATTGGTTGCTTTGTACACTATCAAAAAACAAATTTTGATCCAAAGTAGATACAATAGTCCGAAATTGATCTTCTATCATCAACATTTATTGTCCAATCCGAATCTGAAAAGGCAGTCAATCGAAGATAATTAAATTTGTGAAATTGAAGTGTAAGGGTTGTTTTACTTGCTAAATATCTTAGGACACGCTTTTCTGCCATCCAATGTTAATCCCTTAATTTAGACATGAACTGACTTAGTTTATTGAAAGCAAAAGTAATATATACTGAATTAATAGAATAATTAAACTTATTTTTTATTTAAATAATTTATTTTGAAAAAAATATTATAAGAATAAAAAATAGATGCTAAAATATGTTTATTCTTAAATTATTATATATATATATATATATATATATATATATATATATATATATATATATATTCTTTTAACCCAAGCAAACATTTGACATTTTACCTTTTTTCCCATGCAGTAGACAATAGTCAACTTTTCAAAAAGAAAAAGTATTAATATACAAGGACCATATGATGACTTATAATTTTTTATTTAATCACTGTTTTTCTCTACTCTATTAAAAATGCTAGTCCATCTTTACAGAAAAGAAAAAATTGACAACTAATAAGACACAAAACTATCCTAAAAGATGAGTAGCAAAAGAGGATATAATACATGTTTTATTTTGGTGAGGCAAAATATAATAATACACAAAGCTTTTGTTTTTATAAACAAACATTCAAGTATATATAAGTACTTTGTCATAAACTTTATTTGAACACTAGATCCCAGATATATATGAGTTTATTCGCAATTTACTAAAACTTGACCTATGTTTCTTGCATGTATTTATATGTCACTGCTATTCGTGACTTGGAACACACACAAAATTCTCAACAAATCAAAGTTCAAAATTTCGTAAATCATATAAAATTTGATATCCCTATCGGAACAAAAGCAATTTTAATATGGGTGAACCACCAAATTGGCTAATAATTATAACAATAAAAATAAATTTGTGGTTATATAAGGAAATTAGAGTTTTTGTATATGTATATTGCGTAACAATATAAGTTACAAGTTTTTCCTTGTAATATATATAGATGTAAACATATAATATCATTGAGTAGTGATTATTAGTGATGAACAATGTGGTTATAAACCTAATTCAAAAGCTAATTCTATAATACTTAATTCTATTATAGTTATTATTTGATGTCTAATTTTCTTAACTTGTTTTATAGGCCGCATGTATAGTATCAACTACAAAAACTCTAATTTTCTTAATTTGTGGTTATATATATCACTTGATTATTTTTGTAGTTGGACATGCGGCCTATAAAACAAGTTAAGAAAATTAGACATCAAATAATAACTATAATAGAATTAAGTATTATAGAATTAGCTTTTGAATTAGATTTATAACTGACACATTGTTCATCACTAATAATCACTACTCAATGATATTAGGTTTAGAAAACATTAACTTGCTTAACAAAAAAAATACTCTAATTATCAACAAAATTTATTTGTTTTTGAATATTATTTTTAGTTATTAATTTAATTTTTTTAAATTAATAATCTAACAGTATATTTTTAATTTATACTTTTAATTATTAATAATAGGGACGGAGCTATCTATGAAGAAACGGGGGATAATTGTCCCCCTAATTTTAATTTTTTACATGTAAATTATATGTAAATTTTAGTTTATCCCTTTTAAAATTTTATTTTAATCTTATTTTATTATGTAAATATTTTTGACCTCCTCTAATATTTTATCTGACTCCACCCCTGATTAATAACTAATTGAAAAACTAAAAATAATAAATTCTATTAATTCTCTAGTATTTTTCTGCTTAACTTGCATTGCGTCTGCTACGTGCCTTTTAGAAACCATCTATGAAATACAGACACTTTGTTGAGTTGTCGTATCCGCGTGTCGGACACATTTTGGACACAACACTCACCAATACTCATCTGACACACGTGTTTGCTGTGTCCAACTGTGTCTTAATAAAAAATAAAAAAATTTTCTTCGGACACGCTTGGCCGGACACACCTAAATATCATCATGTATCAGTGTGTTCAGTCTTATTCTTAACATATATTCTTGAAACAAATTTAGATATAGTATATATTATTATTTATTAAAACAAAAAGTATTTTAAAAACTTGATATAATTAAAATAAGATATTAAAAATAATTTAAAAAATTAATTTATATTTTAATATCAATAAAATATCAAAATATCATTACGATTTATCTAAAAAATACTTTATATTTTATATGTATGCGTGTCCCCATGTTTTATAAAATTTTAAAATTTGCGTGTCGACGTATCTCATATTGTGTCATATCCTATATCTATGTCAGTGTCTGTACATCATAGAAACCATGAACTTGCATATATGTATATACAAATTAAATATACATACCACCAACCCATTACAAACTTATTAGATGTTAAATTAATATATATGTGATCTTTAATTATTTCTTTCCGAACGAAGTGGAGAATCAGAAAGCAAGGAAATTAAACAAACTGATCATCAAATAACAAACCGGGATATATAGTTGTTAACTTGTTATAGTTGAACATGAGAACCACCAAGTCACCAACTCCTACTTAACTTTCCCACCATTTTAATTAAATGATTCGTTATCTCGTCATATCTGAATTTAAATATAGAAAGCAGATACATACGGATATGAATGAAATTAAATGAAACAACTGAAGTGGCGGCTACGAACCCAAAACTACTACTCTCCTTAACTTATGATCAACTTGTCGGCACGTTGGAACAAAAACTCTTGAGTTACATGAATCCAAACCATTAAAATGATATATATTAAGTAGTTACTTTTAAAAAAATTAAACTTTATTATCATTTTAACGGTTGAGAATCAGAAACCATGTAACTCACAAAATTACAAGCTTTAATTTATATACATTAAATAATTAAATATGGTTGGTTAATTAATTAATTAATTAATAATTTTAAATTTGAATTTATAATTTTTAAAAAATTGACAAAGACCTATGCTATATTGCTATATAATTAATCTCTAATGCTCAAATAACTAAAGTGATTACTTCTATAAAAACGTATTTATATAAAGATGATATTATAAAATATTAAATCAGTGATTAAATATTTAAATATATTTAGTCAAATATCTCGACTCATTTAATAATTAACAGTTCATAATATTATTTTTACAAATAATTAACAGTTCATAATATTATTTTTACATAATTTTTTTTTATAAAAGTTATCGCGAATAATTAAATAATATTATTATTATGCACAAAAATACAAATAATTTGACAAAAAAAAAAGAGAACAAAAACAAAACAACTTTGTATTGTTCAAACTAACAATGACAAATTAGATTCGTTAGAGACGCGTACAGAGAAGAGAAGTAGGGAACCCCAAAGCATCATCCTCCAACGCCAGCTCAGTTCGCATGCCATGTTAGAAACATTCAGGTAAGACTAAGATACATGCATATAAAGTACAAAAAAAAAAGAAAATTAAAAGATTCTTATATAATTAATAATATTATTTTAAAAATTAATTAATGTGTTAGTTTATCATAACAAAATTTCAGCTAACTTTTTTTTTTTAGATAATTAATTTTATTATTTAATACTGTTAGGATTTGGTTGAATTAGTCCCACATTGCTTAGGATAGCAAATGGAGTGGGTGGCCTAGGCTATAAATATGAGGCTAAGTTCTCCATTTGTTTTTGCACCAGTCAGAAACACTTTAAGCTTGTATCTGATTTTTCTTTTCCTCTGTACTCTTTTTAGAGAGTGTTGTGAGGTGTAGTTAGATATTTGCTTTGAGAGAGTGTGGGTGTACTGGGGTGCCGGTGAGAGAAAGAAGTCTATGTGTTGTAACAATTTTCACATAGTGATATTCTCTGGTTGTCATTTGACAACGGCCGTGGTTTTTTCTCCGGTAATTGGAGTTTCCACGTTAAATTCTTGTGTTGTGATTGTGTTTATTTTATTTCTCTGTTAAAGGTGTTTTCTCAAGGGGTAATGGTGTATTATTCCCAACAAGTGGTATCAGAGCTTCGGTTCGGTGGGATTTATTCTTAGTATGCTCTGTGGTTGCAGCCTAGTCTGACCTTCCACATCAGAAAAAAATTTTGTCCTGTGGCTTGAGGTTGATCTTTAGTTGCTGTTGTTGTTGCTGGAAGGCAGTGTGACACTGTGAGAGTGCAGTTTGGAAAGGTTCTGGCTAAGGAAAGACCTGGTATTTAAGTGTGTCCATTGTGACCCACCTCTCTTTCCTGGGGACCCTTCCTAGTGCACGGTCTACAATTGAGTTATACTATTCCAGTATACGGTTGCAACAATGTCAGGATATTCAAGTGCTGTGAAGCTTGAAATAGAGAAATTTGATGGAAGAATCAATTTTGGCTTGTGGCAAATACAAGTCAAGGATGTGTTGATACAATCAGGTTTACACAAGGTGTTGAAGGAGAAGATCTCTGGTTGCTCTCTCTATGAGAGAAGATGATGTTCTCTAGAAGACAAGAAGTATCCTCATGGTATTATCGCACTGCCATGGATAACGATAAGTTGTGGCAATCGGGTCCACAATTACACACGGGCATTGGTTGGCGTTGAGATGCAAGGTGTGTGGCGGAGTTAGGTCGATGGCTGAAGAACTTCCAGGAAAAGCCAATTTGGAAGTTGCACCATGAATTTTCAGCAAGGTTTCGATCTGTACCAAGGTGAAATGCTTGGAGTGGTCTAATTCCAAGTGAGTATACTTTCATGGTGGAGTATGATAGTTCTCTGAACTATGATTGTCGGTATAGACAATGGCAGCAAAGAATTGTCAGTGTTGACAATGGAAGCTGAAGATGTGTGACTATTTCAATCAAGGTGGAGATTGTTAGGATTTGGTTGAATTAGTTCCACATTGCTTAGGATAGCAAATGGAGTGGGTGACCTAGGCTATAAATATGAGGCTAAGTTCTCCATTTGTTTTTGCACCAGTCAGAAACACTTTAAGCTTGTATCTGATTTTTCTTTTCCTCTGTACTCTTTTTAGAGAGTGTTGTGAGGTGTAGTTAGATATTTGCTTTGAGAGAGTGTGGGTGTACTGGGATGCCGGTGAGAGAAAGAAGTCTATGTGTTGTAACAATTTTCACATAGTGATATTCTCTGGTTGTCATTTGACAACGGCCGTGGTTTTTTCTCCGGTAATTGGAGTTTTCACATTAAATTCTTGTGTTGTGATTGTGTCTATTTTATTTCTCTGTTAAAGGTGTTTTCTCAAGGGAGAATGGTGTATTATTCCCAACAAATACATACTTTAGTAGTCCCCGACCAATTGGATGTATTATCCTAAGCAATGCTTATCAAAAAGGTAACCAAATGATTGGGCATGATTGGGACATTGAAAAACATTAATCAGAAATTAAAATTAAGAAAAGGAAAAAGTGAAGGGAAAGAAGAAAAGCCAGAAAGGCATATGCATATGGTGATGAATTGGTGAGTACAAATAAGGAAAAACCAATGAAGAAAAATATATATGGTGATTGCAACTAAGGATAAACAACTAATGGTGGGCAAGTCACAATTATTCTGCAGAATTTTATGTAGATATTCAATTCATTCAATTGAATGTAACTAACATAAAAACAAATGAAAGCAATTTTGGATTTGGAGGAAACTTGCTTGGTCCCTGGCTGGCTGTGGATGTAATTTACCTGCTTCTTCATTCATTCTGGCCCACTGACAACCTGCTACTAGTTGTAGAGCATTTCCCTAATCCTAATATATAATAATCTCATGTATATATAACTTGATAATGACACTCAGTTTTGTTTTTTGTTTTTTTTTTTTTTGTTTTTTGCATGGTTCATTTTGGGTAGTCTTCTAATTATATATGTTAGTAGTGACTTTCGAAGAAAAAAATGATTTGATTTATGTATAATTTTTAATTATATTTAAGATACATTTAAATAATAAATAATAAATAAAATATTTTTAAATATATCTAAAAATATATATAATATAAATTTTTTTAGTAAAATTAAATAAACACATCTAAAATAATAAACTAAATATTTTGTAAACATATATAAAATTATCAAAAATTATAAAAAGATGAATGTAAAGGTATAGCTGTTATTATGTTTATTTAGTTATAATAATTTTAAAGTCATTCTTACAAGAATGAAATTTTTTTTAAATACAAATAAAAATATATATTAAAAAGATATAATTTTTTACTAGAGAAGGAAAAAAACGAAAAATGCATTATACATCCAAATTCTGAAAGAAGATTGGAGCACGGCGAAAATAAGAAGAGCACGGGACAGGGAAAGAACACGGCGCGACAGAGGAGCATGGAGGAGCGCAGGGCGGGAAAGGAGCGCTACGCAGGGGAGGAATGTGGTAACGAAGGGGGAGTGTGAGGCACTGTAGATCTAGATTTTACAAGCTGGTATTAAAAGGTTTAATAGTGTGAAATCTATATTTTAAGATATTTAAGGGGTATGTATTTTGAGATGTGTTAGGATTTATAAAGTTTAAAATTGAATTATTAAATTTTAATTTTATTTAAATTGTTTTTTAAATTTGTATTTTAAATTAAAAAATATAAATCTATTTGGATGTATTTGTTTTAATTTTTTTAAATTAGTGTAATAAAAAGTTGTTTAAAAAATAAATTTAAAAGATAATTAGTGGTATTGTTTATTTATTATTGTACACATAAAACTACTTGTTTAATTACCTTTAATATTATGTCAAGTAGACAAGGACCAACTCTTATATATGTATGAAAGCTAAAACAGTTAGGTGAAGCAATGTAAAATTGTAAATAGAGTATAAAAGAGATGGATCACGTAATCACGTATATAAAAGAAGAAAAAGGGACCAACTTGTCCTTCCCTCTCATTTATGGGACATCCTTAGTTAATACTCTTGGATAGGAACATATATAATTTCAATAATAAGTTTCTAGTCGATAACGATTATTTCAGTTCATCTGAAAAAATGGATTTTGAAATACCACACTGGAGTCCATTTAGTTTATAAAAAATATAAACGTAGTTCAAATTGGTTTTTCTATTAACGTTCTTTTGGTACTAATGTGACATGTTAAGAGCATGAAATGTGATAAGTTTTTACTTCACAGGTTACCATCTAACTAATAACTAACATCAACTTGAAATTAACAAAAACATCAATATAACTCACGTTCGTGTCTTTTAGAAATTAAATTGAGGTCTTGAGACTTTTAAAATATTAAATTGATATATGTACACTACAAGAAATACGGGATTTAGTCACGAAAAAAATTGTGGCTAAACTCTAAGATAACCGTAACAACTATACATTGGCCACGAAAGAATATTTGTGGCTAATCGGGGGGTTGCATTTTTAATTTGCCACGATTTTAGCGTTATTAGCCACAATTTTAAACATCGTGGAGACCTTCAAAGAGCCACGATTTATATATCATTGTCCACGCATAATGCCGTGGCTAAATAAGAATAATTAAATAAAAAAGTATAATTCTACTACACTTCATCTGTAGTTAATTTGTGCAGGCCGGGTTTTTTAGCCACATTTTTTTTTGTGGCTAATGTTGGATTATTTAATCACACTATTTTTGTAGCTAACTCACTATATTTTTCACATACAATTCAGGACTAATTTGTGCTAATTTGCTCTAATTGAATAATTTTATTAAATTAAAATTATATTTATATATATTACATTAATAACAAAAATCAAACTTTTTAAATATATAATATCCAACATTTTTCCATAAAAAAATACTAATAAAAATTCAGTATAATAATAATAATAATAATAATAATAATAATAATAATAATAATAATAATAATAGTCTAAACTTATATATAATAAGAAATAAAAAAAAATTAACATAAATAAAATAAATTTTAATCCTTTCTAGATTAAATATATTTAAAATTTCAACTATTACTTATTAAATATATTAATTAAATGTCTAACATATCACTGGATAAACTAGGCACTTTATCACTGTATTTTGATAACAAAAATTTGTACAGAGCTGTCATATCCATAGCTTTTTCTCTAAAGTTTCATCCAGTTTCTCTAAATTTATCACACATCATACATTTTCAACACCAAAGACCTTTCCAATTTACAGCGTTGCTCTACGAGCCATTACACCCAGAAATCGTATCAATAAATTTACGTCATTATCTCGATTTTGTCCATGCCCATCAAGTTTCATAATGACTTTTTCATCCATTTTCAAATGCCAAACTTGAATTGTCGTCCTTTTGCCAGTTATAATTTCTTCCATAGAAGTGTCTGCAATGAATATAAAATTGAATAAAAAAAATAAACTAAATATTAGAATTCAAAAAATCACGTAAAAAAATTGAAATTTCATATACCTTTGACATTCACAACTAAAGGGTCATTATAATCTTTTCTGGTAGGTATAGTTGGTTGAGACTTATTTCACCCAAACCTTCTGCAAATTCTTCATTGTTGTTGATATTCTGTGTGATCGTAGTTCTGCTAAAAGGGTCTCTTCTGAATTATATGTTTTTGCTTCACGAAAAAATCAACTAAAAAAACTAACAAATAACAAAGAAAAAATCAGTATTTTGAGTTTGGAGGATACCCTGTCATATGATAGGGTTCATATAGTGTGGTTAAAGAGAGTGCTTTTAAGGTGCTGCAGAAAAGTAGGAGTTAAAAGACAACGTGAATGATGAGAAGTTATATTAAAATTTGTCCGTGATTATTTTAACTTTCCGCCAAAAACTACTTCAGAAGTTAAGCGCATATTAAAATTTCAAATTTTAAAAATTCAGCTTGACCAATGTTGTTTAAATTGTCTTTTAACTTTCTTTCATCTTAAGAATATTTCTTTCATCCTACTGTTTATTATCTACTAAATATACCTTAAATTATTTTATTTTTAATACAATAGTTATTTATTTATTTTTTAATGATCAAATATAATAAAAAATTTAAATTTAAATTTTGATTTGTAATATTTTTATCTTTAATTTTTATTACAATAACAATAAATAACCAAAAAACTATTTTAATAAATATATGACCATCACAATCTCTCATTTCATGCAGTTGATAGTTGATGATTTAAACAATATACTATTATTTAATTATTTATCTATTATACATGAAACAATATAACAAGAGTTATACATTAAGTAAATTTTGTAAATATTTTTACCTGAAAATTTTAATGTTTAATAAATTTTAATTACTAAATTAGTTACTAAAATTTTATTACATTAGACAAATTAATTATCAGATAAAATTGTTATAAGAAATTATATAAATTAATTTCTTTGTTACTTAATAAAATTTCAAACTTTTATACAAGTGACTTATAAATTAATTAGTATTAATTTTTTTATCACTGAAAATAATTATAAAATAATTAATTAATAGAATATACCAATTAAATAATAGTAAAAATAAAAAAATTAATTCATAATTTCACAAAATAATTTTTAAAAAGATAATTATACATATAATAAGAGTACAGTACTCACAAAAATATATAGTATGTACTAAACCATATAAATAAAGACTAATTTTTTTTAATTTATTCTCATTTTTTTAAATTCAAAAAATGATAAATAATTTATTTTTAATAAAAACTAAAAAATTTTTTATACTTACAAATTATTGAACTTTTTATTATCTATTCAAATTATATTATTTTAGTTAAATAAATTTTATCTTTATAATTAACTCAAATATTAGAATATTATCTTTATTTTTATAATTTTTTATTTTATCTAAATTCATTTTTTTATATTTTTAGATTTAATTTCATAAATATGTGTTAATGTTAGAATATTAAAAAAATGATACTATACATTAATAAATTTATTTAAAAAATTAATTTATTCAAGACAGAATAGCCATGGTACGTTAATGTAAGCAAGAAATACAGCTACGAAAAATATTGTTCGTAGCAAAAGATTAAATTTTAGCCACTGTCGTAATGTTTCGTGATAAATAGAAGATACGCTCATTTATTTTTATCACGATTTAGTGTTCGTAGTTAAAATTTGGTGGCTAAACACCGTTTTTGTGGTAGTGGTATAATATTACAAAAAAATTCACTCATTATCATTGAATTTTAAATAGAAATTTGACAAAAAATTATTTTACCATCGAACTTACTTTTAGAATTAATCCAAAAAAAATTCTTCGCCAAAAATTTATTACCGTCGAATTTATGGTATCCAACGCCAACATTGTAAACATTACCGTCAAAAAATTTTAATAGAAAAGAGCAAGATATTTGACGAAATTATGCTATCATTATCATTAATTTTTTTCACACAAAATACGTTAGTACTGTTTCGACGATCATTCACATTTTAAATAAGTAAAAATAATTACCGTTGAATAAATTTCACGCAAAATTCAACAGTAATAAATAATATTTTTTTAAATTTAAATATATAAATATAAATGATGTGTTTTGGTTTGCATCGGATCTCATCCCATGGTTATAGTTTCGCAAAAACAATTTTTTGATTGACAATTTTCATCAAATTTTTCGATGGTATAATCGACGGAATGAGTGCCATTTTAGATGCTTTTACACACGAAACATAACAACAAATCTTGTGTTGGATTATGAATTCAACGATAATATTTGTAGATTTTCATATTACATGCTATTGTCAAAAAATTCGACGAAATATCCAACAATAATACTGAGAAACATAATTTGACTGTAAATTTGACCGCTATAAGTAATTTTTTTAGTGTAAAGTAGTGTTTGTTTTAAAGTATTGGGACAGGGATGGGAGATTAGGACTTAGTGTCATATTTGTTGATTTAAAAATTTGTACTAAAATTTCAGTCTCTGTCTAAAAAATTTCAATATTTCAATACCTTCAAAAAGTGAAAACACAGGAGACTGAAACTTTAATAACATTTTATACCTAAAATACCCATATTTCAATTAATTAATTCTAATTTTACATTTTGTATAAATTAAATTAGAGTTTTATTTTTATTTCAGTCTCAATCTCACACTTTACACCAAACACAATATTAAAATTTATTTTAATCTTTATCTCTTAATTTTTGTTTTTTAATCTCGATCTCTCAATCTCTATCTCTTTTCTAAACGTTACCTAATAATTTCTTGATAAAAATATTATAAAATCTTGGATATTCTTTTTGCATGCACTAATATCTACCTGAATAGTAGTTTTCATATTAACTCACTTGAATAATAATAATAAGCTTGAATTTACATATTTGTAAAATATGTTTTAAACAGAGACGGATTCAAAAATTTTATAAGAGAGGGCTAAATTAAATATAAAATAAATTAAAATATAACATAACAAAAAATTGATAAAATATAATTTATAGTATATAGATCAAAATTAATAATTATATTATATAAAAATTAACATTCAACTACATATTTTAGTATTTTAGTATTTTTAAATTTATTTTGTAATATTTTATATAACTAAAATAATTAATTTATCATCTAAAATAAATTTTGAAGTATTCACTTTTTTAACATATACAATCATATAATAATATGCTAAAAATTTATTTTTTATCTTGTTTTAATAATTTTTATTGTTTAAAAAGTCTATCCAATTGTTACTGTTGCCATAAAAAGAGTCAAAATAAGAAATTTTTTTTATAGTTGTTACTTTTTTTATATTAATCCAAACCTATATTTTTAATAATTTTTTAATTATTTATATATTTATACGTGTTTATTATTTTTTAAACTTATTTATTAATTGTTACTAATATATTATAATACACATTATAATTTATACATATTAAGTTATTAATATCTAAATTTTTTTAGTGTGTTAATATACTAAAATATATTTAATCTATAATATATATATATATATATAATTTTATAATAATAATAATAAACTAATAGTACTATTTTTTTTTTAAAAAATTGAGGACCATAGCCATCTTAGCCCCCTTAAATTCGCCACTGGTTTCAAATATTTATCACTTGGGTCACCGTTTTTTGGCTCTTTGGTCTTTATTTTGGGTGTGTGTAGTTGGGAGAATTATAAAAAAATTTTAAAAATTTTAAGATGAAAATATTATATTCTCATATTTAGTTTAAAATTTAAAAAATTATTTTCAAATAAGTTTGATTTCAGAAAATTAAAATACCCTCATTTTAATTCTCATATTTTTTTTGAATATATTTAATTTCCATAAAAATAAAATGTGAATAACAAAGTAATATTTAAACCACACACAACTTTAGCTATTTGAAATTCGTTGTTCTAACCCCGAATAATGTTACAACTACTATTCATTTTTATATGCCTAATCTTTCTAATATAGAGTTAATATCTAAAATCGTCCCTGAAAGATACCCCGATCTCCATTTTGGTCCTCGAAAGATAAAGTTAATCGAAATCGTCCCCGAAAGATACATGACTTGGTCACGTTAGTCCTTCCGTCAGTTTGTTGATGACGTGTCAGTTAAGTACCACGTGGCAAATGATGACGTGGTGGGTTAACGCCATGTGTCACAACACGATTGGTTGACGTGTCTCTGCGTGTCAGATCAGTGACACGTGGCATGCCACGTGTCACTTGACATGTAAAAAAGTTATTTATAATCAAAATAGTCTTTGAAAATTCAGACGTAAGTCATTTTCATCCTTAAAATTTTAAAAATTAATCAAATTAGTCCTTATATAATTTTTTTTGATAATATTAAATTTGAAATATTTTTTGATACTGCTAATTTTAATAGAAATGTAATTGACAAACAAAAAATTAGTAATTGTATATTTTATTTTTAAAAAAATTTTCAATAAAATTATCTCTCTCCTTTAATTCTTCTCAAAAGCTCTCTTATTCTTTTCTATTCTAAAATATTTTTCTTACATTATTATATTTTGCTGGAATATATATATATATATATATATATATATATATATATATATATATATATATATATATATATATATATATGAAATGTATGTAGTTGTTAACCTAAACAAAGTTATATGCTCAAAATCAAAATTTATGTATGTTAACCTAAACAAAGTTAATCAAAATTTATGCTAAACGAATTGCTTCTTAAGCGTACTACATGCAAAGATTATAATAAATTTTTGTGTGTTTCATATGTTGAGATAGATGATATAATTTTTCTTTTAATATCACTACCATTACATCCTATATGTAAGTAATACCGTAATGGAAAAAAAGAGATGTAGTAGACAAAAAATAGTGGTATAACTTTGTTTAGGTTAACATACATAAATTTTGATTTTGAGCATATAACTTTGTTTAGGTTAACAAATACATATATTTCAATTTTAAGTATATATATATATATATTCCAGCAAAATATAATAATGTAAGAAAAATGTTTTAGAATAGAAAAGAATAAGAAAGATTTTGAGAAGAATTAAAGGAGAGAGATAATTTTATTGAAAAATTTTTTAAGAATAAAATATACAATTATTAATTTTTTGTTTGTCAATTACATTTCTATTAAAATTAGTAGTATCCAAAAATATTTCAAATTTAATATTATCAAAAAATAAAAAAAATTATATAAGGACTAATTTGATTAATTTTTAAAATTTTAGGGATGAAAATGACTTACGTTTGAACTTTCAAGGACTATTTTTATTATAAATAACTTTTTTACATGTCAAGTGATGCCACGTGTCACTGATCTGACACGCAGTGACACGTCAACCAATCGTGTCGTGACACGTGGCGTTAACCCACCACGTCATCATATGCCACGTGGCACTTAACTGACACGTCATCAACAAACTGACGGAAGGACTAATGTGACCAAGTCGTGTATCTTTCGGGGACGATTTCGATTAACTTTATCTTTCGAGGACCAAAATGGAGATCGAGGTATCTTTCAGGGACGATTTTGGATATTAAGTCTTCTAATATATATCCATGCTATAATAAGTGGATCTTTCATGATCAATATCAAATGACAACCCTCCAATATCAAATGCAAGGATCATTCATGATCCCTCACCTAATACTACTTTCCCAACATAGAAAGTGTAACAAGCACGATTGAATGTGAGAGGATAAAAATTAAGGATTTTGCTGTGGCAAATATGAATATAGGTTTAATTATGACTATGGATTTGATGAATGTAAATGAAGACTAATCATGGTATTCAACGAAAACACCATTGAAATAACATAGATCTTAATCCCCTGTGTTGAGCATTGGAATTGTGATTTTTGTGTATATATTGATAAATGATTGTGTTGATGTATGAATAAAATGAGAATGAGGATGAATATTGGAACATGAGTGTGTGATAAGGAAGAAGCATGGTTGATCAAGGAGAAAATTAGAGAGAGTCGACTAAGAACAGAGCATTTATTAAAATTTAACATATTATAAGTTCTATTCTCTTCTTTTTTGGATATTATATTTTTTTTTGTTTACGGTATTTTTAATTTTACAGGTCAAAGATTAATCTGACATTTATTTAATTAGACGAGTGAATAGATCACTTGAACAATCCAATTATCAAATTCTATTTCTATTAATTGGGCTAAACCCAATTATACTGCTCCGGTCTATTTACCACTTTATCTAGTGCCTGCTTTTAAGAATGTAATCTAGTATTACCAAAAAAAAAAAAGGATGTAATTTAGTGACATTTGTATATGGCTTGCTAGATAGTGCATCAGAGTTTAAATCATAGTTATAATTAGAAAGTGGTTATATGGAATCCATGGGGAGGGAAGGGTATGTGTGTTAGGATGTATGACAAAAAAAAAAAAGAAAATTTATAATAAATTTGAGTTGGTATAATGATTAGTTTACTAGTTCGCTTAACCAAATGTCGAAATTTGAATTCCGCCTTATACATGAATAATTTATTGGTTAACAGCAACCCCTTAAATAATACTTCGATTTGCAATAAATTAATCATTGGCCTATCGGACTAAAGAATATCATTGACAACAAAAACAAAAACTCATAATTTATAAATTTGAATAAACCAAACCAATTTAAAAAAAAAACTCATATTAAGATTTTGGTATGGAATTTTTGTTTTCAAGAAGATGATACTGAAACTACAGTAGTGGGCTTCATGTTTTTCTGCTATAGGCCTTGTGGGCTCAAAGCTGAAAGGTAAGGATCGATTAATTTGCTCATTTTGTTTGGACTAAACCGTTGAACATATTATGGGCCTTTTGTTAGGCCTAATAAAAGAATAAATATTTATCCTTCAATAAAGTAGAAACAAATTCTGACAAAAAGAAGCTGAAACAAATTGCGATGTCTACAAAAAGTCTGAAACCACTATAACGAACCTTAATGCCCAGAATTTTAATGCATCAACTAACCAGGAAAAAAAAATAGCTTCAATGCCTGAAAATTTGAATTTTAAATTTAGTAATTTGCTGATTTTGATTAGTTGAGTAATCAACTCAATCGTCTAACTAAAAAAGTATCAGATGTTCGAATTATACTTTATGTATATAATAATTTATTGTCAAATAATAAATATTTAAGTAAAACTCAGATTGATTTTCAACTTGTAGAATAGGTTAGAGAAGGTGGATATTTCACATTTCTTGACCCACAATATTGATACACCATTTGACAATCTAGACTACTCTAGTTATCAACTAGCTAGTACGTAGCTTGTTTTTCTCTAAAAAATTTTAATTGTACAAGCGATGAACACACACGAAGTTTGATCTCAACTACTTTAAACAAATTAAAACACATCATTATTTTATTTTCTATGCTCTAACCTAATTAATTAATAACTTTTATTAGGCATGATGATCGGGTAATTGTTGATGAGTTGTGTCTTCATTAATATTATTGTTATTGGTCTTGAGTGAACGAAGTGAATATTGAGTTGCATTCACTGCATCATCCAAATTCAGATAGAATGAATCCTTCCCAACCTTGTCTACAAAATTGGATGCCACCAGCTTCTCCATAACCTCAAGTCTTGGGTTCACTATTAACATCTACAAAAAAGAACATAAATAAAAGTAAAAACATTATATATAGATATATATAATATGTTAAAATTAATCTTCTTTTGTAAATTCAATTTTATTTTTTAATAAATCAAGTTCAAGGATCTAGCTATATAGATATATAGTCCAAGAAGTTTAATTCTATATTGTACCTGAATTCCATTCCTTTCTAATACTCTATAAGTTTCTAGCAATCCTTCGATACCAGTCATGTCAATTGATGTTACTCCTGCATAAACGTATAAAATCAGAAAATTAAGCATTATTACATGATATCTATGAGTATAATAATAACCATAAAAAAGTATTTCGACAAAACATTATCTTTTTATTTTTTTACATATTTTAAGGATTCACTATAAAAATCACTACGAAATAG
Source organism: Arachis stenosperma (assembly GCF_014773155.1). Classification (NCBI taxonomy): domain Eukaryota; kingdom Viridiplantae; phylum Streptophyta; class Magnoliopsida; order Fabales; family Fabaceae; genus Arachis; species Arachis stenosperma. Next base: position 12,433,052 of record NC_080385.1, read on the forward strand.
AGAAAGACGAGTTAAATCTCAATTTGGCTCCTGAAATTTGATCCGATACTCAGAATGACCCTCATAATTTTGTTGGCCTCAATTAGAACTCCTAAATTTGGAATCATGGCTCCGCCCTATCTCTGTGATCATTTCTGTCACCGAAATGCTGATATGACACAATTGCATGACATGGTGGACACTACTTAAATAACAGTGCATTGGTTTTGCATCCAAATCCTTTGAAAACTACGTAATGTAAAAGTTTTCTTGATGTTTTGCATCTTATGATCGTCGTAGTGGAAAGAAAGAGAGTTTTAACCAAAAAAACAACTAAAACGACGTGGTTTTCAAAGGGTTTGGACGTGAAATCAATGCCCCGTCATTTAAGTAGTGTCCATCGTGTCATGTAATTGCATTAGATTAGCATTTCGGTGATGAAGATAATCGCAGGGACAAGTCAGAGCCAAGATTACAAATTTAAGGGTTCTAATTGGGGCCGACGAAATTGTGGGAGTCATTATTATGAGTATCGGACTAAATTTAAAGGGTCAAATTGAGATTTAACTCAAGAAAGACACAAGATGATAAGTAATGAAATATAATAAAACTATAAAAATTTTTTTAAATATACCAAAAATACTAGTGTTTTAGTAATTTTAATCGTTCATCTCAAATATATTATTAAGATCAATAGTTAAAATAACTAGAATGATATTATTCTTTGTATATTTGAAAATTTTTTAAAAATATAATAGTAAATTTATTATCTTATATTTTTTTCGTATTATATGTCATTAAATTAAAATTTATATGCTCTTATCTTTATATAAAATTAATAATTAAAAATAATTAAATTATATTTAATTTAATATATTAAATTATTTAATAATTTTAATTATTAATTTATATAAAAATAAAAATACGTGAATTTTCAATATATAATTATCATGGGTCACTAAAATAAGAATATATAAAAACATAGCTCTTTCCATCAATCTTGTAAGGATATTAAATTTCCATATCTTAATTTACCTGAAAAATCAAGTATGATCTGCTCCACACCTCCATCAGAGTCTTTTTCACTTCTAACGTACCTCATAATCCTAATGCAGATTTTAGAAATTTAGATTCAACATTGATGTATTATTATAGGAGTGTGACAATTGATAAAAGTGTTATGTTATTTGTAACACTCTTTTAGAACACTTTTCTATAAATATTTTTATTCTTGAATAATATAAAAGTAAACTTGATGAGAAAAAATAAATTTAATAACTATGCACCATTTCTTAAAAAGTATTATATTTTGAGCAATCATATATATTGAAATATAAATATATTAAAAATGATTTAAACAATATATATATATATATATATTCATACACAAATATATAATGATTGAGTTGGTGGATATTTTGGTGTGCATATAATATTTTTATATTTTATGATATTTTAAAAATAGTAAAACTATCATCTATTAATAGTATTACTGTTAATATAAAATTTACCTTTCTTTGACATAGATAGCATTTGCAAAGTAAATGGGGGAACCAAGTTGAATAATCAAAACTCCTGGGTATGTTGTTGTACGAGTGTATTGATCAACATCTCTATATGAACCTGAAGAGTCATCTAACTTTCCAAGCTTGCATGTGGCAGGCCTAGCCACATATAAGAGTGCTCTAAGAAGGCTCAGTGCAATCTTCATTTCATATATGGAATAACAATAACTTAAGTTAGATAAAATAATTATAATCATGTCTAAGTAGAATCAATTGTTCATAATTAAGAAAATGAGAAGATTGGTGTTTAACTTAATTGGTAGATGCAAATTTAAGCATATTTTATTTTACTTCATATAATTTTAAAATTAATTCTTCAGTTTCTAAAATTGCACAGAACTCCATTTAAGGGGTTTGTTATTGGTTTTTGAAATTACTCTGTTGTTATTTACACAAGATAATATTTGAATCTCAATATTTATTTAAACGGATAAATGAACTAATCATTTGATATTAATCCAAGTTTATTATGATTTGACTACTGTTATATTTAACATTAATCTAATTATATAATTGTCGTTGAAATTTTTTAACAATAAAATATAAAACGACTAATATTTAGTTATCGATAAAAGAAAAATAAATGATCAATAAAAATAATTTTTCTAGTAGTGACAATTATAGAATATTAGTCCATGTGATATGAGATAATGACAAATTTAGCATAGTAGACTTGACCAACAAAAAAATTAAAAACCTATTAAAATATAACTTTTTGAAATTATACAGTTAGCTTTAATTAAAACTTAAATTTAGAGATTGAGATAATACATGGTTCAATAATTCTATATATGAAATTAAACGGTGAGTCTAACAAGAACATAAAATTGAAGAAATTGGAGTACTCACAGAAATCATAAGGCCCTGATCCATGGTTAGAAAGATGACACCTAAGAAGGCAGCCATGCAAATAAGAAAGTCAAACTTGTCAACTTTGAAGAGATGAACAAAGACACCATATTTGATGAGTCCAACCATGGCAGATGTAATAATAGATGAGAGAGCAACAATAGGAGTGTGTCCAAATAGTGGTGCCAAAAACAATAGTGTTAACGCCATTAACACTCCCTGCACCACGTTTGTCATAGGTGTCTTACACCCTGCATTGTAATTCACCGCCGTTTTCGAAAACGGTCCTGTATACACAAAACACTTAATATTCCACACTATATATATATATATTATTGTTGCTAATAACTACATAAAACATAAGAATAAGAAAGAAAAAAATAATAGAATACAGTAAAATATCTTTTTGTTCTAAAATCAAAATTAATTGTGATGTGTCGTTAATTTTGATAGATAGTGACGGTTTTTTGGTAACAGTTTCTAATAATTGTGACTAAATCCCGTTTAATAACATTTCATTATTTAGCGACAGTTTCGTGCTAAACACTATAAAAATCACTGTTATCTATTGTGATCCTTACAGTGTTTAAATTCTTTTTTGGATTTTATTCTTTTAAATAATAATTTACCTTCAGTAAAAATAATATTTATATATTTTTATTCAAATCATTTAATTTTTTTAAAAATTATTTATTTTAGATATTAAAAAAAGGATAATAGTCAAAATTGACATAATGAAAATGTCATATATTTATTATTTATTATGTTACTTTATTTGTTTGAACAATAACCGTCATGATTTAATTTCTATGAAATAATTTATGTCAGTATTTCTTTTTAGTTGAAACACCTTTATATATACTATATATTATAGTTAAGAGAATATATTTGGGTTAGCATGCAAGCATGTGTGGAAAATAAAAAACTTACCACTAGTCAAGTAACATGAGGTGAAAGAACCACATAAGTTCATAAGGCCAAAAGCTACCATCTCTTTGTTCCCATCATGAGGTGTATTAGCAGTTACAGCAAAGCTTCTTCCTATTGCTATTCCTTCCTATATATACATATACAACTACATAATAATAAGATAAAATAAAATAAATAATTATTAATAATAAAAATTTAAAACATTTAAAGTCATTTAATTATATTTGTTTTTTAGAAGACTATTTATGTTATTAATTTAAAAAGTAATTACTTTTAGATTTAATTAATCTGTTGGTCCTTATGATTTTATTATATTTTTAATTAGGTCTCTATATATATTTTTTTAATTGAGTCCTTATACTATTTTTAATGTTATAATTAGATTATTTCTAGTATAAAAAATATTAAAATTAATTGAATATTTTTCTGTAAATTAAAGATATATATAATTAAGATCCTAATTAGATCTTTGATCATATATTTTTAAAAGAAATATTCTATTAATTTTAATATTTTTTTATACGAAAATAATCTAATTACAAAATTAAAAATAATATAAAAATTTAATTAAAAAAATATAAGACCTAATTATAAATTTAATAAAATTATAAAAATTAATAAAATAATTAAATTTTAATTTTATTAATATAATATTATATAATTAACAATACATATAAAACTATTTTACTGTACATCAAAATTAAATTCTAATAATAATATATGTATTTATAATTTGCTTACCGCCAATGACAAAATGCCTGTGATAATGCCAGCTCGGAGCACAGCTGATAAATATTTAGAATCAAAGTTCAAATAATGAATAGACAAAGGGTTTATTCCTTTATCTAAATGGCCCACCTATATTGATAATTAAAACTAAAATCAAATAGTATTTAACAAGAAAAGAGAAGCAAATTAAAGATGCACGTAACATAAGAAAAAGTGGGTACACAAATAAATATAGCTGATGAAAAAGACTTGACTTTAATATGCAACTCACAATTTTTATTCCATGATTTTGGCCCTTAACCAGATACGTGAAAACTCCAGCAACTACTACCGTTGTCATTGGAGCTATAGCTGACACCCAAAATAGCTTTGGTTTTCTCTCTCTCTGAATATTCATTATATTAAATAAAATAAGAAACAAAAAAAATCCTCATTAATTAGCTAACTAACCATATATAATATATATAAGGGATTAAAACAAAAAGTATCAATGACAACAGAGAGAGACAGCTTTGTAATTGAACTTTCTATATTTATTTGTTTTTGTCTTTATTAGTTTGAGTAAGAAAAAATTTGTTATACTTGCAAATAATAATAATAATAATAACCAAAAAGCATTTCCCCTTACATTATAGATTTAACGTGTTTATGTATAATAATACACAAGTAATATACATAAGATGTACGAGGTAAATATGAATTTAATAAACTCATAATAAATAATATGTATAAATATTGAGAAGTATATATTTCCATTGAGTAATATTTGGAAATTAGCTTTTTTCTACTAACATCAGCTAATTTTTTTTTATTTTAAATTTTACATTCTAAATCATAAATTTTTAATTCTAAATTCTAAATTATAAATCCTAAACTTTAAATCTTAAAAAAAAAAAGATAAAATTAAAAAAATTAACTAACTAAAAATTAATTTCCTATATTTTTTTCATTTCCATTTTTACAGATACAAGAGCACTCACCACATGCGCAGTAAATTGGAGGAAAGAAACAAAGATCACGCCAAGAACAATGGTTTCCCACCTTATCTGTTAATAATTAAAATAAATTAGAGACATGTAAGATATCATTAGAAATAAAATTATTTATATATCTTTTCATTTGAATTCTTGGGACTGGTTTTATGGCATCGTATTAAAGTTTATAACTAAAATATTTACCATTTGATCTTTGTTCATTTAAAAAAAAGAAATCCATCATAATAAAACAAACAAAAAGAAAAACACATACATTTGTAAGTATATAAGAGGTTTTTATCTGAAAAAATACGTTAGAATGAAATATAATAATTTATATATATATATTTCTATTAATTTAAGTTTTTAAAACAAATAATTTCACCATGACATACATTATTATTGTTATATAGTTTTTTCCATCAAAGTTTTGATACTTATTTATTTCATCCGATCCACACTCTCATATTAATTATATAATATACAACTATAATTTTCTTTTATAAAGTATTGCTTGAAAGGAAACATTTCCCAGTAAATAATATTACAGAAAAAGAAAATCAATACAATATTTAAATCTTGGTCAAAATGTTTAATAAGTGCATAAGAAGTCAAGTGATATACTGTAGTACTACTATTATACTCTCACTTTTTGAAAATAATGCGTGTTCTCTGAAAATCATTACACAAGAATTAAAATCACTATTTAATAATGTTGATCTTTGAGAAAAATAATTGTTAATATGATAGATAAATGTTAGCTAGATTTAATTATATAAATGCCCAATTTTCAACTCTTTTCAAAACAGTCGGTGGAATTTTTTTTTTCTTTTTCTTCCTTATTTAAAATGACGGTTAATTTTTTTATATATTGAAAAAATTTGGGTGTAATACTTAATCATTGGATTTTATGGTGTTTTTCGAAATTGTGGGAACAGTACAATACGCCCCCTTGTATTGACAATACGCCCTCCTTGTATTGTATATTTTAATTTAAAATATATAATACAAGGGGGGCGTATTGTACTGTTTCTACAATTTCGAAAAACACCATAAAATCCAATAATTAAGTATTACACCAAGATTATACCAATATATAAGAAAAAAAAAATCTAAAATGACAACAAATGTAACCAACTAAAGTAACTGCTCAAGTAACGTGTGCCTTTGAGTGGGTGGGTGGATGCATGTATATATGTGAAACTGTATCATGGTGCTTTAGTTTTTCTATCCATTGAAAAATTAATGCAAACAGGCAATAAAAATGTTCAATATGGAATTAAGATCTCATTATCACATCTAGAGGAACTATCCTTGTCCTTGTAAATAATAATAATAAAAAAAAATATAGGATACTAATATATTATTTGTCAACTTATTGTTAATAATAATTAATTATTATATTTTAAATACATATATAAAGAGACACATTTATAAAATATATATTTATAAAGATACTTCTATTAAATACAGTCATAAAAAAATATTTTTATTATATATACATATTTGCAAAGACATTTTCATTAAACACAATTATAAATAAGTGTTGATAGAAATGCTGTTAGTAATATAGCGATATTGTAATAATAATTCTCATGGCAATTAACTTCTTGTTAATGTTAATGTTGATAATTCAGGAAAATTATTGTAGAAAGGTACTGATTTATTATGAGTTTAATTGTTATGAAAACTAAAAAATGTTACATGTTAATTCTGTTAAATATATAATTATTTATATTTTTTTATTAGTTTAAAATTAAAAAAAAGAGGTATCATGATACAATTTTAAAAATTTTATGATTAAAAACAAAAAGTTTATACAAAAAATTTATGAAATCTAAAAAATATTTGTATCTAAAAAAATATATTAAAAATATAATTATTTATATATATATTTTTATCAGTTTAATTTTAAAAAAAGTAAAATCATGACAAATTCATCTAATTTATTTATATACTCTTTTTCTGTTTATATTTACAACAATTCATACAATTTAAATTTTCTATTATATTTAGATAGTTATTTTTATAAAAAAAAATATCTTTATGTCAAGATCATATTATAAATTATTAAATAATTTAATATATTTGATTGATCTATCTAATAGCTTATGATATTATTTTTATATAGAGATGTCTCTAGAAGTAGCTACCTTATATTTATTCCATAGAGTAGTTACCTCATGTCTATTGTCAATGATGCCCTTGATCACCGATACAACATTTGTTTTGGTAGAAAAATGCGTCATTCCAAAAATGCCCTTTAGTTGTTGGAGGATAAGTATGACTGCTGTCCCACCCATGAATCCAGTGATGGTAGAATGGGAAAAGAAATCAACCAATATCCCAAGTCTGAAATATCAATTAAGGTGTGACTTACCTTTCTCAGCTATATATCATACCCAAAACACAAAAGTATAATGAAAATATTTCTTCAATAACCCCTATACACACACACAATACTATCCTGGTGTTATATGCATGCAAATCCAAACGGAACCACCATTGAGCACATGAGTGGGTGGTTTTAGGAAATTGACCTGTTAATTGTTATCTGTCTTTTTCTAATGTTTAATTTTCGCGTAAATGTTTAATTTTCTTTTTGAAATTTTAAACATAATTCACTTTAATTTAGTTCTTAAGATCAATCATTTACTCTTGAAATTGAATTATAAAATGTAAAGCCAAACTTTAAATTGAACTTTATTAAAAAAGAAAGTTAGAAAATAAATTAGATCTAGATATCTGATTTTACGATAAATTTAATTTTAATTTATTATTACTGTAAATCAATTTTACTATACAATTACGTAATTGGCATATTAGTAAAAATAATTTTTTTTTATATTTATCACGTAAACAATCATCTAAAATAACTAATATAATTTAGACAACTGTTTAAAATAATTTATATTATTAATGTATTAAAATTAAATTTTTATAATATAATATCAAAATTTTTACAACAAAAAATTTTAAAATTCGATCTTTTGCTAAAAATAAAATTAGCGTAAGACAAATAGGGAAAAGAAAAAAAACATATACAAAATTTTATACTCCATTATTTATATAGTTTTTTTTTTATTTAAAAAAATGATGATAATCATTTTTGAATAGGAAAATGAAACTTATTTGACTCTGACACTATGGGTATGATATATTAATAATTGTGACCTGAAAATACCAAGAGAAGCTTGGAATAAACCAGTGACAAAGGTGGTTGTGAAGACCAAGTGAAGGAACAAGGTTGGTTCCTGAACAGGATCAGCGACGGTTTGAATAGTTTGACCAATAAGCAAAGATGCTGCCGCTATAGTCCCCACTGCCATGTGCCTTGAGCTTCCAAATATAGCATACACTAGAGGTGGGACAAAGCTTGAATCTGCATATATATAATTATTACATTACAATCACCAAACATCTTATCAATATCTTTATTCTTAAATTGAAAGCTATCTATATAATAACCTTAAACAAAACTTAAAAAAAGAATCAAGTAGTACAAGTTTTGATACTATATAATAATAATATTACTTCTCCAAAATATTTAAATTGATAAAAAGATGTATATGAATAATTATATCTATCTCTAATACTATTTATAGTTTAATAACTTAGTATTATCTCAAATTTTACCGAGGACAACTGATGAAGAATATAATATTCTTGAAATTTACTAATCACATTTTTTCAAATTGCAAAATGAAATGGATGCTCATCATAATTAGAATTAAGAAGTTGTCCGAATTTTGTGATTGGCCGTTGACTTAGTCACATTCTATGATTTCCATGTCAGTTTTTGCATGATGATGAAGAAAGAGGAAGAAGAAGAAATTGAACTTACAAAGGCCAATAACGGGAGGAAGGTTGGCGAGTTTGGCATAACTAATCCCCTGAGGGATGGCCAGGCTTGTTATGGTGAGTCCGGCAATCAAATCCGACCAAAAAAGCCGCATTGAGTAATTCGGAAGCCACTCGAATATCGGAACAAAGTATTCAACCCCTTTCACCACCCTTCGCCACCGCCTCTCCTCCTTCTTGAACTGCCGGAAGGGATCATCGGGGAAGAACGTTTCTCTCAACCCGGATTTGAGTTTTATTCCAAACTCTCTCCGGGTTGAAAAGTTCACCCCATGATCCTGGGGAACATCAAGAACAACAACACCCTCAGCCTTGTCATCCTTCGAATCCATGTATATTGTTATTAATAGAAATGAGGGACCAGGATATAGTTTTATGATTATTTCACCCTTTCATGCACTTAATTGTGTTGGGGTGTGTGTTAGGGGGATATATATAAGGAATGCCTTCAACAGTGCCTAGTGTTAATTTAGAAAATTAGTTAATTCAAAACTAATTATTATACGTGGAAGAAAGAGAAATTTTTGGAATCAATCATTTTTAATATTTTTTTGTTGTTATTTGATCAATATATTAAATTATTTTTAATAAATAATTAAATTAGATGTATAAACTTTAAAAAATATAAATATAAATTGTAGTAATTTATATATATATATATATATATATATATATATATAAACTTTAGTCAATATAAATATAAATTATATATTTTTTATGTATAAATTTTTTATAAATATATATATAAATTATTTTTATTTAAATATTAATAAAAAATAATAATATTTATTGATCATATATATCATTGTTACGATGAATTATGAATGAGTAAGATAACATAATATATAGCAGTGGATACGTATGTCATTAGTTTTATATAGTTGTTTAATTAGACACTATATTCTGTGTCCTAATTAAGCTTGAAGTGGGAAACGTATCTTCGAAGATGTGGAATTTGAGATGAGTTTTGGATCTGACTTTTATTACTTCTAGTTTTAGTTGGTTCTTGCATGGGAAGAGTATATTGGATTTTTATTTTGGAGATAAAGAGGTTTTTGTGTGGAAAAAATAGAAAATATAATTAATTTTAAAGAGTTAATAAAAAAATATTTTTTAGATAAATATTTAATTATTTATAAAAAATATTTTTTATTTTTTTTCACCATACCACATATTTTCTGATTTCCTTTTCGGAGTTCAGGTCAATAATATATATTAGATTTTCTTCTGACATTATAAATTATTCATCATAATTAAAACAGTTCTCTTTTTTATATAAATCTTTAGAAAATAAAAGAAGGTAAATATTTTTATGACTCATTTATTAATTTTCAAACTTTTTCTAATGTTCAATTGAACAATAAATTATTTGTCTTTATCAGAGATATCATCATTTATTATATTTTTTTTATTAGTTTAAATTTTTAGAAAAAATAATTTTATAACGATCTTTTGTGTTTTTAAAGTTAATTAGTAAGTATAATAATTTGATTTTATTTTATCTTATTTAAATATTTGAAGATAATTGAAAGATTATATCATGAACTATTACTTATTATAAATGCACGCAAAAATTAAGGATCCTGATATAAAGATCTAAAACTCTAATACCATGTTATAAAATCACTTATCTCAAAAGTTTAATCTGATAGAAAAATATAACACTAATAGTTATATTTTTAATACTTTTTAAATTTCCATTATATACATTATACAAAATTTTTATTGACTCTTTATACTTTCTCTTTTTATAAATACAAATAGTAATTTATTCCTTTGTTTTTTATTTTTCTCTATTTTTTGTCTTCTTTAATTATTTTAAAAGTACGATAGAAGATATTGTCTAAATTTAGTGATAAGGTTAATTAATAGTAGTTGAAAATAAATAGAAAATTTTATTTTAGACGATCAATATATGAAGAATATTTTTAAGAAAAAAATAAAATTATATAACAATATCTGTAATACTAGAGAGACAATAATTTATAATTATTTTATTTAATTTAACATCTATAATTATATATATATATATAACTATATTATATATGAATTCTAGTAGCAATCGATAAATATAAAATAAAATTATTTTAAATTAATTTGGACTGATTTTTATTGTTTCTTAATATTTTTTAAAGAAAACTTCCCTTTATATGTAGGGGGCATCTAGTGTACAGATGCACTTGTAAAGACTTTTGTCTTTTTATGGTTTTGAAAGCGTGTCACTAAAAGTGTTACTTAAAGAGAAAGTGTTACCCTTAATCGTTAACTTGGCTCCGATACCAATTTTTTAATATCTTTTTCAGAATTTCCATTAACTCTTTTCAAAATTTTCATTAACTTTTCATATGAGTTTATAATTTGTATAGATTTGGTTGGTGATACTTTATAGTTTATAATTTCATAATCAAAAGTATTAACCATTTTTACTACTTCTGATTTCATTTTTATAGTTTTTCAATCTTGTTTTAGTTTATAATATTCTTTTTTGCATGGATCATTGTAAATAAAATCTTTTATCTGTTTGTCTTTTTCTTTAATATAATTTTTTAAATCCTCAAAAACTTCTTTTATTTCTACATTTTCTGTTGTTTCTAAATATCTTTTTAATTTTTCAACTTCATTCTCCATTTTTTCTTTTAACAACTTTAATTCTTTTAAGTCATAATATGGTTTTTCAGGCATTTATAAATTTTTTAAGTTTAGCTCCAACTTGTTTATATTTGTTCTTATTTCTATCCTCTTTATTATAAGGTCATTAATTTCGAACTGAAGATTATTTAATTCCCTCTTATACTCCTTTATTTTACTTTTTAATTTTTTCGCCCTTTTTCTTTTTATTTTGTTTCTGGTCTTTCAATCTTTGTATACTTCATTATTTATCTTAGTATTTCTGCAAATTCTATCATCGATTCATCACTATTTTCTAGAGATTCTATTAATTTTTCTAACTCTTCAACTTCTCTTTTCAATTTGTCATAGATTATTTTTAGAGCTTTAAATGCTCCTTGATTTATTTCAGAAAACTGTAAATAATTCAACCGATTTTCTCTTTCGAAGAGCTCTTGTTTCTTGTCTTGATAGGTTACATATATTTTTTCTTTATTTATTGTCATAACTTAGTGTTTAGGGTTTCATTTAATTTTTCGACCTTTTTGTTAATTCTTTTATTTCAGAATTTTCTTCTTTAGACTTTAACTTAGATAAACTTAAAGGGCTATTAATTTTGGATTCTCTTATTTGAAAATTCGATGAAACTAATTTCCTGATGGTTCTTTTAGTAAAAGAACTGGGTTTTCAATAGCTTTATATTTTGGTATTTCTGTCTTTACAATTTTCTGAAATAATTCATCAACATAAATTCTTTCTCTATTTTTAAATATTATACTATGATGGCTATTTGTTAAAGCATAATTTATTGCATATGTAATTGAAAATGGTTCATCATCTTGTTCCATTAGGTTCTTTCTGTGAAATTTATAAGCCAAACTTATAGATCTTCCAAGATTTTCAGTTGACAAAGGTATAGCATATCCAAGATGGGCATTGAATTTAACATTTATGTTTGCCAAGTTTCCATGAACAATTCCAATTATTTGATCTATTGGGTCATCAGTAATTCTTTTGTCACAGATTGCTAAGCTTATTGGTGAATTAATTCCTTTCATATATGTAGATTTGATTAAGACTTGTATAGTACTAATATGAATCCATCCAATTTTAGATCTTTTTGCTGATCCTTAATTTTCTCAATCTGTTTACTCAATTCTTCATCATTTATCAAGGCTATTTCAAGTTCTCCATTGGCAGATTTTATCTTTATAGGGGCTTCAAGTTGAATTTTTCCATAGTATATTATATTTTTTCTATTAAAAACTTCTTTTAAAAGATTTTGTTTATTAAAATTTTCATTTGATTTGAGATTTAATTCTGTTTTTAGAACAGCCTGTTTTTCATTATCTAATAATACAGATAATCTATAATAGTCAGATTCTTCCGTTAATTCTAAATTTTCTAAATAATTCATAACTAAGAGATTAGGATAAAGGCGTACCTTTCTGGAGAAAAACTTCTTTTATTTAGAATATTTTACATAAGATGTTTTTTATCTCCAGAGGGGAGATTGTAGATACTAACTCCAGAGGGGAGTTTAGAATTGATTTTTCCTAAGGGAATTCTTCTTCAAACTATAGAATCGCCTCGGCAGCTTCCTCCTTGCTCTCCTAGCATATGAGTACTCTTAGCCTCCTGCTTTCTATGGTTTGATGCCTTTTATAATTGCCTAAGCAACCTATTTATAATGGTTGGGTCTGATGGACAATTCCCATCCTTACCCTTCTTATGACGTCATTGCTTACGTCATTGTTTATTATCTTGCACCAGCTACATTGTTGGTGCTCTATGACCTAAGCGCTTACGTCACTATGCAATAATGTTGAGAGATGCTTCAGATGTGCTGTCCTCCTCTTTCATCATGTGACCTTCAGATGCATTGTCTTCTTCCTTTATCATGTGGGTTGATTCCGTTTTATTATTGCTTTCTTCAGATAACTCTGAAACACATAGCTGGCACTTGTGGTCTTCTCTGTCTTTTATCAGATAGCAGAGATTCCTCTTTATCCCTTCGGGGAGCTTTTCTAAGAGTCCAGATAAGTTGTAGAATGCTGATTCAAATTCCACTAAGAGTCTCATCTCTCTTTCTTCAATTTCATTCCTTTTACTGGACACAAGCAAAGTATTTCTGCTTTTATAATTGATTCTTGTGTGAGATTCCCTTGTTATCTTTTGAGTTCTTTCGAAGACCCTTGCTAGTGTGCTGGCTAGTCTTCCTTCATGACTGTAAATTGTTAAATCTTGAACTTGATCAATTGGTTGAAAATTTCCTGGGAAGACGGACATGAAGATTACTTGATGTGCTGGAACCAAGCATTCTTCTTCTTCATTAAAAATAGGTTGACTATTCGTAAATTTTAGGGATATATCCCTTGGATTTACGTTATCAATCATATTTTTAAATCTCTTTACTGCATCAATGAATCCTGCAGGAAACTCACTAATAATTTTCAGATCATTAAAAATTAAAATTGTATCAATTAATCCATACTGGAAAAACTGATAGGTGTCAGATGGGGAAGCATCTGGAAATATAACCAGCTTTGTTAGCTGTTCTTTGGCAATAGGATAATATCCCAAGATTGCCCTTTTTTCTTCAGTCCAATTCAGGACTATGTTAAGGATTTCTCTGAGGTTTGATCTACAGACCCTTTTCTTTTCCTTGATTTCAGCCCTTGTAGGAATATTTCTTATTATTCCTGTTCTCTGGGTTTGAATTGGAGCTTTATCTGCTCTTTTTAGGGTTTGCTCTGGATGAAGAGCTTCATATTCCCTGAAAGATTCTTTTGCTTCTTCCAGTGTTAAAAACCCTCCTTTATGAATTATCCTTGATTGATGTGTAAATGGTGCTACTTTTTCCCAGGCATCATATACTCCTTTCATGGGGCCATTATAAATTACATAATATTTTTTATCTTGGGTGGATTTTTTGATAATTTCAGCAATTGTTTTGTTTTCTGGAATTTTTTCAGCTTCACCTGATTTGTCCACCACGCTTAGCTGGCTGAACTCTGATGGTTTTGGTTGTTGTGTTGATTTCATTGCTTCGATGGCCTTCTTGAGGGATTGGATCTGTATCTTTATTTGCTGACAATGCTTGCATTTTTCGAGTTCTTGTTCGTATTTTTGAATTTCTTGATCTAATGCGTTGTAGACGAACTCCATTCTCTTGTTAATGTATCTGCAATAACATTTTTGTCACCCTTAATATATTCAATTTTTATTGGATATTGTAACAAAAATAATTGCCATCTTACCAATCGTCCATGATTATAATCAACTTTTAAATTATATCGTATAAAACCTGTTAGGTAACTTGAATCTGTCCTTAATGTAAATTCTTTGGGTAGTAAATCGATTTTCCATTTCTTAAGAGATTTAATTGCTGCCAGAGTTTCCTTTTCATGAGTGGTATATCTCTGTTCTGTTGGAGTAAAAGTTCCTGAAATATACCTGCAAAGTAATTCCTTTGGGGGATATTTAGAATCTAGTGATTCTTTTTCTTGTTCTAAGCTTTTTATAGCTTTCTTAGCTTTTAGACATCCTGACCAGGTTATGTCTGAGGCATCTGTTTCTACTATTAAGTAGTCATTTTCTTCTGGAATATAAAGTTCTGGAAGTTTTTCACATAATTCTTTAATTCTTTGAATTTGCATACTATCTTTTTCATCCCATTTCCATTATTTTTTAGTACTTATTTTTGGAAATAAGCTTTTAGTGTATTCTGTTATATTCTTTAAAAATCCTTGATCAGAAATATAATTTATACACCCTAAAAATCTTTGTAATTGTTTTCTATCTTCTATTTTATTAGGAAATAAATTTACTTTTTCTAGAACATTTGGTTGTAGTTTTAGCTTTCCTTCAGTGGATAGAATTAATCCAAGAAACTCTATTTCTTGTTTTGCTATTCTTGCTTTCTTTTTGCTAAGAACTAATCCTTTTTCTTTATATCTTTCTAAAACTATTAATAATTTTTGAAGATGATCTTCTTTATCCTGTTTTGTAAAAATTAGTATATCATCAATGTACACTAAAACAAATTCATTTAACTCCTTTAGATTTTCTTCCATAAATCTTTGATAAATACCTGGGGCTTGTTTTAATCCGAATGGTAATACATTCCATTCATAGAGCAACACACTTGTTGATTCTTTTGTTGGGCAAGTAAAAGCAGTTAATTTCTTTGCTTCTTCGTCTAAACGAAGTTGCCAATATCCTGATTTTGCATCAAGAGATGAAAACCAAGTTGCTCCTTTGATTTTTTCTAAAATAGAATCTTTTCTTGGAAGTTTATGAGCATCACCAATAGTTGCTTCATTCATTTTCTTATAGTTTATTACCATTCTTCGTTTTCCCCTTTTAATTTCATTATTGTTTTCAACGTAAAAAGCTGGAGCCGCATGAGGACTTTTACTTAATCTTATAATTCCTTTTTCCAAAAGATCTTTACATTCTAGTGAGAACTCTTCTCTATCTCTTGCGGAATAAGGAATTTTATTTGGAACATTTATCTCTTTTGTGGGATCTTTTAATTTAATGCTTACTAATTCGTTATTTGTATTTTTAATATCTAAAGGATTTTTTGCACAAATTTCATTCAAAAGTTCTTCTATCTTTATTTCAAGATTATTTTTTGGAATATTTATCTGAAAGTATAGATTTAAATAACATGTTTCTAATATAGAAAATATTTTAAATTTTAAGATCTTATCTATAGTAGTAGTTGGTATTTTTATACGTTTTGATTTTTGATTTATTGAAGAATCGTGTGGAGCTTTTAAAACTATATATGTTAATTCTTGAATGAATGGATGATATAGCTTTAAAAAGTTATTTCCTATGATAAAATCCATTCCAGAATCTAACATATATATAGATGGAACAATGAATCTATAATTTTGAATAAAAATTTCAACCATCTCTGCTTTTTGGTCAATTTTATGTATTGATTTGTCAGCTATTCTAACTCTTAATGGTTTCTTTAATTTTTTCCAATCAAGTTTTATATTTGAACTAGCAAAGCATTGTGTTGCTCCAGAGTCTATGAAAGCATTTATAAATTTTTCTGTTATTTTTATAGTAATAAATGTAGCATTATTACTCAGTCTCTGAGTCTGTTTCTGAGACATATTCAAAAATATAGTCTAAGTTATCATCAGATTCTTCTAGTGGTTCCATGAGACAAGATTTAGCAATTTCTATTTGTTTAGTAAGATCCTTTTTATCCTTCTTTTTTGGGCATTCATTTGCGTAGTGTCCTTCTTCTTGGCAATACCAACATTTACAATTTTCTTTTTTATTCGGGCAATAGTTATTTCTTTGTCTTTTGTTTTTATTGTTATTTTCTTTCCTAAAATATCTCTTTTTTCTCCAGTTTGGATAGTATTTTCTTCTTCTAAATTGATATTTTCTTTTTCTTTGAAAATTTTTATTAAGACCATATTTTTGAGGTATCTCTTCATTATCCTGACAGCAAATTCTAATTATATTTGCAAATCTTTTTTGAGTTGCTTCTTGCATACAACGTTCTTTTATTTCCTCTCTTATTGCAGAGGTTGCTCCACCAAAATTATTTTCAATTGTTCCTCTATTTATTTCTCTTATAAATCTTCCCATTATAAATTCATTAGCAGGATATGGAAGTTTTGTTATATACATACTGAGATAATGATTTTTATCTTCTTCTTTTAATTTGTAATAATGTATTCTATATTCACATATATAAGACTCCACATTACATAAATCATATATCTGAATATTAGCTAAATGGTTTTTTGTTTCTTGATATTCTTTATTATAGACTTCTTGTCTATGATCTATAATATTTTTTCCAAAAAATTCTTTATATAGAATCATCATTATATATAATATCTTATCATAAGCTGTTGTTTTTGTTTCTAATTCTTCTATTATTTGGTTTTCTATTGATGTCATATAATCTCTTATAGTTCCTTTAGTATGAAATCCTATGTAATTCCAAATGCCTCTTCCAGACAATTCACTAAGTTTTGGATTAGTAAAGGCTTCTAATAAGAAGGAATTCAACCAATTTTCGAAAATTTCTTTTTCGTTCTTTTTGCAGTCTAAATCGAGCATTCTTTCTCCTTCCATTTCCTGGATTTTAGGAACGTATTTTGATGGTATTTTTGTATATTTTGAATCTTTATTTATAAATCCTTTTTTAAAAGCATAATTATCAAAACCTGTTTCCCATTTAAATTGAGATTGATTATCCTTAGATGTTCCAGCTTCATTTTTTACTTGTATTGGAATTGCTGGTTCTTCGTCACTTGAATAGTCTAGAATGTGTTCTTCATTTTCTATATTTTCATCATTTACTAATTCTTCTTCTATTTGAAAACCATGTTCCATAATATTATTTTCTTGAGCCATTTTTAATTGTTTAAAAAGCATTGTAACTTCTTCTAATTTTTCTTCAATATTCATAATTTCAATGGTGGTTTTACTTTTAACTCTGTTATGTTGATTATATTTTGAAAATTTTCTTCTTTGGGATTCTCTTTTTCCTTATTTTTTGAAATTTTATAGATACTAATATTTCTTCAAGCATATCTACTATAGAATTTAATTGTGGGTTAAAAGTATGATGAAGATGTGGGGAATCATTTCCATGGTAGCATTTTTTAGAAATTCCATGTGAAAAATAAGTTTTTTCAGGTTTTTGAAGTCCCTCAATAAAACTTATAGTAAAATAAAGATTTTGAGAAAAATCATTTTGTATTGATTTTAAGAATTCAGTGTCATTACAATTAACATTGGTTAAAATCATTAATTTTTGATCTATTAGTTTTGATAATTTAATTATTTCTTCTCTTAAATCTTCTAATTTACTTTTTTCCATTAGGTGACGCTTTTCTTTGTGAAGGGTTACGGTTTTAAGTTAAAAGTGTGGTTTTAGAATATGTGGTTTAGATTTTGCCACATAAGCACATCTTTAAAACAACATCTTTACCATATATTTCACCTTATATGTATAGCATAGTATAGTAAGATGCATGCGGATAGAATAGTTAATTAAAAGAAAGAGAATATTAACATGATAAAGTATTAAAAGTAGAGAGAGATACGAAAAAATAATATTATTAAAATTTAATTTGATAAAATTTTTATTTTTAAGAGTAATTTATTAAAATTATTTTTTAAAAGATTTTTTTAATTATAACATTTAAAAAATAATTTAGTAAACTAAATTAAAAATAATTTTTAATAAGTACAAACAATAATAATTATATTCAGGTAAAATAATTTTAAAAATTAAAAAATTATTATAGGTATGAATATAAGAATAAATTTAAAAATTTATTACTAAATGAATTTATATTAAATTTTTTAATTTTAATAAATATAAATTAACTTTAAAAAGTTTTACGTTAAACGTTTTAGAAAATACGTATAACTTTAAGAATTATATGCACAAAGCATATAATCTACTTTATTTACTAAACATAAAACAAAAAATTTGACACCTTTTAAAATTTTTTTTTATCAAACTAAGACTAAAATGATAAATTTTTTTTAGTATTTACAATATTTTTTAATTTGATAAATTAATAATTAATTTATGTGTCATATATATCTATATTTTATTTAAAAATTTATTATTAACTAATAAATTATTATATATATAAAATAAAATTCGAATATCTAATATTTATTTAAACAGATAATAAGTGACTTCACCACTAGACGACTAAGTCATGTTGGTTTAACTAAAAAAATGTCTAGTATAGTACACATATATAGTAGATGAGAAAATGAATGAAACACCTTTATTTATTAACATAAATTAACTTGACTAAGCAACATTACCTTTATTAACTCTTTTACTCTTATCTTATATTTAGTGTGTCCATCTTTATCCACTTATTTATTTTTATTTATTTAATTTAATTAATTAAGTTATTATCTTCTAAAAAATATAAGTTTATAATAAAAGACATATAAATAATTATATTTCTAATATTTTTTAAATAAAATTCTTTTAAATTTGTGTAAATTTTTTATATAATTTTTTTTATTTGTCTTATGCTATTTTTTTTAAAAAATAATAAGAATAAAATTATAGACCTTTTAATTATAAAAGTTTTAATACCATCTATGTCATGAAATTAACTTTTCAAAAATTTAAATTTACAAAAGGAGGTAGATAAATAGTTATATCTCTAACCGTTATTATTGTAAAAAGACTACAATAAATACATAATTTTTAGTTTGTGATTAGCCATTTATTTGTGATCAAATAAATTATATTTTTAATAGTTGAAACTTTTTTAAAATGAAAAATATAATACTAGCTAGTTGTTGTTCATAAAGAGATTTTATGAAATTGTCCAAAATTATAAATCAATAAAACAAAGAATATTTTAGTATAGAGCAAAATGTGCTGTGAAAAAATTTGTGATCCACAAAAATGTACTGTGGAGGTTTATATATATGCACAAGAAATTTGGATCTAGGGTTCTTACTTATATAATTATATGAGTGTTTTTTATGAAAAACTTATTATTATTATTATTATTATTATTATTATTATTATTATTATTATTATTATTATTATTATTATTATTATTATTATTATTATTATTCAACTTTATATCCAAATCTTCTTTAGAACTGTAGTATATCATTTTAAGTTTTATACACTTAAATAAATAGCTTAAGAGTTCAAATTTTATATAACAATTACTAATAGAATTATTTTTTTCTGTTATATAATTAAGTCTCTCTATTTTCATAATCTTATATTATGAATATATACCTTTTTAATATATTAAAATTAAATTTATAATGTAGAGTTTAAAATCTTTTTTATATATAAAATCTCTATATATGTATATATTTATTATTTAAATTTATAATTAAAAATTATTAATATTTGAATATATATATATTTATATTTATTTTATTTTATACATATTAAAAACTTCATTAAAATACAATGATAATTTATTAAAAGAAAATATTGAAATTTCAGTTAAAAAATTGATAATTATACATTTTGAATGATTATTTATGAGGCTTGCTAAATGATCAACAGATTTAGATTCTTTTTTTTCTTTTTCCTCTCAATCTTTTTTTTTTATTTTGCAACATGTACGTAGCTAATTAACACTCATATGCTTACTAAAATAAAATGTATTAGTGAAAAAAATTATAGCTAAAATAAGTTTGTTGCTTTGTTGGCTATACGTTAACTAAATGATATTAATAACCTAAAGTTGCTCTTTGTAGTTTGTGTGTATACAAAATATATTATTTCATATATACATTAACTTAAATATATGCATGTAAAAAAACTTGACAAACGTAAATTCAGTCGTTAAAAAAACCATTTTTGGGTAAAAAAAAATAACTAACCCCCTAAAATTAATGTTATTTTTATATTATTACTGTTAATTTGAGTCTCTTTAATAGTTGTTTATTTAGTCTAAGTGATGGATAGTGTGACGGATGTAATATATGACATTGAAATTATATTACAGATTTGACCCTTGATACTTGATAATATGTCATACTATGACTCGATTTGAATCTTTTTCAAAGTTTGAGAAAGCATACGTGTAGTAAAGGAAATATAGGGCAGGAATAATTGACTCATGGGCATGGCTACTTGTAATACCTCTGTCTCCTTTGCCTGCAGACTTCGGCTAATTTTGTTCCCTATCGAAAAATTTTTGATGCAACACTTAATTATTATATTTTATAGTATTTTTTAAAATTTTAAAGATGGAATATAATACGTGAAAGCTTATTATTCTATCTTTAAAATTAAAAAAATATAAAAATTAATAATTAAATATTTTATTAATATCTAAAAAAACACATGATAGACTTTCATCATATGTGTGTATATATATATAGTGTAATTTAATTATATTTTATATTATGACCCTCTGAATAAATTTTTTATTTTTTTATTGTTTATTTTTCACGGTCTTTCTCGTCTTTAATAATAACAAAGGTCCAATAGAAGATATTGTCTAAATTTAATAATCAATAGATCAGTTAATTGTAAAAAAAAAAAAGTCCAAATAAAATAATTAGCATTAGTTACTATATACGTATATAATGCCTTCCCTAGGCACACACACATGACACATACATTAGCTATAGTTATTAGTTGGGTGAGAAAATAATAATAATGATATAGCTAGGCATTTAGGTGGGACTCCGCAACCGAAGGCCCAAATTGACCTTAGTATATATATGGCACAACATTACATGCATCATTGCATACCTTATTGAATATCTAACTTAGATAAGGAATGCGGGTTCTTATGATTGATAATAAAATAAGAAACACATACACATTATGTAATAGTAAGTGAACTGAAAGGGAAACCCAATATGAGCAAAACCAATTTGAATTGTTGCCTGGTATATATTTATTATTTATTAGTAGACTCTATAATTGGGTAAATGTAGATTCCACAAAGCTTCCAAAATAGTGGTAATACATGCAGCTTTAGGGTGCAAGAGTAAGAACCTCCCTCAGTTGGAGAAAATACATTGAATGGAGATAGATGGAGTGTTCAATAACTCGTATATATATCTATATTCTATACGCGGAGGGTGGGTCTGTGTGTAACACACATCCACACATCAAAAGTGAAATCAAAGTGTCTTGCATTATTTATGTTTGGAACATATAGTTGAATCTTTATTAGTGGGTGATCAACATCAGTAAGACTATATATATATCATATAGTTTTTTTTTTCACCCCCCAAATCGGTTCCAACTTCAATTATTGCATCGAGATTCATCTAAAACCAAGGGAGAAAACACGTTTGTCGGAATTAATTCATAATCTTAAAACATTAAAAATAATTGAACTTGATCCATACTTTATAATTCGACTGAATAATGAACTCAGATTCTAAACGGATAAAAGTCTAATGTTATAACTCGGTTATGATAACAATGATTTTTTTTTTTATCATTATAATTAACACTGAAACGATAACCGAGTTATTACGGCATGATAACCTTACAAAAACAACTATGAAAAAAGAGAGAGCTAGGTTCTAAGTTTCTAAAAAGAGTATTTATATAGAAATCCATATATATATATATATATTGATTTAAGTGGGGAGTGTTTTTTATAGATATTTACACTTTTGATTTTTGGAGTTTTGACGTTTATCTCAGATTTGTTAGCTATTAGGGGTGGCAGTGTGGCGAATTTTTGTCTTATCCGACTCCATTTCGTCTTTTTTTTTTTTATTTTACTACTATCTGCCTCACTTCTACTCGTGAATAGTAGACTGCTTTACTCTAATCCGTTCTCGTGGATACTTGTCCCGCTCCCTATAAAAATTAAATAATATTTTAATTTTTATATATTTATATATAAATAAATTAAGATAAAAATTTAAAATTCATATCTAAATTAAAATACAAACATAAGATTGATATAATATCAAATCACTTGAAATAAAAAAGCTAATATTTGATACTACAAATTTATTAACACTATAATAAAAAAATTATATCATTAAATATAAAAAAGTCTTGAATTCTTATATTTGATCACTTTCTAATATCTTCATCATCATTAAAAATTTGAAGGTTATGATTTAAATTTAAAAATCAAAAGAGATACTAATTAATAAATTAATTAATATTATATAAAAAATTAACATAAATAAATATTAAGTAATATATCATCTTTATTCTCTAAAACTATGCACGATCAACTTTAATTTGACCACACATTAAAAAGAGATAATCAATTTATTTATTTTTTATAGTCAATACAAACTCATAAAAGAAATGGGATAATGGATTATGCAAAAAAGTTGCCATTAAAAAAATTAAAAATGCATGCACTAAATGAGATAATGAATTATAGTCAATACAAATTCTAAATTCATTCTAAGATTAGATCAAAATCAAAGTTATATAATCAAGATATGAAGAATAAAAACACACGAGTCTTATGCTCAGCAATAAAACTACATATAAACTGTTTAAGAAAAAAGATATACATGATTTTTCATATCTTTTAAAAATGGTGCAAATTATTTTCTCCCCTAATTAAGAATGCAAGCTCCAATCCACGTTCGGTCACATAATGCCTAATCAAATAATAACTAATCTTGTTTAATATCTAATATAACTAAGAGAACATTCTAAATTACAAAAATCACCCTCAACTTTAATATAAGATAAAACCTATGAAAATCAACATAAACATTAGGGAAAATTCCACTCCCCTCCCATGCGAGATGTTAAAATGATACTCCCCTCCCCTCTATTTTATAAATGTACATTCTCTTTTCTTCTAACTTTTAAAAAACCTTCTCTTTAATCCATTTTAAATTTTTTGTGTTAACTAATGTTAACTTTATCCATTTTTTAAGAAAAAATAAATTATTTTTTTAAAAAATACCCATTAACAAAAATTTTATTTTTTATTATTATATTTTTTTACTAAAATATTTTTTAATAAATTATTTTTTATTGACTAAATTGTATTTTTTAAAAAATTTAATAATTATATTATTTTTTTTCTAAAATATCCTTCAATAATTTTTTAATTATTAAATTATAATTTTACCAAAATTTTCGTTAACGATTTTTTTATATTTTACTATTAATTTTTTGATATCTATATATATTATTTTAACATTAAATAAAAAATTTTAGTAAGATTATTTTTTAATATTAATATATATTAATTGTTATATATATTAACAGTGCTAAAATTTTTTTATTTAATGTTAAAATAATATATATTGATATCAAAAAATTAATAGTAAAATATAAAAATAATTGTTCATAAAAATTTTGGTAAAATCAAAATTTAATAATTAAAAAATTATTGAAGGATAGATATCTTAGAAAAAAAATAATTTAATTATTAATTTTTTTAAAAGTATTTTAATAAAAATACAATTTAATCAATAAAAAATAATTTATTAAAGGGTATTTTGGTAAGTAAAATTTAATGATAAAAAATAAAAATTTTTGTTAATGGATATTTTTTCAAAAAATAATTTATTTTTTCTTAAAAAATGGATAAAGTTAACACAAAAAGTTTAAAATGGATTAAAGAGAAAGTTTTTTAAAAGTTAGAAAGGAGAGAAATATATATTTATAAAATAAAAAAAAGAGAAGTGTCATTTTAACATCTCAGAGGAGAGGAGAGTGAAATTTTCCCTAAACATTATTATCACCAAATGTAATATGTAAGCCCTCACGCTGAAGAAAATATGCCTAGCAATAAAGATGTATCAATGTTCTCGTATAAGAACAGGGAAGAAAAATATACATATAATAGCACATATATAAATAAAAATATAAATTCAAACATTCAGATTCACAAATTCATAAATTCACAGGTTCTGATTCAAACATTCAAATTCACATATTTATTATAAATTGTAGATTATTTCACATATTCATAATGTGAGAGAGAGACAGGAGATGAAAAAAAATTTACCAATTGTCACAGCGACGGACTTAGCAATGGAAAAACTCGGCGACGTGCTTGCCGGCAACATAACAACGACGACTCGATGAGAAGCTCAGCAGCGCAACGACGACGACAGGCTTAGCGACGCAGCGACAATAATAAACTGTGATGGCGAGTGGCGCAACTGAGCTTGGCTGTAGTCTTTGAAAAAGAAGTGACTTTGATTCTCTAAGGTTGGCAATTGAAAATGAGTATGAGACGTGAGAGTCTAAAGGATTAAAGAACTCTAATTCTTAAAATATATATATATATATATATATATATATATATATATATATGCATTTTGGAGCGGGTAGAGGCAGATTTATACTGAATCCGACTCCGTTCTGTCCCGCTCAACCATCCGCTCCAACCAAAATCCGTCCTGTTCAGGGTCGAGTTTAAATTTCTCCCAACCGAATAGAGGTGGATCGGATACTCGCAAATTTAAATATTCTTGCTACTCCTATTAATTACGAAAAATTGGACACTATATGCTATTAGAGACGAGTTATACATCGAAAAATCAGACATTCAAAAACATTTAGCGTCTACTAGTAGATCCTAACCAACAATATATCATAAGGTTAAGAGCCTTGTGGTCGTGGGTTTAGGTTTTAAATGCCTAGCTATTAATCAAAACTATTATGTAGAGTTAGTAATCAAGATTGAAGATAGTGACAAAGCTATAATTTAATTGAAGAATTTTATCAAAAAAATCTATATACTCATAATTATTAGAAATAGATATATAATTATATTAAAAAAATACTTTGACATTTAAGTGATACGAAATAAAAATAGTCAAAAGATATGAATTAAAATTTAATAAAAAAATATATTAAAATTTAAATAGAAACAAAAAGAATATGTTAAAATTGAGTGAAAATTTTTTATTAAATTTCTTAATACAATAAAAAAAGACTCCTTAACTTAATTTACCTACACTATATTTTAGGAGTTAAATCAAAGGGACTCGCTTAATTTTTTTATCAAATTTTTCGATACAACAAGAAAAAAATTTATTTAACATTTCAACCTCATTTATCAACATCATGATTTTATCACAAAATTAAAAAGTGTTTTGACATTTCTATAATCTCTTTATACGATGATTATAATAGTTTAAGAAATATTTATAATTTTTTATTAGATTAAAATAAAAAATTCTAAATCTACAAATATAAAGTTCGACCTAATTGAATAACTAAATATATAAAATTAAAATATATTAAATTAAACTAAATATTTTAAAATATAAAATAATAATTTTTAAATAATATTTAAATTTTTTATATTACGAATATTTAAAATATATATGATCAAGTTAATAAATGTTACGCGTGTATATAATATATATTTCTGTAAGACTTAGTAAGAGAATTGTCTCTACGGAGAAACATATGGCTGGTTATAGGTCCATAAAATAGTTTATGATTCATTCACTTTAATATAAACAAGAATGTTAGTAGAAGGGGCTGTGTATACTAACTTCGGCTCTAAATATGATTTAATAGGAAATGGCAATGAGATAGCTAGGAGTGAGTTTTGACTTTACACAATTCTGTCCGTCTTAATCTATTCAATTCAAAATTTGTCTCACTTATTTATATTTATATATATATATATATATATATATAAAGAAAAATATCGATAACCAACAACATTTTTAAATAATGTATGAATAATATGAATTAATAAGGTTAAAAAAGTAAATTAATTTTAAATTTAATTAGTAGCATTAAATTATAATATAATATATTTTTATTTAATTGGTAATTGTTCATATTATTCAAGATAGTCATTATTTACTTAACACTCTTTATATACAAATATTAATAATTTGTACTCTAATTCTATTTGTTGGGTACTCGTTCTACTCCTACTAACTTTTTCCAAATGTACTTTGGTCACTATTTATTTTAGATTAATAAAATTTAGTATGCAACACCACAATATTTAAATGAGTAAATCACAAAATGTGTGGATTTTGATAGATTTCTATATTTATTTATATTATATATGTATTAAACGAGTAGTAACCTTATCTTGTAATAAAATTTGTCACGAAGATAATTCATTCAGCACCTGTCAGCTAATTATCCACTTTGATTATGTTAAAAACTTGGAATGGATATCCACTTTTCTTCGTCTGAGACGGATGAGGTATATGTCGGTTTTAAAAAAAATGGTGACAGCGAATATCTGTAAAGACATTTTAACATTTAAATTAGTAAGAATACAAGATGAATATAATGTTACTTAAAATAACGTACTTTTCACGTACTTAAATTTGGAATTTATAGAATGAAATTCTTTTCAAAGAAGTTGAAATATTGGTCTGATCTTTCGACCATTATTTAAATTTGTTGTTGAATAAATTGTTATCAGTAAAATTTTTTCTAACGAAAGATTAGTCACATTTATTATTAAATTTAGATTCTGATTTATATGCATAGTTGGACTGAATTATAACCACGGATCAGTTGCTATTCCTATAATTTTTCAAGAGAAAAGATTTGTTAGTTATCAATAGCTAGTTGTGTGATAGCTACTTTTTTAATGATTATATTTTGCATTTGCTATCAATTCATTGTTCTATAATTCCAATTTCATTTATTTTCAACATCATGGAGCTCAATTCAATTCAATTTAATTTACTAAGAAGACAAGTGCAAGTGTGTGCTGGAGAGGGCAGAGAAAGACAAATTGTATCGAGAGGCAATTCTGACCCGCTCTACTAGTTGCCACTAAATAACAAAATCAAGAACAGAAGATCTCAATTTGTATTGACTTGAATGATGCTGCATTATACATCTGACATGACTACGCATCACATGACTTTTAGGTTAAGACTCAATTTCTGCATATATACATTATTTTTTTCAGATCGTTCATGACATACACTCGACCTAAAATAGAGAGAAAGCACAAAAATAAGAGTTTCCAGAATTAATTTCCTTCAACATGACCATTCTTACCAAGAACTACAACAATACAACCTGAACCAATCTCAAAAAGCCATAAATAAAACTTAACAATCAAACACATGATGTGATTGGGGAAAAATTCCTTTTATTCTACAAATTAAACTTGGACATAGAAGAATCTCTCAGGTGATATATGCACAATGATCACCAATGCAAAATATAATGTCTTCCATGGTAACTCATCATTAATTAGTTTTTTATTTATTTTTTTTGACAGTATTTTTCAAACTGATTTAATAGATTAAAGATTAATTTGTTATAAATTTGAGCTTTATTTAAAAATTTATTATTAACTAATGAATTACTGTATACACAAAACGAGATTCGAATTCTCGTTATCTGCTTAAATGAACAAGTAATAAGTTGATTACTCAAATTAATTTCATAATTAACTAGTTTAGTTGGGCCATAGATGATATAATATATTGATACATGTGGATGTAGGTGGGACTCTATATAAGCTATCTATCTTGGTCTTTGATTTAATGCACATTACATCTTATTGAACATATGGTACATAAAGACAAAGTTAAGTGATTAACTAAGGTATGGAATTGATTTGATTTGATGATCATATTTTATATAGAAGAAAATCATATTGATGCAAGAATAATGTCAAAGGGATACCCAAATTAATGAATTAAAAAATATCAATGGGAATTGTGTTGCCAAAGAGAAGTGTGCAATCTAATTTCTTCCACAAAGTTTCCATAAAAGCGACAAATATGTTTTTAAATTTTAAACTACGCATAATAAGCCTCCCTCAGATAGAGAAACAATATGCAATAGTAACGATGGGGGTGTCAACTCACCTAACTACTAATCACTTGCGATTGAAGAGGGTGTAAATAGGAGGAATTTTAAATTGAGAAAGTATGGAGACACAATGAATTTAGTATATAATGTGTATAATAGAAATAAAATTAAAATTATAATTAGTTAATAATTAATTTAATTAATTTTTAATAATTTCACAGTTTAAATTTTAAAATATAAAAATTTGGTTAGAAAAAAGTTACGTATTTCTCTATGCATGCGAAGAATGTATTGTAGTTTTTTTCTCTTCGACAGTCTCTTCCACTCACTCCGAATTGACGCCACGAAGATCACCACTGTCTGCCGCCCAGAACGCAACCCGACACCGTCCAGTTGTCCGAAAACGTCCCACGAAGACACTCCTTCGCGCACGCACGTTGCGTCCGTCGCACAGCCTAAGACCGCCATGGCCGCCGCCTTCAACAACGTCACGGCCTGGATCCTTCTCGCCCTCCCGTAGCACTCGCCGGAAAGGCCGATGGTAGCGGCGACCACAAGAGTCCCCTGGTGTCCGTGTGGATTCTCCTCTCCGGTTCTGCTTACACGTTGTAGCAACGGGAGATCGCGCCGTAGCAGTCCTTGCAGGCACAACTCCACCACGCTATCATGAATGTCGTCGGCAGAGGCAAAGGCGGTGTTACAGGTATGGCAGATGACGCCGCTTCGGGGGTAATGTCGTGCGCGGAGGACGCGGAGTCGGCCTACGTTGACCCAGAGCGAGTGGCAGCGGCAGGTCCAAGGTGCCGCGGGTGCGAGAGGCGCGTAGCAACAGCGGTGGTGCTGCCGTGTTGACACCTTTGCATTTGCAGTGAATGCGAGAAGCATTTCCGTGCTTGCCCTGTTTGCCTTACCGTTAAAAATTCAATCGTTCAGATTTTTCTTTCTTAATCACAATTTCATAGGGTTTCGTTGTACAAAAAAAATTAGTAAAAAAAGAAGAGGTATGTAAATTCGCAACCTCGCCTTGTCGAAGTTGTTGTTGTGTGGCTGCTCCGTCGTCGGATCGATCTCCTCCCTGCCTCTATGTGTCGCCATCGACTCTTTCCACCCCACAATGTGCTGGATGTTCAAATCACTAGGTATGTAGATGATTATTTTAATTCTTAATTGGATGGTTATTTTGTTCAATTCAGTTTAAGTATATACAATTAACAAATACTGGATGGTCATTTCACTAGGTAGCCAAATGATTATTTTAATAACTACGTGGATGGTTGTTTGATGATGATCCCGTAACGGTGATGGGGGAGTGGGGTACAGGTGTGGACTTCTGCCAGAGAGTTGGGATGTGTTCCGAGGGTTACCTGAAACTGTAGGTCGATCTCGGACGAGATCTTCTGTGCTGGTCAGAGCTGTCGTGTCCGACTTGTTTGAGGTGGCTGGGACCGCCGTGTCTGACTTGTTGGACTTGGTGGTGGTGCTGATCCTTCATCCCCGGAGGGTGGGGGGTACCTGCAAGGGATTCCGATGCTTAAGTTAGCAAGGGTATTAAGCAGGTATTGAGTAGAATCAGAGTATGAGTTATACCTGGATGCTCCAGTGTATTTATAATGGTGAGGAGTGACCTCTCTGGAGATAAGATAGTTATCTTATCTTATCTTATCTTATCTTTGAGTGAGGTCATCTTATCTTTAGGGGAACCGCCTTTATCTTTCTGGGCTTTGTCTGCCTTTAGATTGGGCTGTGTTCCTTCATTTTGGGCCTGCTTTGGGCTCCTTTGGCGATTTGGCCGAGCTCTTTGAGAAGAGGTCGGATAGTCTGACTTGAAGAGGTCGGTCGGCTTGTCGCTAAACATCCCGGGTCGGACAGCGTGACCCAGGGTATGAACAGTGCCCCTGCTTGAGTTCGATCTTTCCATGAGATCGTGCTTTTCAGAGCTTCGATCTCTTTGAAAGTAGTGCTCAAGCATCTGTCTTGCTTGTTTCTTCATTGCTTTGCAATCTTGCGGATTTTCTAGAGGTTTGGTACTTCACAGTCCAACCTCTTTTGAGTGGTAGCGTGGGTTTTCTACCCTTGCCTTCTGGATCACGCCTTGCTTTAAGTTTGTGTTGACAACCCTCTGCTTTGGCGAAGTTGTCCTTGCGGCTTGATATCAGGACTTTTAGTGATTTGTCCAATGACTTTTTAGTGTTCTTTATATAGAACCTTTTTTTAGTCTTGGATGATGTTCGTAGCCCTGTTTGAGATTGTGCCTTCTTTGAGTGGAGTTGTATCATTTTTGGCTAAGCGCATTTGAGCCTTAAGTTGTTTCCCAACCTTTTGGCTTGTTCTTTTTTGAAGTCGTACTTATGCCTCTCCTTTAGCTGACGTCGACCTGTATGACTTTGCCCCTGCTTAAGTTCGGACTTTTCCGTGAGACCGTGCTTTCAGAGTTTCGATCTCTTTGGAGAAGTCATGCTCAAGCATCCTGACTTTGGTAGATCTTTGAGTAGTTTCTCCTTGTGCGAGTCTGGTATTGCCCCTTTTACTTTGTTGAGGGGACTTTTCAGCCTTCTTTCGACTTGTTTGTCTTCACTGTTTGGGCTTTTTAGTCATAATCCAACAACTTTTTAGGTAGTGTTCCGATGGGGAGCCTTTTTATAGTTTGTTTTGGATGACTTTTTAGCTCCGTCTTTGATTTGTGTTTTTGCCTTTTAAGTAGTGTCTTTTTTCAAGACTTCGTACTTTTTAACAAAGCATTTCTAGCCTTCCTCTGGCCGTTGCGAGATGTCTTTGTTCCCTTTGTGGATCTTTGTAGAGTGTCGGTACTTTGTTGTCCGGCCTCTTTTGATCGCTTCTGGTTTTGTCCACTTTCTGCTTGGTCGAGGTGGTCCTTGGGGCTAACTTGTCCGACAACTTTTTAGTGTTCTCGTAGAACACTTTTTAGTCAGTCTGAACAATTTTGATAGCCTTGTCGTGGAGTCGTGGCTTTTTGGGCGGAGCTATGTCCGTTTTAGCACACGTTTTTTGTTGGTCCAACTTCTTCTTGTCGATCCAAGCTGTAGCTTTCATTGGTCCGACTTCTTCTTGTCGGTCCAAGCTGTAGCTTTCGTTGGTCCGACTTCTTCTTGTCGGTCCGAGCTGTAGCTTTCGTTGGTCCGACTTCTTCTTGTCGGTCCCTTCTAAGTTATTTCTAGTAATTCTCTTTTTTGGACCTTTGTCGGGTCTTTTTCAGGGATTACTTTTTATAACTTTTTGTAGCTTTGGCGTGGGCCGACTTCTTCCTGTCGGTCCCTTCTAAGTTATTTTTGTAATCCTCTTTCTTGGACCTTGTTCAGGTCTCTTTTAGGGATTACTTTTTATAACTTTTTGTAGCTTTATCATGTTGGATCCTGTTGAGTTACTTGGTAATCCTCTTTCTTGGACCTTGTTCAGGTCTCTTTCAGGGATTACCTTTTTGTAACTTCATATCTTGGGCCGTCTTCATCATGTCGGGCCCTGTCGAGTTACTTGGTAATCCTCTTTCTTGGACGTTGTTCAGGTCTCTTTCAGGAATTACCTTTTGTAACTTTATTGTAGGAGTCCGACCTCATCATGTCGAGCTCTTCTAAGTTATTTTTGTAATCCTCTTTCTTGGACCTTTGTCAGGTCTCTTTCAGGGATTACTTTTATAACTTGTCTTGTAGGAGACCGACTTCGTTAGGTCGATCTCTTCTAAGTTATTTTTGTAATCCTCTTTCTTGGACCTTTGTCAGGTCTCTTTCAGGGATTACTTTTATAACTTGTCTTGTAGGAGACTGACTTCGTTAGGTCGATCTCTTCTAAGTTATAGCAATTCCTCTTTAATAGGGTTGGCCAGACCTCTTTCCAGGGATTTGCTGATAACTTGGGTTGACTTGGTCCGAATTTTTAGTGTCGGCTACTCTTTTTAAGTTATTATATAGCAATCTATAAGACCTCATCAGGTTCTTTTTGGGATCACTTTCGATAACTTCTTGCATTATTCTGTGTTCATCTTTGCCAATTTGTAGATGGTGGTTTCTGCTTGGTTTGATCGTCCTTTAGGTGAATCGCGTTTTCACCTTTGTCGGATGATCATTCCTATCGAGATCGTACAGTGAATCTGTTCTTCACTTTCTGTCGATCTGTTGCTTTATAATCGGACGATGAATGCTTCAGATTAATGTGTCTTGGTATAGCAGTGAATTTTGTTTTCACTTTGTCGACCTTGTCGTGATCGGGCGGTGAATCTGGTGTTCACCTTGCCGACCTTTGTCATGATCGGGCGGTGAATTTGGTTTTCACCTTGCCGACTGATGAGCGGATAATTTATACGCTTTTTGGCATTGTTTTTAGTATGTTTTTAGTACGATTTAGTTAGTTTTTAGTATATTTTTATTAGTTTTTAGTTAAAATTCACTTTTCTGGACTTTACTATGAGTTTGTGTGTTTTTCTGTGATTTCAGGTATTTTCTGGCTGAAATTGAGGGATCTGAGCAAAAATCTGATTCAGAGGCTGAAAAGGACTGCAGATGCTGTTGGATTCTGACCTTCTTGCACTCGAAGTGGATTTTCTGGAGCTACAGAAGCCCAATTGGCGCGCTCTCAACGGCTTTGGAAATTAGACATTCTGGGCTTTCCAGCAATGTATAATAGTCCATACTTTGCCCGAGATTTGATGGCCCAAACTGGCGTTCCAAATCAGCTCAAGAATGCCCGGCGTTAAACGCCGGAACTGGCACAAGAATGGGAGTTAAACGCCCAAACTGGCACAAAAGCTGGCGTTTAACTCCAAGAAGAGTCTCTACACGAAAATGCTTCAATGCTCAGCCCAAGCACACACCAAGTGGGCCCGGAAGTGGATTTTTATGTCTTTTACTCATCTTTGTAATTCTTAAGCTACTAGTTCCCTATAAGTAGGACCTTTTACTATTGTATTTTCATTTGGGTAGCTATCTTTAGTCTTATGCTATCTTAGATCATTGGGAGGCTGGCCTCACGGCCATGCCTAGACCTTGTTCTTATGTATTTTCAACGGTGGAGTTTCTACACACCATAGATTAAGGTGTGGAGCTCTGCTGTACCTCGAGTATTAATGCAATTACTATTGTTCTTCTATTCAATTCAGCTTGTTCTTATTCCAAGATATCACTTGTTCTTCAACTTGATGAATGTGATGATCCGTGACACTCATCATCATTCTCACCTATGAACGTGTGACCGTCAATCACCTCCGTTCTACCTTAGATTGGGTGGATATCTCTTGGGTTCTTTAATCGGAATCTTCGTGGTATAAGCTAGAATTGATGGCGGCATTCAAGAGAATCCGGAAGGTCTAAACCTTGTCTATGGTATTCTGAGTAGGATTCAATGATTGAATGACTGTGACGAGCTTCAAACTCGCGATTGTGGGGCGTTAGTGACAGACGCAAAAGAATCACTAGATTCTATTCCGACATGATCGAGAACTGACAGCTGGATAGCCGTGCCGTGACAGGGTGTGTTGAACATTTCCACTGAGAGGACGGGACTGTAGCCATTGACAACGGTGATGCCCAACATACAGCTTGCCATGGAAAGGAGTAAGAAGGATTGGATGAAGACAGTAGGAAAGCAGAGAGACGAAAGGGACAAAGTATCTCCATTCGCTTATCTGAAAGTCTCACCAATGAAATACATAAGTATCTCTATCTTTATCTTTATGTTTTATTCATATATCATCCATAACCATTTGAGTCTGCCTGACTAAGATTTACAAGGTGACCATAGCTTGCTTCATACCAACAATCTCCGTGGGATCAACCCTTACTCGCGTAAGGTTTATTACTTGGACGACCCAGTGCACTTGCTGGTTAGTTGTGCGAAGTTGTGTTTATGCCATGGTATTGAGCACCAAGTCTTTGGGGCCATTACTAGGGATTATTTGAGTTGTGAAAAGTAGTGATCACAATTTCGTGCACCACCGACCTGTCGATGAATTTGGTTTTCATCTTGCCGACTTTGTCGTGATCAGACGGTGAATTTGGTTTTCACCTTGCCGACCTGTCGTAATCGGACGTCTTGGTAGGAAACTTTTTTTTTTAGGGTATCTGCGAACTTTTAAACAATAAAATAAAGATATGAATAAGAGTGTGTACATGTTAGTGCTTACCCTTCTAGGTTGGGCAATCTTTTAGATCTTGGCCTGGCGCCTTTTGCAGGCATGCCATGACCTTGGTAGCTCTCGCCCCTCGAGGTCGGACACTTTGTGGTGACTGATGAGCGGATAATTTATACGCTTTTTGGCATTGTTTTTAGTATGTTTTTAGTATATTTAGTTGAGTTTTTAGTATATTTTTATTAGTTTTTAGTTAAAATTCACTTTTCTGGACTTTACTATGAGTTTGTGTGTTTTTCTGTGATTTCAGGTATTTTCTGGCTGAAATTGAGGGACCTGAGCAAAAATCTGATCCAGAGACTGAAAAGGACTGCAGATGCTGTTGGATTCTGACCTCCCTGCACTCGAAGTGGATTTTCTGGAGCTACAGAAGCCCAATTGGCGCGCTCTCAACGGCGTTGGAAAGTAGACATCCTGGGCTTTCTAGCAATATATGATAGTCCATACTTTGCCCAAGATTTGATGGCCCAAACCGGCGTTCAAAGTCACCTCAAGAAATTCCAGCGTTAAACGCCGGAACTGGCACCTAAATGGGAGTTAAACGCCCAAACTGGCATAAAAGCTGGCGTTTAACTCCAAGAAGAGTCTCTACACGAAAAATGCTTCATTGCTCAGCCCAAGCACACACCAAGTGGGCCCGGAAGTGAATTTTTATGTCATTTACTCATCTCTGTACACCCTAGGCTACTAGTTCTCTATATATAGGACCTTTTACTATTGTATTTTTCATCTTTGGACATCTAGTTCTTAGATCAGATCTTGGTTCTTCTGGTTCCCTCTCTGGGGCCGAAACCAATGATCACTCTTGTTCTTATGTATTTTCAACGGTGGAGTTTCTACACACCATAGATTAAGGTGTGGAGCTCTGCTGTACCTCGAGTATTAATGCAATTACTATTGTTCTTCTATTCAATTCCGCTTGTTCTTTATCCAAGATATTACTTGTTCTTCAACTTGATGAATGTGATGATCCGTGACACTCATCATCATTCTCACTCATGAACAAGGTGACTGACAACCACTCTTGTTCTACAAGCAATCAAAGCTCTAGTGAATATCTCTTGGATTCCTGATAACACGATGCATGGTTGATCGCCTGACAACCGAGTGCTCGCCTGACAAACGAGCCAACCATTCCGTGAGATCAGAGTCTTCGTGGTATAGGCGAGAACTGATGGCGGCATTCGAGAGAATCCGGAAGGTCTAACCTTGTCTGTGGTATTCTGAGTAGGATTCAATGATTGAATGACTGTGACGTGCTTCAAACTCCTGAAGGCGGGGCGTTAGTGACAGACGCAAAAGAATCACTGGATTCTATTCCGGCCTGATTGAGAACCGACAGATGGATAGCCGTGCCGTGACAGGGCGCGTTGAACATTTCCAATGAGAGGATGGGAGGTAGCCACTGACAACGGTGAAACCCTTGCATAAGCTTGCCATGGAAAGGAGTAAGAAGGATTGGATGAAGACTGTAGGAAAGCAGAGAGACGGAAGGGAAGGCATCTTCATTCGCTTGTCTGAAGTTCCTACCAATGAATTACATAAGTATCTCTATCTTTATCTTTTATGTTATTTTCGTTCATCACCATTATACATTTGAGTCTGCCTGACTGAGATTTACAAGATGACCATAGCTTGCTTCATACCAACAATCTCCGTGGGATCGACCCTTACTCGCGTAAGGTTTATTACTTGGATGACCCAGTGCACTTGCTGGTTAGTTGTGCGAAGTTGTGTAATGCCATGGAATTGAGCTACCAAATTTTGGAGTTCATGACCGGGGATTATGAGAGTTGTCAAAAGTATTGTTCACAATTTCGCGCACCAGTGACCTTTCTCCAGTACTTCCGTGACTTGGCAGGGTCCTTTCCAATTAGCTGCTAGCTTTCCCTCTCCCGGTTGACTTGTTCCGATATCATTTAGGATGAGCTTTTTCATTGTAGAGGATCGTTTTGGGAGATCCTTCTTCGACTTCTACCGGTATCATTGCCTCCATTCCATAAGCCAATCGGAAAGGTGATTCCTTGGTGGTGGAATGTGGAGTTGTCCGATATACCCATAGGACTTGTGGGAGCTCTTCAGCCCAAGCTCCCTTTGCGTCCTGTAGCCTCTGCTTTAACCCGACTAGTATGATCTTATTGGCAGCTTCTGCTTGTCCATTAGCCTGTGGGTGTTCTACGGATGTGAATTGGTGCTTTATTTTCAAGTCGGCTACCAACTTTTCAAAGCCTGCGTCTGTGAATTGAGTGTAATTGTCTGTGGTGATGGGGGTAAGGAACCCCACACCTCGTAACAATGTTTCTGTACAAGAATTTTCAACTTCTTTGAGCAGTGGCATTAGCTAGGAGCTCTGCCTCAATCCATTTTGTG
Source organism: Arachis stenosperma (assembly GCF_014773155.1). Lineage (NCBI taxonomy): Eukaryota > Viridiplantae > Streptophyta > Magnoliopsida > Fabales > Fabaceae > Arachis > Arachis stenosperma. Next base: position 12,470,282 of record NC_080385.1, read on the forward strand.
AAGTAATCCACCCCTACAATGAGGAACATGACTTGTCCGGATCCTTGGGGAAGGGGTCCGAGGAGGTTGAGTCCCTATTCTGCGAACGGCCAAGGTGATGTTACATTGATGTGCTCCTCTGGTGGGACAATGTAGAAGTTAGCATGCTTTTGATGTAAAACTTTGATTTTGTATTTGGATTTTTGCTCTCTTGTTGCCTTCAAAGGGTGCTCCTGGACTTTCGTATGAGTCCTGGGGTTTCTCTTTTACTGTTGTATCTGACACTTGATGTTTTGCTGTTATTGTTCGAGTTGTTTCTTTATTTGTCCGAGTTGTTTGGTAATAACTCCATGGTTGACCTATGTTTTCTTGAAAAAAAATATTGATGAGATGTCTACTAAGATCCCGGACGGCATGTCTGATTGACTGGATTCCATAGTTTTAGTGCGTGTTACCGTGGCTGACCCTGAGTACTGTGTGCGACTTAGGAGGTTCCGTAGAATTTGTAGGGATAGGGATGAGGAGAAGAATTATGAGTTGGTGTCGCCGGACCCTGAGGAGAGGGTTTGTTTTTCTTCCTTGTTGTGGTCTTGTAATGTAGCCTGGATGAGGCTTCTGTTATTGCCCCCTGGTTTGGTGTTGGCTAGTTTTGAAAATGCATCATCTCGGACATTTTGCTTCTGAGGTATGTGTCGGACTTCATATTCCCCGAAATGTCCGAGCTGTTTTCTGTTTTTGTCCAGGGTCCCCCGAATTGTCTGAGCTGTTCTCTGGTTTTGTCCAGGGTCCCCCAAATTACCTGAGGTATATTTTCATGGTGGGATCCTCAGCTTGGTTGCTCCCTTCTATTTGTGAGGTGACTACTTGTGAATCACTGGACATGGTAAGCTCCTACCTTCTTAGCTAGCCTTAAACCAACCAGTAGTGCCTCGTATTCAGCTTGGTCATTTAGCTTGATTTGGCTTCCCTGATCGCTTTCTATAATTACGCCTGCACCACTCTCGGTTTTGTTTGAAGAGTCGTCCATGTAGAGTTTCCATTTTGTAGGATTTTCTGGGGTGTCAGTGTATTCTGTAATAAAGTCGTCCAGATACTGTGATTTGATGACTGTCTAAGCTTTATGTCGAAGATCGATTTTGGATAACTTGACTGCCCACTGTAGAATTCTTCCTGCTAAGTCTGTTTTCTGTAGGATACCTTCTATGGGCTAGTTGGTTCGAACTCTGATAGTGTGAGCTTGAAAGTATGGGTGGAGTCATCGAGAGGTGAGTATGAGGGCGTAGGCGAATTGCTCTATCTCGTGATAGTTTAGTTCGGCCCCTTGTAGAGCCTTGATGATGAAGTAGACGGGTTGTTGCCCACTTTTGTCTTCTTTAACTAATGATGAGGCTATTGTCCGACTTCCCACTACGAGGTATAATATGAGCTTTTCACTTTCCCTTGGTCGGGTAAGGATGGGTGGTTGCCCCAAGAATTTTTAAAATCTCGGAAGGCTTGTTTGCACCTCATTGTCTTATTCAAACCTCTCTCCCTTCCTTAATATACTTCTTTGAGGTGTCCTTTGCGAGATGATTTAGAGATCCCTCCTCCTGCGAATCCTCCATGAACATGTCTCTCAGGGGTGTGAGGTGGACGTTCAACTCGTTCGACCTCTTTGGTGTGAGACGTTCGACTTGTCCGACCTCTTTGGTGTGAGGTTGACCTTCAACTTGTCTGACCACTTTGGTGTGAGATGGACCTTCAACTTTGTCCGACCTCTTTGGTGTGAGGTATTCGACTTGTCCGACCTCTTTGGTGTGAGGTTGACCTTCAACTTTGTCCGACCTCTTTGGTGTGAGGTAGACCTTCAACTCGTCCGACCTCTTTGGTGTGAGGTGGACTTTCAACGCGTTTGACCTCTTTGGTGTGAGGTGGACTTTCAACGCGTCCGACCTCTTTGGTGTGAGGTGGACCTTTAACGCATCCGACCTCTTTGGTGTGAGGTGGACCTTCAACGCGTCCGACCTTTTTGTTTTTGATTGGGCGAGTTGATGGGATCTTCTCAGTGTTGCATATTTCTCGGTAGACATCCACAAGAGACACCCGAAGGGGTGTAATTGTGGTATTTTCTAGGCTTCTCTCCATGTTGATCTTCTTTTTTCTTGGACTCTTTATCCTTATCCCGAGAGGAATAGGAATGTTCGGTTTTTGAGATCTCTCCTAGTCGAGAGTTTTCCTCCATGTTGATGTACTTCTCTTCTCGTTCTTGTACCTCGTTTAGAGATGTTTGGGTGCTTCCTGGATATTGAGTGGCTAAAAGGTCCTTCTCGTAGACCATTGATGAGGCCCCTGATAGTTGCTTCTGTTGGCAGACTTTGTATGCCCATACATGTTTTGTTGAATCTTTCCATGTTGTTGCGAAGGCTCTCTCGATCTCCTTGCTTGATCCCTAATAGGCTCGGTACGTGTTTGGCTTTGTCCTTCTGGATGGAGAATAACGGATTGCATCTGAGGCCTCCGTGAGATACATCCTGCTTTTGAAATTGCTAAGATGATGGCTTGGATCTGATGTGCCGTTGTACGGAGTCATGTCTAGAGCTTTGAAGTCCTTTTGGACCTTTAGCTTTCATGATCTCTTTGGTGAATGGATCTTGGTCCTTGCAGGAGCTATCCTCATGAGAGGATCGATTAGCTTTGGCCTTGAGATCGGCTTCGAATTTTTGGAGTTTGTCCTCCAATTTCTGGCGTCGCTTTATCTCCCTTTGTAGGTCTTTCTCAGCCTCTCGTTGATGTAGGGCTTCTTCTTCCAGTTTGTTTTAAACGGTCTTGAAGCGCCTCCATGGCTCCCGCATTTGGAGAATCCTTTTCGTTGTTAAGTTGAGGAGTATCCTTTGGTGTAGTATCCGCATTTTTGTGCGGCGTTCTATCCTCTAGATCTGAATCATGGTCATTGTCATGGTTGTCCGCCATGGTTTTGGGATGACTTCCAAGTTCCCCGACAACGGTGCGAATGTTCCGAGGGTTACCTGAAACTGTAGGTTGATCTCGGACGAGATCTTCTGTGCTGGTCAGAGCTGTCGTGTCCGACTTGTTTGAGGTGGCTGGGACCGCCGTGTCTGACTTGTTGGACTTGGTGGTGGTGCTGATCCTTCGTCCCCAGAGGGTGGGGGGTACCTGCAAGGGACTCCGATGCTTAAGTTAGCAAGGGTATTAAGCAGGTATTGAGTAGAATCAGAGTATGAGTTATACCTGGGTGCTCCAGTGTATTTATAATGGTGAGGAGTGACCTCTCTAGAGATAAGATAGTTATCTTATCTTATCTTATCTTATCTTTGAGTGAGGTCATTGGTGCGCGAAATTGTGAACAATACTTTTTCACAACTCTCATAATCCCCGGTCATGAACTCCAAAATTTGGTAGCTCAATTCCATGGCATTACACAACTTCGCACAACTAACCAGCAAGTGCACTGGGTCATCCAAGTAATAAACCTTACGCGAGTAAGGGTCGATCCCACGGAGATTGTTGGTATGAAGCAAGCTATGGTCATCTTGTAAATCTCAGTCAGGCAGACTCAAATGTATAATGGTGATGAACGAAAATAACATAAAAGATAAAGATAGAGATACTTATGTAATTCATTGGTAGGAACTTCAGACAAGCGAATGAAGATGCCTTCCCTTCCGTCTCTCTGCTTTCCTACAGTCTTCATCCAATCCTTCTTACTCCTTTCCATGGCAAGCTTATGCAAGGGTTTCACCGTTGTCAGTGGCTACCTCCCATCCTCTCATTGGAAATGTTCAACGCGCCCTGTCACGGCACGGCTATCCATCTGTCGGTTCTCAATCAGGCCGGAATAGAATCCAGTGATTCTTTTGCGTCTGTCACTAACGCCCCGCCTTCAGGAGTTTGAAGCACGTCACAGTCATTCAATCATTGAATCCTACTCAGAATACCACAGACAAGGTTAGACCTTCCGGATTCTCTCGAATGCCGCCATCAGTTCTCGCCTATACCACGAAGACTCTGATCTCACGGAATGGTTGGCTCGTTTGTCAGGCGAGCACTCGGTTGTCAGGCGATCAACCATGCATCGTGTTATCAGGAATCCAAGAGATATTCACTAGAGCTTTGATTGCTTGTAGAACAAGAGTGGTTGTCAGTCACCTTGTTCATGAGTGAGAATGATGATGAGTGTCACGGATCATCACATTCATCAAGTTGAAGAACAAGTGATATCTTGGACAAAGAACAAGCGGAATTGAATAGAAGAACAATAGTAATTGCATTAATACTCGAGGTACAGCAGAGCTCCACACCTTAATCTATGGTGTGTAGAAACTCCACCGTTGAAAATACATAAGAACAAGGTCTAGGCATGGCCGAATGGCCAGCCTCCCAATGATCTAAGAACTAGATGTCCAAAGATGAAAATACAATAGTGAAAGGTCCTATTTATAAGAAACTAGTAGCCTAAGGTTTACAAAGATGAGTAAATGACATAAAAATCCACTTCCGGGCCCACTTGGTGTGTGCTTGGGCTGAGCAATGAAGCATTTTCGTGTAGAGACTCTTCTTGGAGTTAAACGCCAGCTTTTATGCCAGTTTGGGCGTTTAACTCCCATTTAGGTGCCAGTTCCGGCGTTTAACGCTGGGATTTCTGAGGGTAACTTTGAACGCCGGTTTGGGCCATCAAATCTTGGGCAAAGTATGGACTATCATATATTGCTGGAAAGCCCAGGATGTCTACTTTCCAACGCCGTTGAGAGCGCGCCAATTGGGCTTCTGTAGCTCCAGAAAATCCACTTCGAGTGCAGGGAGGTCAGAATCCAACAGCATCTGCAGTCCTTTTCAGTCTCTGGATCAGATTTTTGCTCAGGTCCCTCAATTTCAGCCAGAAAATACCTGAAATCACAGAAAAACACACAAACTCATAGTAAAGTCCAGAAAAGTGAATTTTAACTAAAAACTAATAAAAATATACTAAAAACTAACTAGATCATACTAAAAACATACTAAAAACAATGCCAAAAAGGGTACAAATTATCCGCTCATCAGTCATCTTATCTTTAGGGGAACCGCCTTTATCTTTCTGGGCTTTGGCTGCCTTTAGATTGGGCTGTGTTCCTTTTGTTCCGAGGGTTACCTGAAACTAGAGGTCGATCTTGGATGAGATCTTCTGTACTGGTCGGTGCTAACATGTCTGGCTGGTGGGAGACGGCTGGAGCTGTGGTGTCCGCTTGTTGGACTTGTTGGTGGTGCTGATTCCTTTGTCCCCGGAGGGTGGGGGGTACCTGCAAGGGACTCCATGCTTAAGTTAGCAAGGGTATTAAGTAGGTATTGAGTAGAATCAGAGTATGAGTTATACCTGGGTGCTCTAGTGTATTTATAATGGTGAGAAGTGACCTTTCTAGATAAGATAAGTTAGTTATCTTATCTTATCTTATCTTTAGGTGAGGTCAGCTTATCTTCAACGGAACCGCATTTATCTCTGTAGGCTGGGATTGCCTCTGGATTTGGGTTGTGTTCCTCTATTTGGGCCCTTTATTGGGCTTTCCTGTCGATTTGGCCGAGCTCTTTTGAGAAGAGGTCGGATAGTCTGACCTGAAGAGGTCGGTCGTCTTGTCGCTAAACATCCCGGGTCGGTCAGCTCGACCCAGGGTATGAACAGTGCCCCTGCTTGAGCTCGGTTTTCTTGTTTGAGGTCGAGTCTTTTGACGTCGGTCCTTCTTTTAGTGAAACCGAGTTCAAGCATTTTGTCGATTTCTTCTTTTGTAGATTTTTGAATGTAGAACGTTTTCCTCTAAAAGCGTGCGCTTTTGTATTAGCGCTTTTTTGGGAACGCAAGCGGTTTCAACATCCGCATTTAATTGGCATTAATTGCCCCCATTTTCTCTTGTCTTTATTTTGAATTTTCTCGATCAAAAACGGTTTTTCTTCTTCACTTCTTCTTCGTAACTTCTCCCTTTACTCTCTCGTTTTCTGTTTCTCTCATCTGTTCTCCATCTTTCATTTGCATTTCTGCTTTCTTGTGTTGCGGCGTCACTTGGCGATTTTCTGGGCAGCCTTTGTTTCTGCGCTTCCATTCCTTTCCTCGAAGCTTCTTTTCGTCTCCAGGTTAGTCCCATTTCGTGTTTTCTTGTTTATTTTTGACTTTGCGATGGAGTTTTCCTTTTGATCTTCTTTTTGGAGGAAGTTTGGATGTTTCTGTTTTTATCATGTTTGACTCGTTGCATGCTCTGGATTTTTCCCTTTTTGGTGCGGATCTCTTCTTTGTTTGCTTGAATCTTTTTCTTTTGCATGTTGCCGCCGTTTCTGCCTGTGCTTTTGCTGATGATATTTTACTTGATTTCAAAAAAGTTTGCGCCTTTGCTGTTTTTTTTCTTGGTCCTTTTGGTGTTCTGATAAACTGTAGCAGTAGTATTTTTCACTGATAAACTGTAGGAGCGATGCTTTTTCTGATAAACTGTAGAAGGGTGGTGTTTTTGCGTTTTTTGCTTCTTTTGTTTCTTTCGGGATTTTATTTTCTTTGATGAGTGCCGGGACGTAGGCTGTAGAAACAACTTGAAAACCTTGCCTGTTTACTGCCTCCAAGGGATGCCCCCAGACTTTCTTATTTTGAGTCTTTGTGGTTTTCCCTTTCTGTTTGTCGAGATGTTTTGCTCCTCGTCCGGGATGTTTTTAAGTAATCCATTCTTCTCTTCTTTTTGTAGGATTTAGTTGACCTCATGTCTTCCCGAAATAATGTTGTAGAGATATCATCCAGAGTTCCCGAGGGGATGTCCGATTGGCTGGACTCCCTTGTTTTGTTGTGTGTTTATGTTGTAGATACTAAGTTTTGCACAGAACTGAGGAAGCGCCATAGGATTTGTGGTAACAATGCCCGTGAGGAGGATTATGAGCTTGTTGCCCCTGATTCTGACGAGAGAGTTTGCTTTCCGACTTCTGTTGAGGGAGAGCATCCCTTCTTTTATGCTTACGAATACTTTTTTAGTCAGTTGAACGTTTCTTTTCCTTTTACTGCTTTTGAAACCGACCTGTTGTGGTTGTGTAACATTGCTCCATCCCAGCTTCACCCGAATTCCTGGGGTTTTATTAAAATTTTCCAACTTCTCTGTCGTGAACTAGATGTAACACCTTCCCAGACTCTTTTTCTTTATCTGTTTGTTTCCGCCAAGCCTGGCGGTTCTTCAAAAAAGAAATCTTTTTGGGTTTAGGGTTTAGGGTTTAAGCCTTTTGGGTTTCTTTTCGGTCCGCCTAGGGCCATAAAGTGTTTGCGATGTATGATGAGTCCTTTAAGGATTTCAAGAACTACTTCTTTAAAGTTCGAGCTGTTGAGGGGGCCCGTCCCTTTTTTCTTGATGAAAGTGATGAGCCTGCTTTTTCTCTAGAGTGGCAAAAGAATGTAAGAGTGCCACGTTACACATGGGAAATGCTTAGTGAGGTTGAACGGGCCTTTGTAGTTGTTCTTGAAGATTTGTGGGGGAAACCTCCCCATCTGGATACGAAGAGATTTTTGAGTGATCCATCTTTGGTTCGGGCTGCTTTGGGTATTGTCTGCTTTATTTTTATACTTGCTTTCCGAGCTTTTTCTTCTTCTATGTTGTAACCTTGTCTTTTGTGATTGATTTTGTGTTCTTCAGAGATGTCGAAGAATAATGATTCTATGAAGGCCTTCAAGAAAGCGTAGAAGGCAACTGCTGCTTTAAACATTTCGGCCAAGGCGGCCGGAGAGGGATCTTCCCAGGTTCCAGTTAAACCTCCCGTACCTAGTTCTCCCGGGCCGAGGAAAGTAATTCTTATTCCTCGGGTTCGTCTGGTCGATCCTCCACAATCTTCTGCTGTAGCTCCTGGTGCCCCTCCTAGTGAGAAGCAAAAAACATCCGAGCCCTTCAACCTGGATGCCTCAGATTTTGATGCTATCGAGTTTGTTGACCAGCAAATTGCCCCCTATGGTGGGCTTTCTATGGACGACGTTTCTCTTCTTCAGCATCTGGATTTTATCACCAAAAGTAGCATGAAGATGGCTCATATGGGTGCGGCTATATTCCGAACAGTTCAGGGGATTCCGATTCATGCCATAAAATCCTTCATGGAAGAGGCCAAGTTAGAATTTGATCGAATCAAGGGTCTGAAGGAGGAGTTGGAGGTGAAGTTGGCAAAGGTGGAGAAGGAGCTGGAGGGTGAGAAGGCTAGTTCTATTGCCTTAGCTGCTTCTTTGAAGCTGGCCGAGGACATGGCATTGAAACATAAGGATAGCTATGTCTCGGCTTATAGGGAATTGATGCATCTTCGGGAGGATTTGGAAACTGCTCGGGTTAATTATGGTGAGCTTCAGGGTCACCTTGTGGGTAGCGTAACTGCTGCCTCCGAGAACCTGATGGAGTAGTTTCGGGTTGTTGCTCTTGATGCCGACTTGACTCATCAGCCTGGATAATGTCGTGAGGGATGGTAAGATTGTCCCTGATGACCAGGATGATGATGAGACTGATCCTCCCCCAGTGCCTTCTCTTAAGGTGTCGACCTCCTCTGTTCCCCCCGTTATATCTGATCCGGATTGCCAGATTCTGAACCGGGATGATGGAACCGTAGATGTTGTGCCCCTTCAGACTCGTCCTCCTTCTCCTTGCCCTGATGCTGCCAAGAAGGCTCCTGATGTTTGCTTATCTCTTTCTGGATGTGTAGTTGGCCCGACTTGCGGGCTTTAAAACTTTTTATTTAATTGCTGACATTTCCTAGTTGCTTGTTTAGCAACTTTTATTTTGAAAAACAAAAGGTAGCTCGCTATCCCTTCACGGTAGGTTTTGGTGGCCTTCCGGGGCCTTATAACTTTGTGGAGTAATAGAGGTAGTTTTTTGACTTGGCATCTTTTCAGTTTTCTACTGATGTTTGAAATCTTGCATCTCGACCTCCTCGGATTGCTTTGTAGCTTGGATCCTTTGAGGTTGTGACTTATGGGTCCAACTTGTTTCCTGGTGGTTCTTTTGCGCTGGTCCCCCTTTAGGTTATTTCTGTAATCCTCTTTCTTGGACCTTTGTCAGGTCTCCTTCGGGGATTACTTTTATAACTTTATTTGTAGTAGGAGTCTGACTTGGTTATGTCGGTCTCCTTTAAGTTATTTTTTGTAGTTCTCTTTCTTGGATCTTTGTCATATCTCTTTCAGGGACTACTTGTATAACTTTTTAGTGATAGGAGTCTGACTTGGTTATGTCGATCTCCTTTAAGTTATTTTTTGTAGTCCTCTTTCTTGGATCTTTGTCAGATCTCTTTCAGGGACTACTTGTATAACTTTTTAGTGATAGGAGTCCGACTTGGTTATGTCGGTCTCCTTTAAGTTATTTTTTGTAGTCCTCTTTCTTGGATCTTTGTCAGATCTCTTTCAGGGACTACTTGTATAACTTTTTGTTTTGGGCTGACTTTGTTATGTCAGGCCCTTCTAAGTTAAAGTAATCCTCTTTAATAGGGTTAGCCAGACCTCTTTTCAGGGTTTACTTATAACTTGGGTTGACTTGGTTCGTTCGACCAGTCCTTAAGTTATTATTTTAGCGATCCGTAAGACCTTGTCAGGTTCTTTTTTAGATCACTTTCGATAACTTCTTACATTATTCTGTGTTCATCTTTGCCGATTTGTGGAAAGTGGTTGGCATCTTTAGATCGTCCTTTGGGTGAATCGCGTTTTCACCTTTATCGGACGATTTATCTTTATCATGGTCGTGCAGTGAAATTGTTTTTCACTTTCTGCCGACCTGTCGCTTTATAATCGGACGATCAATACTTCAGATTAATGCGTCTTGGATTCTTTGTAGAATATCTAAATAAACTTTATTCAAAGAAAAAATGCAAATATATACATATGGGAATTTTCTTATCCCTTTAAGTCGGGCATGACCTAGATCTCAACATGGTGCCTCATTAAAAACCTTTTCAGGAAAAAGAGTACATCCACTAGTGAGATTCGTTGCCTTTTTTAGCTGTAGTACCTTCTTAGGTTGCAGGCGTGCCATGATCTGGGAAGCTCTCATCCATCGAGTTCGGACAGTCGGTAGTAGCCCTTCCCAAGTACTTTTATGACTCGGTAGGGTCCTTTCCAGTTTGCTGCCAGCTTCCCTTCTCCGGGCCGAGTTGTTCCGATGTAATTTCGGATTAAGATGAGATCGTTCTCAGCGAAACTTCTTGGTACTACCCTTTGATTATATCTGGAAGCCATTCAACGTTTTAGAGCTTCTTCTCTGATCCGAGCTCTTTCTTGGATTTCAGGTAGTAGGTCGAGTTCTTCCCTCTGAAGTCGGGAGTTTGCTCCCTCATTATAATGGACTACTCTATGCGATCCTTCTTCAATTTCTACTGGAATCATTGCCTCCATTCCGTATGCTAATTGGAAAGGGGATTCCTTTGTGGTGGAATGTGGCGTCGTTCGATATGCCCATAGAACCTGTGGAAGCTCCTCTGCCCAGGCTCCCTTCGCATCTTGCAGTCTTCATTTTAACCCTGCCAATATGACTTTGTTGGCGGCTTCGGCCTGTCCATTGGCTTGTGGATGTTCGACAGAGGTGTATTGGTGCTTTATTTTCAAGTCGGCTACTAATTTTCTGAAGCCTGCGTCCGTGAATTGGGTGCCATTGTCTGTAGTTATTGAATATGGGACTCCGAACCTCGTGACAATGTTTCTATATAAGAATTTTCGGCTTCTTTGGGCGGTGACATTGGCTAGGGGTTTGCTTCGATCCATTTTGTAAAGTAATCTACCCCTACTATGAGGAATTTAACTTGCCCTGATCCCTGGGAAAAGGGACCGAGAAGGTCGAGTCCCCATTTTGCGAACGGCCAAGGCGAAGTCACACTAATGAGCTCTTCTGGCGGGGCGATGTGGAAGTTGGCATGTTTCTGACATGGTGGACATGTCTTTACAAATTCTGTAGATTCTTTCTGTAAGCATGGCCAATAAAATCCTGCCCGAAGTATCTTTTTGGTGAGAGCCCGTGCTCCGAGATGATTGCCACAAATGCCGCCGTGTACCTCTTCTAACACTTCCCTGGTGTGGGAAGTCGGCACGCATTTTAGTAATGGTACCGAGATCCCTCTTTTGTATAGGATGTTGTTTATGATGGTGTTGTACTGTGCCTCCCTTTTTAGCCTCTTTGCTTCCTTTTCTTCTGTGGGGAGTGTTCCTGTTTTGAGGTAGTTGATTATGGGGATCATCCATCCTTGGTCCTGGCCTGTTATGGTTAGGACTTTTTCTGCCTCCGAGATTGATGGGTTTTGCAACATTTCCTGGATGAGGCTCCTATTGTTGCCCCCTGGTTTGGTGCTAGCTAGTTTTGAGAGTGCATCAGCTCGGGCGTTTTGTTCGCGGGGTATGTGGCAGATTTTATACTCCCCGATTTGTCCGAGCTATTCCTTGCTTTTATCCAAATATTTTTTCATGGTTGGATCTTTGGCTTGGTAGCTCCCTGTTATTTATGATGTGACCACTTGTGAATCACTGTAAATGTTGAGTTTTTGAGCTCCGACCTCTTTAGCCAGCTTTAAACCAGCTAATAATGCTTCATATTCTGCCTGGTTATTTGAGGCTGGGAACCCAAACTTGAGGGAGAGCTCAACTTGGGTTCCTTGGTCGCTTTCTATTATCATGCCTGCGCCGCTTCCAGTTTTATTTGAAGAATCGTCCACGTAAAGATTCCATTCTGTGGGGGTTTCTAGGGCATCTGTGAATTCTGCGATAAAGTCGGCCAGATACTGTGATTTGATGGCCGTCCGAGCTTCATATTGGAGGTCAAACTCTGACAACTCGACTGCCCATTGTAGAATTTTGCCTGCCAGATCTGTTTTCTGTAATATTCTTTTTATGGGCTGGTTAGTTCGAACCTTAATGGTGTGAGCCTGGAAGTACGGGCGGAGTCGTCGAGATGTTAGAATGAGGGTATAGGCAAATTTTTCTATTTTCTGGTAGTTCAGCTCGGATCCCTGTAGCGCTTTACTAATGAAGTAGACAGGTTGTTGCCCATGTTCGTCTTCTCTGACTAGTGCTGAGGCTATTACCCAGCTCCCTACTGCGAGATATAATATGAGCGGTTCTCCTTTTCGTGGTCGAGATAGGATAGTTGGTCGTCCTAAGAACTCCTTGAAGTCTTGGAAGGCTTGCTCACATTCTGTCATCCATTCGAACTATTTTCCCTTTCTTAAAGTAGCATAGAAGGGGAGAGATCTTATCGCAGCTCCTGCTAAGAATCGGGATAGGGCGGCCAACCTCCCGTTGAGTTGTTGTACCTCTTTGACACAGGTTGGGCTCTTCATGTTGAGTATGGCTTGACATTTGTCTGGATTTGCTTCAATTCCCCTTTGTGTGAGTGTGAAGCCTAAGAATTTGCCTGCTTCTACTACGAAGGTGCATTTTGCGGGATTGAGCCGCATGTTGTGCTTCCTTATAGTGTAAAACACTTGAGTCAGGTCGGATAATAATGTATCTTCGCTTTGTGTCTTTATCAATATGTTGTCCACATAAATTTCCATGATTTTTCCGATGTGATCTGAGAAGACTTTATTCATTAGCCTTTGATAAGTAGCTCCTGCGTTCTTAAGACCGAAAGGCATCACGATGTAGCAGTAGTTTGCTTTTGGTGTTAGGAACGAGGTCTTTTCTTGATCTGGTGGATACATGGGGATTTGATTGTACCCCGAGTATGCGTCCATAAATGAGAGACATTTGTATCTGGAGGAAGCATCTACTAGAGCGTCAATACTTGGGAGTTGGTATGGATCTTTTGGACAAGCCTTGTTGAGATCGGTGTAGTCGGTGCACATTCGCCACTTCCCATTTGATTTTTTCACCAAGACAACGTTGGCTAGCCATAGCGGGTATTTGAATTCTCTTATGAATCCGGCTTCCAATAGTGCCTATACTTGCTCATCCACAGCTTGGGATCGCTCTGGCCCAAGTTTTCTTCGTCTCTGCTGCACCGGTCGAGATCCTGGATAGACTGCCAACTTATGACACATTAGCTTAGGGTCTATGCCTGGCATGTCTGCGGCTTTCCATGCGAAGAGATCGACGTTATCCCGCAAGAATTGTATTAGTAATTCTTTTAAATCTCCTTTTAGGATTGTGCCGATATTGGTTTTTTTTTCTGAGGTGTCCCCGATCTGAATCTTTTCTATCTCGCCTTCTAGCTGGGGACGAAGTTCTTCTCGTCGATGAACTCCGCCCAGCTCGATTGTGTGGAACTCTTCTCCTTTGCCTCTGAGGTTTAGGCTTTCCTTATAACAGCGACGTGCCGTCTTCTGGTCTGCTTTTATCGTGGCTATCCCTTTTGGGGTTGGGAACTTCATACATAGGTGTGGGGTTGATGAGCGGATAATTTGTATGCTTTTTGGCACTGTTTTTAGTATGTTTTTAGTATCTTTTAGTTAGTTTTTAGTATATTTTTTATTAGTTTTTAATTAAAATTCACTTTTCTGGACTTTACTATGAGTTTGTGTGTTTTTCTGTGATTTCAGGTATTTTCTGACTGAAATTGAGGGTCCTGAGCAAAAATCTGATCCAGAGACCAAAATGGACTGCAGATGCTGTTGGATTCTGACATCCCTGCACTCGAAGCGGATTTTCTGGAGCTACAGAAGCCCAATTGGCGCGCTCTCAACGGCGTTGGAAAGTAGACATCCTGGGCTTTCCAGCAATATATAATAGTCCATACTTTGCCCAAGATTTGATGGCCCAAACCGGCGCTCAAAGTCACCTACAGAAATTCCAGCGTTAAACGCCGGAACTGGAATAAAAGTTGGAGTTAAACGCCCAAACTGGCATGAGAACTGGCGTTTAACTCCAGAAAAGGTCTCTACACGAAATTCCTTCATTGCTCAGCCCAAGCACACACCAAGTGGGCCCGGAAGTGGATTTTTCTGTCATTTACTCATTTCTGTAAACCTTAGGATACTAGTTTACTACATATAGGACCTTTTGACTTTGTAATCGGTACCGAATGCAACCTTATGACATTGTACACGTTTTCTTCCACAGCATGAGTCTCTAAACCCCATGGTTGGGGGTGAGGAGCTCTGCTGTGTCTTGATGGATTAATGCAATTACTACTGTTTCTTATTCAATCATGCTTGCTTCCATTCTAAGATAACACGTGTTCTTAATCCGGATGAATGTGATGATCCGTGACAATCATCATCATTCTCAACCATGAACACGTGCCTGACAACCACCTCTGTTCTATCTTAGATTGAGTAGTTATCTCTTGGGTTCTTTAACCGGAATCTTCGTGGTATAGGCAGGACCTGATGGCAGCATTCAAGAGAATCCGGAAGGTCTAAACCTTGTCTGTGGTATTCTGAGTAGGATTCAATGATTGAATGACTGTGACGTGCTTCAAACCTGTAATCTACTGGGCGTTAGTGACAGACGCAAAAGAGTGATTCTATTCCGGTAGAGGAGGGAACCAAACCGGTGATTGGCAGCACTGTGACAGAGTGTGTGCATTAGCTTTCACTGCGCGGATGGGAGGTAGCTGCTGACAACAGTGAGACCCTACACGAGCTTGCCATGGAAGGAGACTTGCGTGTTTGATGAAGAAGACAGTAAGAAAGTAGAGATTCAGAAGATGGAGCATCTCCAAACCTCAACCTATTCTCCATTACTGCAATACAAGTAACCATTACATGTTCTTTTGCTTTCTACAATCAATCCTGATAATTTCTGATCTCCTGACTAAGATTTACAAGATAACCATAGCTTGCTCCAAGCCGACAATCTCCGTGGGATCGACCCTTGCTCACGCAAGGTATTACTTGGACGACCCAGTGCACTTGCTGGTTAGTTGTGCGGGATTGCAAAAAGTGTTATTGCAATTTCGTGCACCAAGTTTTTGGCGCCGTTGCCGGGGATTGTTCGAGTTTGGACAACTGACGGCTTGTCTTGTTGCTTAGATTAGGACTGTTTTCTTTTTGTTGGTTTAGAGTCTTTTAGTTGAGTCTAGTTCATATTCTAAGTTTGGTGTCCATTGCATGCTTTTTGTTTTTCTTCTTTTAAATTTCGAAATTTTCTTGTTTTTAGTCCCTTTTTGATTCATAAAAGTTCTAAGTTTGGTGTCCTCTTTGTGTTTTTCCTTTAAAATTTTCGAAAAAATTAGTGTTTGATTTTCTAAAATTTTAAGTTTGGTGTCTTTTTGTGTTTTTCTCTTTCCTCTTTTTAAGAATCAAATCTTTTTCATAAAAATTTTTCAATCATATCTTCTTAATTGCTGTTTTCAAAATCTTTTTTTCACTAATTGATTCAGTTCTTAATTTGCTTAGATCTTATTTTATTTTTAAATTTTCGAATTTTTTTTAAAATTTCCTTTTTGTTTTTATTTTTAATTTTCGGTTATTTCAAAAAAAACACAAAATTTATCTCTTTGCAATTATTATCATTTTCCTTTTGTCCATGATGGACTTAAGTGGAATTAACCAGTCCAGAAGGACTCTGGGGTCCTATGCCAACCCCAATACAGCTGCATATGGGAGTAGCATCTGTATACCTCCCATCAAAGCAAGCAGCTTTGAGCTAAACCCTCAACTCATTATCATAGTGCAGCAAAATTGCCAGTATTCCGGTCTTCCAGAGGAAGAACCTACTGAGTTTCTGGCACAGTTCTTACAAATTGCTGACACAATACATGATAAAGAGGTAGATCAGGATGTCTACAGACTGTTACTGTTTCCGTTTGCTGTAAAAGATCAAGCGAAAAGGTGGTTGAATAACCAACCTACAGCAAGCATAAAGACATGGAAACAGTTATCAGAAAAATTCCTGAATCATTTTTACCCTCCAAAAAGGATGACCCAGCTAAGGCTGGACATCCAAGGCTTTAAACAAGAGGATAATGAATCCCTTTATGATGCCTGGGAGAGGTATGGAGGTATGCTAAGAAAATGTCCCTCTGAAATGTTTTCAGAGTGGGTACAGTTAGACATTTTCTACTATGGGCTTACAGAAAAAGCTCAGATGTCTTTAGACCACTCAGCTGGTGGATCTATACACATGAGAAAGACAATTGAAGAAGCTCAAGAGCTTATAGACACTGTTGCTAGAAACCAATACTTGTATTCTAGCAATGAGTTCGTTCCAAAGGAGGAGGTCATGGCATTAGTCACTGATCCTAATCCTCAGGAACAGATGAATGAGCTTAATCAACAACTGCTCCTGATGGCAGAACAGTTAGCAGAATTTAAAGAAATGCTCCATGATACTAAGGTTGCTAACAAGAGCATAGAACTGCAGTTGAATCAAGCAAAACAGCAAATATCTAAACAAATAACAGAAGAATGCCAAGCAGTTCAACTGAGGAGTGGGAAAACACTGAATGCCACTGCTCAAAAGAGCAAGAAGTCAATTAAGGAACAGTTGACAGAGGATGACCAAGCCACTGTTCAAAATCCCTCTGAGGACAGTAAGAGCCCAGAGAGGAATATTATTGGCGTTCAAACGCCAGAAAGGGAAGGAAAGTTGGCGTTAAACGCCCATTCCTTGCCCAATACTGGCGTTCAAACGCCAGAAAAGGGGGAGAAGTTGGCGTTTAACGCCCAAACTTCATCCACTCCTGGCGTTCAAACGCCCAAGGAGAATCAGGGACCTGAGAGTTCTGATGATTATCCCCCTAACAAGGCCTCTTCAACCATTTCTGTAAGGAATAAACCTGCAGCATCTAAGGTTGAAGAATATCAAGCCAAGATGCCTTATCCTCAGAAACTCCGCAAAGCGGAACAGGATAAGCAATTTGCCCGCTTTGCAGACTATTTAAGGACTCTTGAAATAAAGATTCCGTTTGCAGAGGCACTTGAGCAAATACCTTCTTATGCTAAATTCATGAAAGAAATTTTAAGCCATAAGAAGGATTGGAGAGAAACTGAAAAAGTGTTTCTCACTGAAGAATGCAGTGCAGTCATTCTAAAAAGCTTACCAGAAAAGCTTCAAGATCCTGGAAGCTTTCTGATACCATGCACATTGGAAGGCACTTGCACCAAGATAGCTTTATGTGATCTTGGAGCAAGCATCAATCTAATACCTGCATCCACCATCAGAAAGCTTGGATTGACTGGAGAAGTCAAACCAACCAGGATATGCCTCCAACTTGCTGATGGTTCCATTAAACAACCATCAGGCATAATAGAGGACATGATTGTCAAGGTTGGGCCATTTGCCTTTCCAACTGACTTTGTGGTGCTGGAAATGGAGGAGCACAAGAGTGCAACTCTCATTCTAGGAAGACCTTTCCTAGCAACTGGACGAACTCTCATTGATGTGCAAAAGGGGGAAGTAACCTTGAGAGTCAATGAGGATGAGTTCAAGTTGAATGCTGTAAAAGCTATGCAGCATCCAGACACACCAGAAGACTGCATGGACGCTGACATTATTGATTCTCTGGTAGAAGAGATCAATCTGGCTGAAAGCCTAGAATCAGAGCTTGAGGACATCTTCAAAGATGCTCAAACTGATCAGGAAGAGCCAGAGGAGGCAAAGGAATTTTCGAAAATTCCTCAGGAAGGGGATAAACCTCCCAAACCTGAACTCAAACCTTTACCATCATCCCTGAAATATGCATTTCTAGGAGAGGGTGACACTTTTCCAGTGATTATAAGCTCTGCCTTAAATTCACAGGAAGAGGAAGCACTGATTAAAGTGCTAAGGACACACAAGACAGCTCTTGGGTGGTCCATAAGTGATCTTAAGGGCATTAGTCCAGCTAGATGCATGCACAAGATCCTGTTGGAGGATAATGCCAAACCAGTGGTTCAACCACAGAGGAGGCTAAATCCTGCCATGAAGGAGGTGGTGCAGAAAGAGGTCACTAAATTACTGGAGGCTGGGATTATTTATCCTATTTCTGATAGCCCCTGGGTGAGCCCTGTCCAAGTTGTTCCCAAAAAGGGAGGCATGACAGTGGTTCATAATGAAAAAAATGAACTGGTTCCTACAAGGACAGTCACAGGGTGGCGCATGTGTATTGACTACAGAAGACTCAATACAGCCACCAGAAAGGATCATTTTCCTTTACCATTCATAGACCAAATGCTAGAAAGATTAGCTGGCCATGATTATTACTGCTTTTTGGATGGCTACTCAGGCTACAACCAAATTGCAGTAGACCCTCAGGACCAAGAGAAAACAGCATTCACCTGCCCTTCAGGCGTGTTTGCCTATAGGAGAATGCCTTTTGGTCTGTGCAATGCACCTGCAACCTTTCAGAGGTGCATGCTCTCTATCTTTTCAGATATGGTAGAGAAATTTCTGGAAGTCTTCATGGATGACTTTTCGGTATATGGAGACTCATTCAGCTCCTGTCTTAACCACCTATCACTTGTCCTGAAAAGATGCCAAGAGACTAACCTGGTTTTAAACTGGGAGAAATGTCACTTTATGGTGACTGAGGGAATTGTCCTTGGGCACAAAATTTCAAGCAGGGGAATAGAGGTGGATAAGGCAAAGGTAGAGGTAATTGAAAAATTACCACCACCTGCCAATGTTAAGGCAATCAGAAGCTTTCTGGGGCATGCAGGATTCTACAGAAGGTTTATTAAGGATTTTTCGAAAATTGCCAAACCTCTGAGTAACCTGTTAGCTGCTGACACACCATTTGTGTTTGACACACAGTGTCTGCAGGCATTTGAGACCCTAAAAGCTAAGCTGGTCACAGCACCAGTCATCTCTGCACCAGATTGGGCATTACCATTTGAATTAATGTGTGATGCCAGTGATCATGCCATTGGTGCAGTGTTGGGACAGAGGCATAACAAACTTCTGCATGTCATTTATTATGCCAGCCGTGTTCTAAATGATGCACAGAAGAACTACACAACCACAGAAAAAGAATTACTTGCAGTGGTCTATGCCATTGACAAGTTTAGATCCTACTTAGTGGGATCAAAGGTGATTGTGTACACTGATCATGCTGCTCTTAAATACTTACTCACAAAGCAGGATTCAAAACCCAGGCTTATCAGATGGGTGCTGCTTCTGCAAGAGTTTGATATAGAAATAAGAGACAGAAAAGGGACAGAGAATCAGGTAGCTGATCATCTGTCCAGAATAGAGCCAGTAATTGGGGCGTCCCTCCCTTCTACTGAGATTTCTGAGACTTTCCCAGATGAGCAATTATTTGCCATTCAGGAAGCTCCATGGTTTGCAGACATTGCAAACTATAAAGCTGTGAGGTTCATACCCAAAGAGTACAGTTACATGCAGAGAAAGAAATTAATTTCAGATGCCAAGTACTACCTTTGGGATGAACCATATCTCTTTAAGAGATGTGCTGACGGAGTGATCCGCAGGTGTGTACCCAGAGAAGAAGCACAGAGGATCCTATGGCACTGCCATGGATCACAGTATGGAGGACATTTTGGAAGTGAGCGAACAGCCACTAAAGTCCTCCAATGCGGCTTCTACTGGCCTACTCTCTATAAAGATTCCCGAGAGTTTGTGCGTAACTGTGACAGTTGCCAAAGAGCTGGTAACCTGCCTCACGGATATGCCATGCCTCAACAAGGAATATTAGAGATAGAATTGTTTGATGTATGGGGAATTGACTTCATGGGGCCATTCCCACCATCATACTCAAACACTTATATTCTGGTGGCAGTGGACTATGTATCTAAGTGGGTAGAGGCAATTGCTACACCCACTAATGATACCAAGACCGTGCTGAAATTTCTCCAGAAAAACATTTTCAGCAGGTTTGGCGTCCCCAGAGTGCTAATCAGTGATGGGGGCACTCATTTCTGCAATAAACAGCTATACTCTGCTATGGTCAGATATGGAATTAGCCACAAAGTGGCAACTCCGTATCATTCACAGACAAATGGGCAAGCAGAGGTCTCTAATAGAGAACTAAAAAGAATCTTAGAACGGACTGTGATGGCCCGAAGAAAGGATTGGGCAAAGAGCTTGGATGATGCTCTGTGGGCATACAGAACAGCATTCAAGACTCCTATAAGCACCTCTCCATACCAATTGGTGTATGGGAAGGCCTGCCATTTGCCTGTGGAACTGGAACATAAAGCCTACTGGGCAACCAGATTCCTAAACATGGATGCACAGTTAGCTGGTGAGAAGAGACTGCTCCAGCTAAATGAGCTAGAGGAGTTCAGACTCAATGCCTTTGAAAATGCAAAAATTTATAAGGAAAAGGCAAAGAAGTGGCATGACAAGAGATTGTCAACCAGAGTCTTTGAGCCAGGACAAAAAGTTCTGCTCTTCAACTCCAGGCTCAAACTGTTTCCAGGAAAACTCAAATCCCGGTGGAGGGGTCCGTATGTGATTACAGGAGTCTCCCCATATGGGTATGTTGAGCTTCAAGATATTGATTCTGACAAGAAGTTCATTGTTAATGGACAGAGGATCAAGCATTATCTTGAAGGAAATTTTGAGCAGGAATGCTCAAAACTGATGCTTGAGTGATTCTCAGTGAAAGTCCAGCTAAAGACAGTAAAGAAGCGCTTGCTGGGAGGCAACCCAGTCATTAGAAAGTTGTATGATTAGTTCTTATAGAGGCAAGTATCAAAAATGAAGGAATTCACAGAGTTACAGAAGGATTCAGCTCAAAAAGCAGAGAAAATGAGCTTACTGGCGAAAAAACGCCAGTAAGGGGCATTTTGGGTGTTAAACGCCAGAATGGGCACCATTCTGGGCGTTTAACGCCAGTAATGGTACCATTCTGGGCGTTAAACGCCAGAATGGGCACCATTCTGGGCGTTTAACGCCAGGTGTGCAGCATCACTGGGCGTTCAGAAAAACGCCCAGTGAGGAAGGTTTTCTGGCGTTTAACGCCAGCCAGGGTACCTGGCTGGGCGTTAAACGCCCAAAAGGGGTGCCAAGTGGGCGTTAAACGCCAGAATGGGTGCCATTCTGGGCGTTTAACGCCAGAAAGGTGGGGGGACCACACTTTTGTTTTCAACTCAATTTTTTTCAAACTTTCCTCTTTTTAACCATACTCTTCTACATAAATGCACTTCAACCTTTCATCAATCAATTTCAAATCTTCACAAATCAAAACCATTCTTCAAATCTATTTCAAAATAATCTCAAATCTTCTTCAAAAACTCACCCTTTTTTCAAATTTTTTCAAAATCTTTTCAAATTTCCTTTCAAATCTCTCTTTTATTTTCGAAATTCTCCTTCCCCCCCACTCTATAAATGAACGTTCCTCACCCCTCCTTCCTCACACCATTCGAATTTTCTCTCTCTCTCTCTCTCTCTTCTCTTCTTTCTTTTCTTTTTGCTTGAGGACAAGCAAAACCTCTAAGTTTGGTGTGCTTTTCCGTGATCACTAAGCTAAGATCCATCAAGATCATGGCCCCCAAGGGAAAACAAACCAACTCAAGAGGAAAGAAAGAGACTAATCCAAAGAATCTTTGGAATGAAGAGAAGTTCTTGACCAAAGAACATGAAGACCATTATCACAAAATAATGGGTCTGAGGTCAGTGATCCCGGAAGTTAAATTTGATCTGAAAGAAGATGAATATCCGGAGATCCAAGAGCAAATTCGAAACAAAGGCTGGGAAGTTCTAACCAATCCTGAGACAAAGGTTGGAAGGAACATGGTTCAGGAATTCTACTCAAATCTGTGGCTAACAGATAAGCAGAGAATGACTGGAACCGCTTACCATACCCACAGAATCATGGTCAGAGGGAAAGTTATATACTTCCATCTGGACAAAATAAGAGAAATCTTCAAACTACCTCAACTACAAGATGATCCTGATTCCTTCAATAGGAGGATGGTGAGAGTAAATAAAGGGTTGGATCAGGTTCTAGAGGACATATGCCTCCCTGGAACTAAGTGGATAACCAATTCTAAGGGTGTCCCAAACCAACTCAAGAGGGGAGACCTCAAGCCAATTGCAAGAGGTTGGCTAGACTTTATTGGGCGTTCCATATTGCCCACTAGCAACCGTTCTGAGGTCACCATCAAGAGAGCAGTGATGATTCATTGCATTATGCTTGGAAAAGAAGTGGAGGTTCATCATGTGATTGCATGTGAGATCTACACAATTGCAAATAGGAAATCCACTATAACCAAACTGGCTTACCCAAGCTTGATCTCTTTGCTCTGTAAAGAGGCTGGGGTGAAGATAGAAGAAGATGAATTCATACCCATTGAGCATCCAATCACCAAGAAGACAATGGAAGGAGCAAGAGAAGCAGGGGCGTGAAATCCAAGAGATGAAACGCCAAAAGCTCTCCTCTCAAGCTGAGGGAGCATCCACTTCTCAAAATCAAGGTTGTTGAGTCCTAACTCTGTGAACACCTCTATCATTAGGAGCCTAATTTTTTTTTTCGTTTTTCTTGTTTTGTTTTCCATTCCTATTTTCTATTTTTATCTATATTTGGTTCTTGTTCTTAGCTAATAATTAATAAAATTTGAGTTTATGCCTTAAAGCTATGAATGTCCTATGAATCCATCACCTCTCTTAAAAGAAAAATGCTTTAATCACAAAAGAACAAGAAGTACAGGATTTCGAAATTTATCTCTGAAGCTAGTTGAATTAGCTTGATGTGGTGACAATACTTTTTGTTTTCTGACTGAATGCTTGAACAGTGCATATGTCTCTTGAATTTGTTGTTTCAAGAATGTTAAATTTGTTGGCTCTTGAAAGAATGAGGAGAAAGAGAACTGTTATTGAGGATCTGAAAAATCATCAATTTGATTCTTGAAGCAAGAAAAAGCAGTGAAAAAAGTGGTGATCCAAAGCAATAAGAGTGTGCTTAAGAACCCTGGACACCTCTAATTGGGGACTTTAGCAAAGCTGAGTCACAATCCAAAAAGGTTCACCCAATTATGTGTCTGTGGCATGTATGTATCCGGTGGTAATACTGGAAGACAGAGTGCTTTGGGCCACAGCCAAGACTCATACACTGGCTATGTTCAAGAATCAATATACTTAACTAGGAGAATCAATAACATTATCTGAGTTCTGAGTTCTTATAGATGCTAATCATTCTGAACTTCAAAGGATAGAGTGAGATGCCAAAACTGTTCGGAGGCAAAAAGCTACTAGTCCCGCTCATCTAATTGGAGCTATGCTTCTTTGATATTTTGGAGTCTATAGTATATTCTCTTCTTTTTATCCTATTTTGATTTTCAGTTGCTTGGGGACAAGCAACAATTTAAGTTTGGTGTTGTGATGAGCGGATAATTTGTATGCTTTTTGGCACTGTTTTTAGTATGTTTTTAGTATCTTTTAGTTAGTTTTTAGTATATTTTTTATTAGTTTTTAATTAAAATTCACTTTTCTGGACTTTACTATGAGTTTGTGTGTTTTTCTATGATTTCAGGTATTTTCTGACTGAAATTGAGGGTCCTGAGCAAAAATCTGATCCAGAGACCAAAATGGACTGCAAATGCTGTTGGATTCTGACCTCCCTGCACTCGAAGCGGATTTTCTGGAGCTAAAGAAGCCCAATTGGCGCGCTCTCAACGGCGTTGGAAAGTAGACATCCTGGGCTTTCCAGCAATATATAATAGTCCATACTTTGCCCAAGATTTGATGGCCCAAACCGGCGCTCAAAGTCACCTACAGAAATTCCAGCGTTAAACGCCGGAACTGGAATAAAAGTTGGAGTTAAACGCCCAAACTGGCATGAGAACTGGCGTTTAACTCCAGAAAAGGTCTCTACACGAAATTCCTTCATTGCTCAGCCCAAGCACACACCAAGTGGGCCCGGAAGTGGATTTTTCTGTCATTTACTCATTTCTGTAAACCTTAGGATACTAGTTTACTACATATAGGACCTTTTGACTTTGTAATCGGTACCGAATGCAACCTTATGACATTGTACACGTTTTCTTCCACAGCATGAGTCTCTAAACCCCATGGTTGGGGGTGAGGAGCTCTGCTGTGTCTTGATGGATTAATGCAATTACTACTGTTTCTTATTCAATCATGCTTGCTTCCATTCTAAGATAACACTTGTTCTTAATCCGGATGAATGTGATGATCCGTGACAATCATCATCATTCTTAACCATGAACACGTGCCTGACAACCACCTCTGTTCTATCTTAGATTGAGTAGTTATCTCTTGGGTTCTTTAACCGGAATCTTCGTGGTATAGGCAGGACCTGATGGCAGCATTCAAGAGAATCCGGAAGGTCTAAACCTTGTCTGTGGTATTCTGAGTAGGATTCAATGATTGAATGACTGTGACGTGCTTCAAACCTGTAATCTACTGGGCGTTAGTGACAGACGCAAAAGAGTGATTCTATTCCGGTAGAGGAGGGAACCAAACCGGTGATTGGCAGCACTGTGACAGAGTGTGTGCATTAGCTTTCACTGCGCGGATGGGAGGTAGCTGCTGACAACAGTGAGACCCTACACGAGCTTGCCATGGAAGGAGACTTGCGTGTTTGATGAAGAAGACAGTAAGAAAGCAGAGATTCAGAAGATGGAGCATCTCCAAACCTCAACCTATTTTCCATTACTGCAATACAAGTAACCATTACATGTTCTTTTGCCTTCTACAATCAATCCTGATAATTTCTGATATCCTGACTAAGATTTACAAGATAACCATAGCTTGCTCCAAGCCGACAATCTCCGTGGGATCGACCCTTGCTCACGCAAGGTATTACTTGGACGACCCAGTGCACTTGCTGGTTAGTTGTGCGGGATTGCAAAAAGTGTTATTGCAATTTCGTGCACCAGGGGTCGAGACTATTGTGCTGAGTTGGTTGAGTGTTGTCCGTCCTATGAGAGCGTTGTAAGCTGAACTTACATCGACTACGATGTAGTCTATTTTGAGGGTCCTGGATTGGTCCCCTTTTCCGAAGATTGTATGTAGTGGTATGTATCCGAGTGGTCGAACCGGGGTATCTCCTAGCCCAAACAGGCTGTTTGGATATGCTTTAAGTTCTTTTTCTTCCAAGCCGAGTTTATCAAAGGCTGTTTTGAATAAGATATCGGCAGAACTCCCTTGGTCTATTAAGGTGCGGTGTAGGTTGGTGTTTGCCAATATGATGGTGATAACCATGGGATCATCGTGTCCTGTGATGATGCCGGATGCGTCCTCTTTAGTGAATGTAATTGCCGGAATGTTGAGTGCTTTCTCCTCTCCTTCGACATTATATACTTATTTGAGATATCTTTTGCGAGAAGATTTGGAGATCCCACCTGCTGTGAATCCGCCGTGTATCATGTGAACATGTCTTTCTGGTGTCCGAGGTGATCGTTCTGTTCGTTCGGTATCTTCATCCCTTCGTCTCTTTCTTTAATCATCATCTCGGGTGGCCAGGAACCAATCTAATTTTCCTTCTCTCACCAATTTTTCTATGATATTTTTTAAGTCGAAGCATTCGTTTGTGGAGTGTCCTCGAACTCGATGGTATTCACAATATTCCTTCCTGTTTTCTCCTCCCCTTTTGCCTTTGAGTGGCCGTTCTGGGGGGATTTTTTCTGTATGGCAGACTTCTTTGTATATTTCGACCAGGGATGCCCTGAGAGGAGTGAAATTATGGTATTTTTTATTTTCTCCCCTTGTCGATCTTCTTTTCTCTTGGATTCCTTGTCTCTGTCTTGGTAGGAGGCCCCTGATTTCGAGGTTTCTCCTAACCGAGCGTTTTCTTCCATGATGATGTATTTTTCTGCTCGTTCCTGTACTTCGTCTAAGGAGGTCGGGTACTTTTTTGAGATAGATTGGCTGAAAGGTCCCTTCGTAGGCCATTGATGAGTCCTATAATGGCGGCCTCCGTTGGTAAACTTTGTATGTCCATGCATGTTTTGTTGAATCTCTCCATGTAGTTGCGGAGGCTCTCCCGATCTCCTTGTTTGATCCCTAGTAAACTGGGGGCGTGCTTGGCTTTATCTTTCTGAATGGAGAATCTGGCCAGGAATTTTGTAGCTAACTCATCAAAGCTTGAGATAGACTTCGGGGGTAGGTTGTCGAACCATCGGATCGCTGTCTTTGTGAGAGTTGCTGGAAAAGCCTTGCAGCGAACAGCATCTGGGGCGTCAGTGAGGTACATTCTACTTCTGAAGTTGCTGAGATGGTGGTTGGGATCCGTGGTGCCATTGGTATGCGAAATTGTGATCACTACTTTTCACAACTCAAATAATCCCTAGTAATGGCCCCAAAGACTTGGCGCTCAATACCATGGCATAAACACAACTTCGCACAACTAACCAGCAAGTGCATTGGGTCGTCCAAGTAATAAACCTTATGCGAGTAAGGGTCGATCCCACGGAGATTGTTGGTATGAAGCAAGCTATGGTCACCTTGTAAATCTCAGTCAGGCAGATTCAAATGGTTATGGATGATATGTGAATAAAACATAAAGATAAAGATAGAGATACTTATGCAATTCATTGGTGAGAACTTCAGATAAGCGAATGGAGATGCTTTGTCCCTTCCGTCTCTCTGCTTTCCTACTGTCTTCATCCAATCCTTCTTACTCCTTTCCATGGCAAGCTGTATGCAAGGGTTTCACCGTTGTCAGTGGCTACCTCTCATCCTCTCAGTGGAAATGTTCAACGCACCCTGTCACGGCACGGCTATCCAGCTGTCGGTTCTCGATCATGTCAGAATAGAATCCAGTGATTCTTTTGCGTCTGTCACTAATGCCCCACAATCGCGAGTTTGAAGCTCGTCACAGTCATTCAATCATTGAATCCTACTCAGAATACCACATACAAGGTTTAGACCTTCCGGATTCTCTTGAATGCCGCCATCAATTCTGGCTTATACCACGAAGACTCTGATCTCATGGAATGGCTGGTTCGGTTGTCAGGCGAGCGCTCGGTTGTCAGGTGAGCAGCAACCATGCGTCATGTATCAGAAATCCAAGAGATATCCACCCAATCTAAGGTAGAACGGAGGTGGTTGTCAGTCACACGTTCATAGGTGAGAATGATGATGAGTGTCACGGATCATCACATTCATCAAGTTGAAGAACAAGTGATATCTTGGAATAAGAACAAGCTAAATTGAATAGAAGAACAATAGTAATTGCATTAATACTGGAGGTACAGCAGAGCTCCACACCTTAATCTATGGTGTGTAGAAACTCCACCGTTGAAAATACATAAGAACAAGGTCTAGGCATGGCCGAATGGCCAGCCTCTCAAAGAGGGTTCAATCATAAAAACATGATCAAAAGATGATCTAGAGATCTAAAGTGATCAAAAGATGAAAATACAATAGTAAAAGGTCCTACTTATAGGGAACTAGTAGCTTAAGAATTACAAAGATGAGTAAAAGACATAAAAATCTACTTCCGGGCCCACTTGGTGTGTGCTTGGGCTGAGCATTGAAGCATTTTCGTGTAGAGACTCTTCTTGGAGTTAAACGCCAGCTTTTGTACCAGTTTGGGCGTTTAACTCCCACTTTGGTGCCAGTTCCGGCGTTTAACGCTGGGAATTCTGAAGGTGACTTTAAACGCCGGTTTGGGCCATCAAATCTTGGGCAAAGTATGGACTATCATATATTACTGGAAAGCCCAGGATGTCTACTTTCCAACGCCGTTGAGAGCGCGCCAATTGGACTTCTGTAGCTCCAGAAAATCCACTTCGAGTGCAGAGAGGTCAGAATCCAACAGCATATGCAGTCCTTTTCAGTCTCTGAATCAGATTTTTGCTCAGGTCCCTCAATTTCAGCCAGAAAATACCTGAAATCACAGAAAAACACACAAACTCATAGTAAAGTCCAGAAAAGTAAATTTTAATTAAAAACTAATAAAAATATACTAAAAACTAACTAAATCCTACTAGAAACATACTAAAAACAATGCCAAAAAGCGTATAAATTATCCGCTCATCACAACACCAAACTTAAATTGTTGCTTGTCCCCAAGCAACTGAAAATCAACTAAGATAAAAAGAAGAGAATATGCAATGAATTCCAAAAACATCTATGAAGATCAGTATTAATTAGATGAGCGGGGCTTTTAGCTTTTTGCCTCTGAACAGTTTTGGCATCTCACTCTATCCTTTGGAATTCAGAATGATTGGCTTCTTTAGGAACTCAGAATCCAGATAGTGTTATTGATTCTCCTAGTTAAGTATGATGATTCTTGAACACAGCTACTTTATGAGTCTTGGCCGTGGCCCAAAGCACTCTGTCTTCCAGTATTACCACCGGATACATACATGCCACAGACACATAATTGGGTGAACCTTTTCAGATTGTGACTCAGCTTTGCTAGAGTCCTCAATTAGAGGTGTCCAGGGTTCTTAAGCACACTCTTTTTGCCTTGGATCACAACTTTATTTCTTTCTTTTTTCTTTTCTTTTTCTCTTTCTCCCTTTTTTTTGTTTTTTTTTCGCATATACCCTTTTTTTTATTCACTGCTTTTTCTTGCTTCAAGAATTATTTTTATGATTTTTCAGATCCTCAGTAACATGTCTCCTTTTTCATCATTCTTTCAAGAGCCAACAATTTTAACATTCATGAACCACAAATTCAAAAGACATATGCACTGTTCAAGCATACATTCAGAAAACAAAAGTGTTGCCACCACATCAAAATAATTAATCTGTTATAAAATTCAAAATTCATGCAATTCTTCTCTTATTCAATTAAGAACATTGTTTATTTAAAAGAGGTGATGGATTCATAGGACATTCATAACTTTAAGGCATAGACACTAAGATACTAATGATCATAAGACACAAACATGGATAAACATAAAGCATAATTTTCAAAAAACAAGAAAATAAAGAACAAGGAGATTAAAGAACGGGTCCACCTTAGTGATGGCTTGAGCTCCTCAATGTCTCTTCCTTGTCTTTGTTGCTCCTCCCTCATGATTCTTTGATCTTCTCTAATTTCATGGAGGAGAATGGAGTGTTCTTGGTGCTCCACCCTTAGTTGTCCCATGTTGGAACTCAATTCTCCTAGGGAGGTGTTGATTTGCTCCCAATAGTTTTGTGGAGGAAAGTGCATCCCTTGAGGCATCTCAGGGACTTCATGATGAGTGGGGTCTCTTGTTTGCTCCATCCTTTTCTTAGTGATGGGCTTGTCCTTATCAATGAGGATGTCTCCTTCTATGTCCACTCCAACTGAATAACAGAGGTGACAAATGAGATGAGGAAAGGCTAACCTTGCCAAGGTAGAGGACTTGTCCGCCACCTTATAGAGTTCTTGGGCTATAACCTCATGAACTTCTACTTCTTCTCCAATCATGATGCTATGAATCATGATGGCCCGGTCTATAGTAACTTCGGACCGGTTGCTAGTGGGAATGATTGAGCGTTGGATAAACTCCAACCATCCCCTAGCTACAGGCTTGAGGTCATGCCTTCTCAATTGAACCGGCTTCCCTCTTGAATCTCTCTTCCATTGGGCGCCCTCTTCACAGATGTCTATGAGAACTTGGTCCAACCTTTGATCAAAGTTGACCCTTTTTGAGTTTGAAAGGGACCTCAGGGATCACCTTCTTCAAGGCCACAACTTCATAGAAGTGGTCTTGATGCACCCTTGAGATGAATCTCTCCATCTCCCATGACTCGGAGGTGGAAGCTTTTGCCTTCCCTTTCCTCTTTCTAGAGGTTTCTCCGGCCTTGGATGCCATAAATGGTTATGGAAAAACAAAAAGCAATGCTTTTACCACACCAAACTTAAAAGGTTTGCTCGTCCTCGAGCAAAAGAAGAAAGAAGAGAGAAAAAGAAGAAGAAATGGAGGAGATGGATGTGGCTATGTGGTTCGGCCAAAGGGGGAGAAGTAGTGTTTAGGTTGTGTGAAAATGAAAGAGTGAAGATGGGTTTATATAGGGGTGAAGAGAGGGGTAGGGTTCGGCCATTATGGGTGGGTTTTGGGTGGGAAAGTGGTTTGAATTTGAATGGTGAGGTAGGTGGGGTTTTATGAAAGATGGATGTGAGTGGTGAAGAGAAAGATGGGATTTGATAGGTGAGGGGTTTTTGGGACAGAGGTGTTGAGGTGATTGGTGAATGGGTGAAGAAGAAGAGAGAGGGTGGTGGGGTAGGTGGGGATCCTGTGGGGTCCACAGATCCTGAGGTGTCAAGGAAAATTCAACCCTGCACCAAGTGGCGTGCAAAACTGCACCCTTTGCCAATTCTGGCGTTAAACGCCGGGCTGGTGCCCATTTCTGGCGTTTAACGCCAAGTTCTTGCCCTTTTCTGGCGTTTAACGCCAGTCTGGTGCCCCTTTCTGGCGTTAAACGCCCAGAATGGTGCCAGACTGGGCGTTAAACGCCCAACTGCTACCCTTACTGGCGTTTAAACGCCAGCAGGATCTTCCTCCAGGGTGTGCTATTTTTCTTCCTGTTTTTCATTCTGTTTTTGCTTTTTCAATTGATTTTGTGACTTCCCATGATCATCAACCTAAAGAAAACATAAAATAACAAAAGAAAATAGATTTAAATATAACATTGGGTTGCCTCCCAACAAGCGCTTCTTTAATGTCAGTAGCTTGACAGAGGGCTCTCATGGAGCCTCACAGATGCTCAGAGCAATGTTGGAACCTCCCAACACCAAACTTAGAGTTTGAATGTGGGGGTTCAACACCAAACTTAAAGTTTGGTTGTGGCCTCCCAACACCAAACTTAGAGTTTGACTGTGGGGGCTCTGTTTGACTCTGATTTGAGAGAAGCTCTTCATGCTTCCTCTCCATGGTGACAGAGGGATATCCTTGAGCCTTAAACACAAAGGATTCTTCATTCACTTGAATGATCAATTCACCTCTATCAACATCAATCACAGCCTTTGCTGTGGCTAGGAAGGGTCTGCCAAGGATGATGGATTCATCCATGCACTTCCCAGTTTCTAGGATTATGAAATCAGCAGGGATGTAATGGTCTTCAATCTTCACCAAAACATCCTCTACAAGTCCATAAGCTTGTTTTCTTGAGTTGTCTGCCATCTCTAGTGAGATTCTTGCAGCTTGCACCTCAAAGATCCCTAGCTTCTCCATTACAGAGAGAGGCATGAGGTTTACACTTGACCCTAAGTCACACAGAGCCTTCTTGAAGGTCATGGTGCCTATGGCGCAAGGTATTGAAAACTTTCCAGGATCCTGTCTCTTTTGAGGTAATCTCTGCCTAGACAAGTCATTCAGTTCTTTGGTGAGCAAAGAGGGTTCATCCTCCCAAGTCTCATTACCAAATAACCTGTCATTTAGCTTCATGATTGCTCCAAGGTATTTAGCAACTTGCTCTTCAGTGACATACTCATCCTCTTCAGAGGAAGAATACTCATCAGAGCTCATGAATGGCAGAAGTAAATCCACTGGAATCTCTATGGTCTCAGTGTGAGCCTCAGATTCCCATGGTTCCTCATTAGGGAACTCATTGGAGGCCAGTGGACGTCCATTGAGGTCTTCCTCAGTGGCGTTCACTGCCTCTTCCTCCTCTCCAAATTCGGCCATGTTGATGGCCTTGCACTCTCCTTTTGGATTTTCTTCTGTATTGCTTGGAAGAGTACTAGGAGGGAGTTCAGTAACTTTCTTACTCAGCTGACCCACTTGTGCCTCTAAATTCCTAATGGAGGACCTTGTTTCAGTCATGAAACTTTGAGTGGTTTTGATTAGATCAGAGACCATGGTTGCTAAGTCAGAGTTGTTATGCTTAGGATTCTCTGTCTATTGCTGAGAAGATGATGGAAAAGGCTTGCCATTGCTAAACCTGTTTCTTCCACCATTATTATTGTTGAAACCTTGTTGAGGTCTCTGTTGATCCTTCCATGTGAAATTTGGATGATTTCTCCATGAAGAATTATAGGTGTTTCCATAGGGTTCTCCCATGTAATTCACCTCTTCCATTGAAGGGTTCTCAGGATCATAAGCTTCTTCTTCAGATGAAGCATCCTTAGTACTGCTTGGTGCATTTTGCATTCCAGACAGATTCTGAGAGATTAAATTGACTTGTTGGGTCAATATTTTGTTTTAAGCCAGTATGGCATTTAGAGTATCAATCTCAAGAACTCCTTTCTTCTGATTTGTCCCATTGTTCACAGGATTCCTTTCAGAAGTGTACATGAATTGGTTATTTGTAACCATTTCAATGAGCTCTTGAGCTTCTGTAGGCGTCTTCTTCAGATGAAGAGATCCTCCAGCAGAGCTATCCAAAGACATCTTGGACAGTTCAGACAGACCATCATAGAAAATACCTATGATGCTCCATTCAGAAAGCATGTCAGAAGGACATTTTCTGATCAATTGTTTGTATCTTTCCCAAGCTTCATAGAGGGATTCTCCTTCCTTCTGTCTGAAGGTTTGGACTTCCACTCTAAGCTTACTCAATTTTTGAGGTGGAAAGAACTTTGCCAAGAAGGCATTGACTAGCTTTTCCCAAGAGTTCAGGCTGTCTTTAGGTTGTAAGTCCAACCATATTCTAGCTCTGTCTCTTACAGCAAAAGGGAATAGCATAAGTCTGTAGACCTCAGGGTCAACCCCATTAGTCTTGACAGTGTCACAGATTTGCAAGAATTCAGCCAAAAACTGATGAGGATCTTCCAATGGAAGTCCATGGAACTTGCAATTCTGTTGCATTAGAGAAACTAATTGAGGCTTGAGCTCAGAGTTGTTTGCTCCAATGGCAGGGATAGAGATGCTTCTCCCATAGAAGTCGGGAGTAGGTGCAGTAAAGTCACCCAGCACCTTCCTTGCATTGTTGGCATTGTTGTTGTTTTCGGCTGCCATGGGTTCTTCTTCTTTGAAGATTTCTGTTAGGTTCTCTGCAGATAGTTGTGCCTTAGCTTCTCTTAGCTATCGCTTCAAGGTCCTTTCAAGTTCAGGGTCAGCCTCAACAAGAACACTTTTGTCTTTGTTCCTGCTCATATGAAAGAGAAAAGAACAAGAAAATATGGAATTCTCTATGTCACAGTATAGAGATTCCTTGAGGTGTCAGAGGAAAAGAAAAATAGAAGGAAGAGGTAGAAGAATTCGAACTTAGTGAGATAGAGTTCGAATTGTGCATTGAGGAGGAGTGGTACTCCATAAATAGAAGGATGTGAGAAGAGGGAAAGAATTTTTTCGAAAATCAAGTAAAAGATTTAAAAAAAACATTTTGAAAAAGATTTTGAAGAAGATATGATTGAAAACTTTTTTGAAAAAGATGTGATTTAAAAGTTATGGTTTTAAAAAGATGTGATTGAGAAGATATGATTTGAAAAACAATTTAAAAAGATTTGATTTTAAAAAATAATGACTTGGCTAACAAGAAAAGATATGATTTAGACATTAAACCTTTCTCAACAGAAAAGGCAACCTACTTGAAATGTTGAATCAAATCATTAATTGATAGCAAGTATCTTTGAAAAAGGAAAGAAATTGATTTTGAAAAAGATTTGATTGAAAAGATATGATTTGAAAAAGATTTGATTTTGAAAAACTTTGAAATCTTGAAAAAAAATTTGCCTTAAAAACAAAATCTTCCCTCTTGTGCCATCCTGGCGTTAAACGCCCAGAATGGTATCCATTCTGGCGTTAAACGCCCAGCTAGGCACCCTGGCTGGCGTTTAAACGCCAGTTTTTCCTTCTTCACTGGGCGTTTTGAACGTCCAGCTTTTTCTGTATAATTCCTCTGTTGCATGTACTGAATCTTTAGTTCCCTGTATTATTGTCTTGAAAATAGAACCAAGATCAAATAAACAAAGCATGCAAGACACCAAACTTAAAATGAGACACTGGACTCAAACAAGAAACATAAAATATTTTTGGTTTTTATGATTTTGTAATTTTTTTTGGATTTTTCAAAAATTAGGTGGAAAAGAAAATAAAGGTATCAAAATTCTTAATGAGAATTCCAAGAATCATGCAATGTTAGTCTAAAGCTTTAGTCTAAAGGAATTAGACATGGATAGCCAAGCTTCAGCAGGACATTGCATTCAAGAGCTAAATTGATGAGAATCAATCAGCTTTGGTGATGATAAGATCATCACCTTGAAACACTAGAATTCATTCTTAAGAACTCTGAAAAATACCTAATCTAAGCAACAAGATGAACCGTCAGTTGTCCATACTCGAAACAATCCCCGGCAACGGCACCAAAAACTTGGTATGCGAAATTGTGATCACTACTTTTCACAACTCAAATAATCCCTAGTAATGGGCCCAAAGACTTGGCGCTCAATACCATGGCATAAACACAACTTCGCACAACTAACCAGCAAGTGCACTGGGTCGTCCAAGTAATAAACCTTACGCGAGTAAGGGTCGATCCCACGGAGATTGTTGGTATGAAGCAAGCTATGGTCACCTTGTAAATCTCAGTCAGGCAGATTCAAATGGTTATGGATGATATGTGAATAAAACATAAAGATAAAGATAGAGATACTTATGCAATTCATTGGTGAGAACTTCAGATAAGCGAATGGAGATGCTTTGTCCCTTCCGTCTCTCTGCTTTCCTACTGTCTTCATCCAATCCTTCTTACTCCTTTCCATGGCAAGCTGTATGCAAGGGTTTCACCGTTGTCAGTGGCTACCTCCCATCCTCTCAGTGGAAATGTTCAACGCACCCTGTCACGGCACGGCTATCCAGCTGTCGGTTCTCGATCATGTCGGAATAGAATCCAGTGATTCTTTTGCGTCTGTCACTAACGCCCCACAATCGTGAGTTTGAAGCTCGTCACAGTCATTCAATCATTGAATCCTACTCAGAATACCACAGACAAGGTTTAGACCTTCCGGATTCTCTTGAATGCCGCCATCAATTCTGGCTTATACCACGAAGACTCTGATCTCATGGAATGGCTGGTCGGTTGTCAGGTGAGCGCTCGGTTGTCAGGCGAGCAGCAACCATGCGTCATGTATCAGAAATCCAAGAGATATCCACCCAATCTAAGGTAGAACGGAGGTGGTTGTCAGTCACACGTTCATAGGTGAGAATGATGATGAGTGTCACGGATCATCACATTCATCAAGTTGAAGAACAAGTGATATCTTGGAATAAGAACAAGCTGAATTGAATAGAAGAACAATAGTAATTGCATTAATACTCGAGGTACAGCAGAGCTCCACACCTTAATCTATGGTGTGTAGAAACTCCACCGTTGAAAATACATAAGAACAAGGTCTAGGCATGGCCGAATGGCCAGCCTCCCAAAGAGGGTTCAATCATAAAAACATGATCAAAAGATGATCTAGAGATCTAAAGTGATCAAAAGATAAAAATACAATAATAAAATGTCCTACTTATAGGGAACTAGTAGCTTAAGAATTACAAAGATGAGTAAAAGACATAAAAATCCACTTCCGGGCCCACTTGGTGTGTGCTTGGACTGAGCATTGAAGCATTTTCGTGTAGAGACTCTTCTTGGAGTTAAACGCCAGCTTTTGTGCCAGTTTGGGCGTTTAACTCCCACTTTGGTGCCAGTTCCGGCGTTTAACGCTGGGAATTCTGAAGGTGACTTTGAACGCCGGTTTGAGCCATCAAATCTTGGGCAAAGTATGGACTATCATATATTGCTAGAAAGCCCAGGATGTCTACTTTCCAACGCCGTTGAGAGCGCGCCAATTGGGCTTCTGTAGCTCCAGAAAATCCACTTCGAGTGCAGGGAGGTCAGAATCCAACAGCATCTGCAGTCCTTTTCAGTCTCTGAATCAGATTTTTGCTCAGGTCCCTCAATTTCAGCCAGAAAATACCTGAAATCACAGAAAAACACACAAACTCATAGTAAAGTCCAGAAAAGTAAATTTTAATTAAAAACTAATAAAAATATACTAAAAGCTAACTAAATCCTACTAGAAACATACTAAAAACAATGCCAAAAAGCGTATAAATTATCCGCTCATCAGCCATCATACAGGGTCATATCCGGGAGTTTGAAGTCTTTTGAAATTTTGGTTTTCATGATTTCCCTGGTGAACGGGTCTTGCTCTTTGCGTGAACTTTCCTCGAGATTAGCCCGCGGCGCTTTTGATTTGAGATTGGCTTCCAATTGCTGTAGTTTTTCTTCCAACTCCCGACGTCGCCGCACTTCTCTTTGGAGATCTTTTCCAATTTCCGGTTGTTGTTGGGTTTCTTTTTCCAGTTATTTTAGGCGATCCAGGAGTGCTTCTATTGCCCCTGAATTTGGTGAGTCTTTGTCTTTGTTGGTTTCCGGAGTGTTTTGTAGCGTGACATCCGCATTTTTGTGCGGTGTCCGATCCTCCAGACCTGAATCGTGGTCGTTGTCATGGTCGTCCGCCATGGTGATGGGATGACTTCCAGGTCCCCGGCAACGGCGCCAATGTTCCGAGGGTTACCTAAAATTGGAGGTCGATCTCGGATGAGATCTTCTGTACTGGTCGGTGCTAACGTGTCCGGCTGGTGGGAGACGGCCGGAGCTGTGGTGTCCGACTTGTTAGAGTTATTGGTGGTGCTGATTCCTTTGTCCCCGGAGGGTGGGGGGTACCTGCAAGGGACTCCGATGCTTAAGTTAGCAAGGGTATTAAGCAGGTATTGAGTAGAATCAGAGTATGAGTTATACCTAGGTGCTCCAGTGTATTTATAATGGTGAGAAGTGACCTTTCTAGATAAGATAAGTTAGTTATCTTATCTTATCTTATCTTTAGGTGAGGTCAGCTTATCTTCAACGGAACCGCCTTTATCTCTGTAGGCTGGGATTGCCTCTGGATTTGGGTCGTGTTCCTCTATTTGGGCCCTTTATTGGGCTTTCCTGTCGATTTGGCCGAGCTCTTTTGAGAAGAGGCCAGGTCGGATAGTCTGACCTGAAGAGGTCGGTCGTCTTGTCGCTAAACATCCCGGGTCAGTCAGCTCGACCCAGGGTATGAACACCTTCATTTTGGGCCTGCTTTGGGCTCCTTTGGCGATTTGGCCGAGCTCTTTGAGAAGAGGTCGGGCATTGGCCGAGCTCTTTGAGAAGAAGTCGGATAGTCTGACCTGAAGAGGTCGGTCGGCTTGTCGCTAAACATCCCGGGTTGGACAGCTTGACCCAGGGTATGAACAGGATGATTGATGAGGATAGGATAGCAGACGGTTGGGGGGGAGGAGTGGATGTTTGGGTAAATTTCATTGATAAATTAGAGTTTGGATGGTTAATTTTTTGAAATAATTATTTGGATTTTTTTTTTCTTGTACTGGGCTAAATTTAAAACTCATTGTACACATTATTAAGATTTTTCATTATTTTTCTAACAAAATTCTTTTAACTATATCTAGAATATCGATATTCTAATAGTTTTAACTATTGATCTTAATTACAGAAAATATATATAATATATATATTAATCGATTAAAATTATGAGAACACGGTTAAAATACTAGTATTTCAGATATATTTAGAAATGTTTCAATAAGATATATCTAAGTATATATTTTACCCAACAAAAGTGAAAATTACTACTACCAAGCAATTTTGAAAGGCAATTAGTCTTTGGTAGTTGATCCTCAATATATATATATATATATATACTTTAGATTTTTAAAATGTCTTCCACAACTCTAATCATTGCCTTTACTTTCCAATTAAAAAAAGTGACCAAGAAGAAGTAGCATAAATATTAGAGACCACAAATTATATATTTTATATATTGATAGTACAATAGAAATTAATTTACACTTTCCGTGCTATCCAGCTAGCTAGCTCAATGATCACAAAAACTTGTAGACGGTATATAATGCTTGCAATTTCCAAGATCATTCCAAGTTTATGGAGTATGTCCCAACTAGGAGGGTTAGCAACCCAAAATTGAACAATTATTCATGGAATTATTAGATAATAAGTCGGAAAGCTAAGTAAGAATGACATTTAAAAAATAGAAAAGGTTGCATCCGATCTTTTAACAACTTAACATTTTTTTTGTTTTGGTTTATGTCATGGTTACTTGCTATATATCAAATACAATAATTATTGTCGCTTTTACCTATAAACACTTTGATGGATAAAATACCTAGTGAAAATGAACGAAAACTTAGTCATTGAGTTTGGCACAGGATACCATAAGACAGGAAATACTTTTTATTTCAACCAAACATGCATATAAAATCTAATTTAAATCACTATCCTCATATATATATATATATAAAAGTAACTTATAAATATACATATAAATATACATATCATTACAATTTTTATCTCTCTTATAAATATAATAATAAATGTGAGAGAAAAACTATAATTATATATACAATAATATAAAATACAATCAAATGCTTAAAAGAAATTCCTTAACTCTTCATCTATCCTGAAAAAAGAAATTTGTAGGGAGTGAGAAAATTGTCTTCGCTGATTCTTAGTAGAGAATTTTTAAGAATTGTCATAAGAAGATATTTAAAAAAAAAATTATTTTTCGATTGTAGCGCTCATCGCTCATCTTATGAATTTTTTTGACAACCAACTGTTAATCATCCAAAAACCCAATCCTTTTCGAAAAACCATTAATTAATTACCCAAAATATGAATTCATATTTTGAATTTATAAAACTCTAATTAAACACAATATCTCGTAACTTTTTAACTACGTGTACCAAAGAAGTAATTTCATCAACTTATTACCACTGGTTCATCCAATCACGGCTTCAGGCCCAAACATAACCAATTACGGCCTCCGACCCAACACAATATCAAATCACACTTTAACTACCATAATCCGAACCAACAGCCACAAATACAAGTAATGCAGTTCAAACACAATTAAGAGCAATTACATCAAGTTTAGCAATTAGCAGTTAAACAGAATTATTCACATAGGCAAACCAAGTACAATATACACACCTAAACAATGTCACATAGATGCATATAATGAATGTCTGTCCTACTGGCTGTGATATCACTTGTCGGTTCAACTGCCAACCCGACATATCCTTTCGGATGTAGCCTTTCTGCCACGCCCAGGGATATAGTGCCCTGTTCACTCTTGTGCACCTAGGGATATAGTGCCCTGCATACTATCGTTCCAAGGATATAGTGTCTGACACACTTCTTTTGGGTTATAGTGCCCGAGTTCACTCTTGCGGTAGAGAAGGTTATGTGAGTGGAAGATTGCCACAACCCTCACATCTGAACGTAGGCGAAGGGTTGCTACGACCCCTACACCGGTGCCACTACCTCGATAAGCGGGATTCACCACCGTCCTTGCCCAAGGCGTATAGCGACTTACCAAAATAATATATCATCATAATTCATCCCAGGGATATAGTTTCCTGCACACTATTATTCTCGGGATAAAGTGTCCGGTTGCGAATTTCAAAACCACAAACTAACCGACAAGTGCAGCAGATCGTACCAAATAATACCTCAGGTGAGCGAGGATCGATCCCACGAGGATTGATGGACCAAGTAACAAAAATTGAATGATTCACTTAGTTAGACAAGCAGAAATTGGTGTTTTGGCGTTCAGAAACATTAACAGTAATCAGTGATTAAGAAAGCAAACAGTGAACTTGGTATGAGAAAATGTGTGAGAGAATAGTTAAGGTTTCAGAGATGTTTATTTTTCGGATTAAGATTTCTTACCAACTATTTTAATCATGCAAGATTTAATTAATAGCAAACTGTAATTGACTAGACCATAATTCTTTAGTGATTTAGTCTCCTCTAACCTAATCAACCGTCAATTCCTTAGTCACTTAATATAGATCAAAGGGTTAGGTTCAATTCTAGTTTATTAGTAAAAAAACTCTAATTACCCAAATATAAGAGGATTATATGTAACGTGTCCTGTTAAGTCCAGGCAATTAGCAGTTTAGGAAGAAATTACTTTCAAGCTAGTATTCAATTGAGGTATCTTTTCTAAGAATCGACAAGAATTCATGTAGAACAAGATTTATTTTTCAATACACTCAAATTCATAAGATGAAGAATAAAAGTAATCCTTGAATTTAAATCAATACATTAATCAAAATAGATTGACAATAGTTTTAATCCATAAAATAAACAAAGCTCCTAACCTTAACCAGGGAGGTTTAGTTGCCCATGATTCAGAGAAAAGCTGGGGTTCAAAAGTGTGTAAACAACTAGAATGAGGTTGAAGAGAAGAGAGACCGAAGGGCTAAATATTTTTCCTTTTATATCTAACCTAATTTAATTTGAAAATAAAATAGAATAATCACTACTAAAACCCAAAAGATTGTGTTTGGGAATAAAAATAACTAAAACGAAAAAACAAAAGATAAATATGACCCAAATCTAACTAACGAAACCCTTTCCTTAAAGTTGGATCCGCGCTAATCGGCGTTTAGCGCCCCTGAAAGCAGTAATCTTCTAGTTGTTGCTATCTTTCTGGCGCTAAACGCCAGAGTCAGCGTTTTGCACCCCACAAGTCAGTGGCTTGGGCGCTAGTTACGAGGCACCTGGCGCCAAATGCTGAGTCGTAGTGTTTAGCACCGTGATGCCAGAAAAAAGTATAAATTATTATATATCGTTGGAAAGCTCTAGAAGTTGGTTTTCTAATGCCACTAAAACTGTATCAATTGGGTATCTGTAGTTCAAGTTATATTCATTCGAGTGCAAGGAGGTCAGGACTGACAACGTCCACTTTCTTCTTTTTCTCCTGCACGAACTCTGTCAAACTTACCCGAATCTTTCCTGAAATTAATAAGACCACAATGCACCTCAAAGTAGCATCCAAATAGGTTTCAGACATTAAAATATAACTAAAACTCAATAAATTCATATCTAAAATAATAAGAAAATATAAAAAAGATGCTCACACATCACAACACCAAATTTGAATTGTTGCTTGACCTCAAGCAACTAGAATAAATATAAATTGAGAAGTGGATTAGCCTAAGAATTGAGTTTTTCAACTAAACTCCTGTCTTTTCTCTGAGTGGGGTTAATGACACTGTAATCCTGAATAGTTTCGGCATCTCACTATCTTTTGAAGCTCAGAAATATTAATGTGCTTCAGAACTAGAACCCGGATAATATTATGAATTCTTCTCTTTTTGACTTCTGACTAATCCTTGAACACAACATTTTCTTTTTCTTTTCTTGGTGCTTTGCACCTTGAGCCTAGCCGTGACTTTAAATGTTTTGTCTCAAGGTTTACTTGACAAAAAAACACCACAAGCACTTAATTGGGGAACTCTTTGAGCTCTGATTTTTTTTCTTTTAAAATTTTTTCCAGTCAGTGGTGCTCAAAGCCTTTGGCATACTCTTTACTTGCACTTGACTTTGACTCTAAGTGCTCAGTCTCAATCTTTACTTGACACATTCACACCACAAGCATATGGCTAGAAAAACAATTCTTTTGAGCTTTTCATCACACTTAATCTTCCTAACCATTGATACTCAGAGCCTTGGGCCTTGTTTATTTTATTTTCTTATTTTTTTTTTGCTGTTTCTTTTTCTTCAAGGATCAATTTCTTGTTTAATTTAGATAATTCATAATACTTTTCTAAATTCTTGTACCT
The DNA here is from genome assembly GCF_014773155.1 of Arachis stenosperma. NCBI lineage: Eukaryota > Viridiplantae > Streptophyta > Magnoliopsida > Fabales > Fabaceae > Arachis > Arachis stenosperma. Next base: position 12,511,525 of record NC_080385.1, read on the forward strand.
CAAGAATTAATAACCTTAACTCCAAAATCAGTTATGCATTATTCTTTTTATGCATTCAGAATCACAGATAAATACCACCACATCAATTTAAATAAGATAAATCTATATATAACTCAACCACTCATTTATTACACCACTTTTCTCTTCTTTTTTTTTAAATTCAAGCTCAATGAGAGACACTTTATTTTTTATAAAAATAGAAATAAATACAACTAAACAAACTGAATAAAACTAAAAGACTAAAAATATTGAAAATCATGCAAAGGACAAAAAATAAGCAACAGAAAATAGAAAATAATAAAATACGAACAAGGAAGGGGATAAGAACGAAAAAAAACTCAACCATCTCAGTTATTCTAGCTAGTGGCCATCTCACTCCTCTGTGAAGATGATTCACCTCCCTTTGGTGCCATTGATGATAATATAAACAGATGAAAAGATAAAAAAAGGGAGTGATACAAGAGCAAGAAGAAGTAAAAATATTTTTTTTGTGCGTACACACACAGGTCTGTGCATACGCATACTGGGTAATAAAGCCCTTGGTGCTAAATGCCATGTAGCCACATTTAGCACCACCATTACAGTGGCAAATTTTTGAAATGCATGCACCTTGGTGCTAAACGCCAGGTTCGACGTTTAGTGCCCTTCCACAGTGGGCTATCCTCAAAATACGTGCCTCTTGGGGCCAAATGCCAGCTTGTGGTGTTTAGTGCCGAGGCATCCGAAATGAATTCCCTCTAGAGTGTTCTAAATACTCTTCTAATTGTATGTGTTCCGGTTATAAACACTTTGCATGACTAAAACACATGTAAAACAAAGGAAAACTATAAAGAACCATAATAACCTAAATACAACCAAAATAATATAAAATCAAAGGATACTAAAGATTGAGTTGCCTCCCAACAAGTACTTCTTTAATGTCACTAACTTGATGGTTGATTTCTTGTTAAGGCAGCAGTTGATCATAATGCTTCAACTCCTCACCTCTCACTATGAATCATCTCCCTTTGTACTCATGGATTAGCTTAATATGCTCAAGAGAGAGGATCTTGTTTACTGTATAGGGCAACACTAGATTACGAGTCAACACTATCTTCAACCCTGGGGAGAAACCTTCAGTGGGGATCTTTTTGTTTCTCCATCCCCTTGGCACTTTCTTCTTGAGAACTTTCTTCTTAGTGGATGACGCATATCCAACACCAAACTAAGGTTTGATATCAGAGAAAATTGTATTGATTCCCACTAAAGGAGACTTAAGCTTCAAACTCTGTTTTGCTTCATTAAGGAATTCTTGGAGATTTGGATTAGTGAACTTAGTCTTCATGCAATTGTCTTTTTCATCTGAGTGATGTATGGGTTTAAAAATATTGAAGATCAAATGCTCGTCATGAACTCTTAGCATCAATTTACCTTCTTCCACATCAATCAGAGTTCTCTCAGTGGCTATGAATGGTTTTCCTAGGATGATAGAAGTGTTTTCATCCTCCCCCTATGTCAAGAATTACAAAGTCTACTGGGAGGAAGAACTTACCCATTTTGACCAAATATTCTCTTCCATTCCATGTACATGCTTCAAGGATTTATCTGTCATTTACAATACTATCTTTGTTGGTTGTTCCTCTTTGATTTGCAACTTTTTCATCACAGACAAGGACAATAAATTGATACTTGCTCCTAGATCACACAAAGCTTTCTTAAAGGTTGTGCTCCCAATAGTTGATGGAATTTGAAAGCTTCCTGGATCAGGCATCTTCTTTGGTAAATTACTCTGAATTATGGCACTACATTTCTTGATCAGGACCACCGTCTCATCTCCCTTTAAAGGCCTTTTCTTGGATAGCAACTCTTTCATGAACTTGACATAGAGAGGCATTTGCTCCAAAATCTCAGCAAAAGGAATATTGATTTGTAACTTTCTAAAGACTTCCACAAACTTTGAAAACTACTTGTCCTTGGTCTTCTTTTGAAGCCTCTGAAGATATAGCATCTTTGACTTGTATTCAGGTGCTTTAGGAACGTCGAATATTGCTCAAGATCAACCGAAAAGAGGTTATCCGGGTGCCTTAGAGGGGCGTGTACTACAGCATCTTCAGTCTTCTCCGGAGCTTCTTTTTCAATCGGTCCCTCAGTAATTTGTGCTTCCTCACCTTCCACTGGTTCACTTACCAAGGTGATAACCTTGTACTCCTCTCTTAAATTTGAAATTGTGTCACTAGGAAGGGTATTGGTGGACCTCCGATTAATTTCAGCAACTCTTATGGCTAGTTGACCCATCTGAACCTCCAAGTTCCTAAATGAAGCTCTAATTTCCTGCATGAAACTAAGAGTACTCTTAGAGAGCTCTACAACTATAGATTCCAAGTCAAGGGACTTCTGATAACTGGATGGTGGATTGTTGTTGTTAAAATTACTTTGATTGAAACTATTCTGATGGAATTTGGATCCCCTAAATTTTAAATTTCACTTTAGAAGGAGAAGTGTGATCTCTCACCATTTATTTTATAGGTGGGACCAAGAGAAAATATGAAAGAGAAATTATTCAAGGGTGAGAGATCAAACTTTACTCTCTGAAGTAAAAATTCAAAATTTAGAGGATCCAAATTCATTCTGATGGCCCTGGTTGTTATTGTTGCCTCTATGGTTGATTTTTCCAACAAAAATTAGGATGATTCTTGCACCCCAGATTATAAAGCCTTTGAGAATGGATCATTGTTGGGGTGTCTAAAGGAGTTGCCCATGTAATTAACCTGTTCAGAAGAAAATTGACCAAAATCATAACTCTAACCTTGAGGGATGCCACCACTCATGTCATAAGATGTATCTTGAGTATTGATGGTTGAGACTTGTATTCCACTCAAGTGTTGAGTAATAGCATTAATCTGTTGAGACATGGCCTTGTTCTGAGCAAGAATTACATCCAAAGTATCTAATTCCATGACTCCTTTTCTTACAGAGGTCCTTTCAAAAAATATAGATATTAGTTGTTAGCAACCATCTCAATCAAATAAAGAGTTTCCTCATGAGTCTTTTTCATGTGAAGAGATCTGCCTGCAGAATTTTCCAGAGACATTTTGGCGGCCTCACTAACTCCATCATAGAAAATTTGTAACTGAATCCAGTTTGAAAACATGTCAGGAGGATACTTACTAAGCATCATCTTGTACCTCTCCCAAACTTCATAAAGAGACTTACTTTCTCTCTTCTTGAAAGTCTGAACGTCTGTCCTTAACTTAGTCAGCATCTGAGGTAGAAAGAACTTGGTTAAGAATCTATTAACCAATTTATCCCAAGTATCCAAGCACTCCTTGGGATGTGTATCAAGCCATTGCTTGGCTCTGTCCCGTACAAAAACCAGAAAGAGAAGCAAGCTATAGACATCTGGATGAACTCCATTTATCTTCACATTGTCACAAATCTGCAGAAAATTAGAGATAAACAAGTTCGGGTCTTTCTACGTGAGTCCATGAAACTGGCAATTCTTTTGCATCAAAGTAATGGACTAAGACTTCAGCTCAAACTTGTTAGAAGCCACAGGAGGTACAACAATACTATTCCCATAGAAATCGGGACTAGGAGCAGTGTATAACCCAAGCGTTCTTCTAGGTTGCTCAGGAATATTAGACCATTGAGAACATCAGGATTAACAACATTATTGTTGTTGGGTTCCATAGTGAACTCTTCAACTTCCTTTTCAAAATTGTTCCTGAGATTCTCACTGACTTTGTAAGCTCTAGCCTGCTGTAAACGCCTTCTCAAGGCTCTTTCAATCTCAAGATCAAAGTCTAGAAGAGGTTCTTGGTTCCTGTTCCTGCTCATAAATAAACAAAAAATAAAAAGAAGTGGGAATCTCTACGTCAGAGTGAAGAGAATTTTCGATGAGGTAATTTGAGTAAAAGAAATAAAATAAGATAAAAGAAATAATTGGTACTTGAAATTTGAAAATCACTAAAGAAATCAAGCCAACAAATTTGAAAATAGTAAAGAGAAATAAGCAAGAAAAAACTCGAAAATAATGGAGGAAAAATAGCTAGGAAAAATAAAATAGAAACGACTAAGGGGACACCAAACTTAATTTGAAAAATTAAGAGAATTATTTTTAAATAAGTGAAAGCTTAAATTTCGAAAATCAAGAACAAAATTAAATAATATTTTAAAGCAAAAATGTCTAATCTAAACAACCAAACAACGAGTAGTTGTTAATCATAGTCAATCCCCAGCAATAGCACCAAAAATTTGGTGCGAAAATTAAAATCACAAACTAACTGGCAAGTGCATATCAAGTAACACCTCAGGTGAGTGAGGATCAATCCCACGAGAATTGATGGACTAAGAAATAACAATTGAATGATTCACTTAGTCAGACAAGCAAAAATTGGTTTTGTAAGAACCGCAACTAATTAACCGGGTAATTAAGTGAATTAATTGCTCAAATTAGATTCCGAAAGGTTAGAGAGAGAATTTGAGGATTTAAAGGTGATTTTTGGACTCAGTGGGTCTTTCTGAGTCAGAAAATGTGCTTTCTACGAAAAACCGTAAAAAAATTTCGAACCGGCAGTTGAACCGGTTGAACCGATTCAAGTCTGCCCAGTACCGCACAATAAAAAGTGAAAACCGTCAAAAACCTTAGAAAAACATTAGAATGGAAAACCGGGCTTTAATTTTAAAGGTTTGGCCCGAAGTTAGGCCAAACGGGCTAAAAACGCTAACGGGTTGGACCGGGCCCAAGTTGGGCCCAAGCCCAACATATAAATACACTTAAATGAACCCATTTCAGCCACTTTCACCCTCATAACCTAAACACAACCGCAGCTGAAGTGAAGAGAGAGGTGAGAGCTTTCCACCATTGTTACTATTCACTTCAAACTTCCCAAGCTCATATCTTGAGCTACGGAGCTCCGATCGCCGCACCGTTTGCGGCTACGCGTTCCTTGTGAAGAGCTCTACAAAACCCATCCAAGAAACCCTCAAGGTAATCACGAAATCCTTCCAGTTCTGCTCTTCAAAATTTCGGGTTTTATTAGAGTTTTGGGTTAAATGGGTTTTTGTGATTTTGGATGTTTAGGTTTGCTCTAATCCTTGCTTAGCTTTGGATTTGTGTTGTCAAATCTGTTGGGAAAGGTAAGAGCTCTTAAACCCTTGTGAGATTATGCTTATGTTGAACCCTAGGTTGATTTGTGGTGATTTATATGTATATAGTTTGATTATTGTGGCTTTGGGAGCTTTTGGAAATTATTTGTGCTTGTTGGAGTGGATTTGAAAGCTTGGATTGTGGTTGGAAGCTTGTTGGTGCTCATTTTGAGTTTGGGTGCATAAAGGGAATCGGCCAAGGTATGGTTTCGGTTTCCTCTATGTAGTATAAATATTCATGGACATAGGCTAGTGACCAATAGGATAGGTTGAATTAAAATGATTGTTGGTATACTAAATATTGATGAATGGTGAATGTTGAGTTGATTGTGATGAATTATAATGATATGATGATGTTGAATGATTGTATGGATTGGGAGTTGGTTCTTATAATGATTGTAGTGTTATGATTTATGAAATGGTGGGTTTGATGGTGATTTTGATCATAAGTGTTATATATTTGATGTTGGAATTGAGAATAATGAAATGAGAAGAAAAATGTGGTGAGGTTGATGTATTATGCCATAACAGGTACATTTTGATGAAAAATGGAGCTTTGGATGGTTTGGTATGATTTGGTATGGGTATGGTGAGATAGTGTGGTAATTGTGAAGTTTGGAAAAATTGAGTTTTTGGTAAACTTTGTTTGATCATAACTTTTGTCTCGGTTTTCAAAATTGATTGAAAATTGTTTAGAATTAAAGATCTTTGAAAATTCTTCGAATTAGTATAAGGTTTGTGAAAATTGGAATTTTGTAGAGAAAGTTACGATCATTCAAAGTTGGTGTTAAAAACCTAGTTTTGAGTATTAGAACATGAGATATGAATTAAGGGCTCTAGTACATGATCTTAAGGTAAATTGGAAAACGGAGGCATAGGTTTCTGGCGTGCTGAGAATGGTTTGACGTTAGGTGAAGGATGATTGGTATATGAGATGAGGAATGATGGATCTATGTATACTGAAAATGCCTTTGAAAACCACTGAAATAATATTTTTACATGATATTGAGACGCTATGCGCCTGGCAGGGACGGTGGTTAATCCCGCCTGTCGAGGTAGCGGCGGCGGCGTAAGGACGGTGGTTAATCCCGCTTACGTTGAGATGTGAGGTCTGAGGCAAGAATATCCCGCTCGCATCCCTTCGGATCTATAGGGCGAGCAGGCGCCGGTACCTGGACAGTGATCCGGGCACTATATCTCGGGGTTCCCATATAAGAAATCCGAAGGGCGACGTCTCCATGGAGATGTGTCGGGTTGGCAGTTGAACCGACAATGTGATATCACAGCCAGTAGGGCAGGCATTCATCATATGCATTTCCTATCTGCTTGTATGCTTTGTCTACTTGTAATGGTTTGCCTAATTGAATAACATGCTTACTTGCTATCTGAATTATTTGCCATATATGTTACTACTTGTGCTTTACTTGCTTTGAACATTATCTGTGTTTTCTGCTGGGATTGAGGAGGTTCGGAAGGCGGTGGCGATGGGATCGCATGGAGGATCGATTGGTGAAGGCTGTGGGACAGCGGTGTTTGGTTAGAATAGAAATGCCTTAAGATAGATAACCTGGTTTATTTAAGTCAAGTTGGTATATTATGCTTAAATGTTTTAGAATGCTTTAAGTTGAATCTTGTGATGGATATGAAGCTTTGGATTGCCTTTGGCGTCCCGGGGTCTTATATCCTATATCACTGGGAACTGTTACCATACTGAGAACCTCCGGTTCTCATACCATATTGTTGTTGTATTTTTCAGATGCAGGTCGCAACCCACCTCGGTGAGTTGCTTTGGTTGGTGACAGGAGCGGAGAATCTTGGATCATTTTGGAGTTCTTTTTGGTTTATTTTGTTTATACATCTCTCTTTTTGTACTTTATTTTGCCTAGAGGCATGTATTCGAGAGAACAAAACTTGTATAAGCTGTTTTCACTGTATGGTTTTGTGTATCAGTATATGGCTAGCCGGCTTAAACTCCGCGAGTCATGGCTAGTTCTCTATGATATTATATTTATCTTTTGTTATATCTTGTCTGTTTCTTATGCCTTAAGCTAGTAGCTCCGTTAGTACGTTTAAGCTTCGAAATTCTGTTTTTGAGCTATATCTTTCATCGGGCTTCTAGATTATACTATTCTTTCTATATATATATTATGTATGAGCTTAGAATTGTCGTAATCTCTGATTAACCTTGGCTTTACGACGCGAGGTAAGGCTTAGGCTAATTAGGGTGTTACATTTAGTGGTATCAGAGCGGTTCGTCCTCGTGAGCCTGAGGGATGGACCGATTGTGCTTCATTGCATACTCTGTGTCTTTTCTTTGATGCTATTAGGTTATCTATTTGATATATGCATAGCATGCTTGTTTGTGAGTGCCTGTTTGGGTTAATTGAAGCACTAGACTTTTGATATTGAGACTGATCACCTTGATATCTATTGTTTGGTGTGGACAGAAATCCTACATGGCTACTCGCGGGCGAGGTCGAACGCGTACACGAGGCAGTAGGAATGAGCAACCAGCTGACAATCACGCCGAATTCATGGCGGCGATGGCGAATCTCGCTAACACCATGGAAGCTAATGCTGCTGCGACTTTGCAAGCAGTGCAAAGATTGGGCCAACCGACTGGGAATGGCAACGGAAATCGGAATGGCGAAGGGAATACCAATGATAATGGTGAGGGTAACGGCGATAACACAGGAGGAGTTCCGATGACCTTGGCGACGTTCCTCAAGGTTCATCCGCCAACTTTCCGAGGATCCACAGATCCTATTGAAGCGGACCACTGGTTCCAGGCTATAGAGCGTGCTTTATAGGCGCAGCATGTTCCTCTCAATCAATATGTAGAGTTTGCCGCTTATCAGCTAGCGGGAGAGGCCCAGCCCTGGTGGCAAGCTGAGTGTCGTTTGCTACAGCTTCAGAACGCTGACATTCCATGGGAGGTGTTCCAAACGGCTTTCTACAAGAAATACTTTCCTGAGTCTGCAAGGGAAGCAAAGGAGATGGAGCTAATGCAGCTGAAGCAAGGTTCCATGTCTGTGGCAGAGTACACCAATAAGTTCGAAGAGCTTTGTAGGTTTTCTCGGGTATGTCAGGGTGACCCGGAGACTTTCGAGAGCTGGAGGTGCATTAAGTACCAAAGGGGCTTGAAGGACAACATTATGACTGCTGTGGCTCCTATGGAGATCCGTGTCTTCTCCGACTTGGTGAACAAAGCAAGGGTAGTGGAGGAGTATGCCAAGACAGTGGCGGCATCTAAGGACACTCATGGAGGGAGCTCTAGTCGTGGGCGTGGCAAGTATTTTCATCCTAGAGGACAAAGCTTCAAAAGAGGGGGATATACTCCTCAAGGCCAAGGGGGCTTCAGAAAGAACAATCAGAATCAGTTTCAGTATGCTAAAGGAAGAGGAAATCAGAGTAAGAGTTCTCCGGATTTAGCTTGTGATCGTTGTGGACGTTTTCACCCTTATGACTCATGTAAGATTGGTTTAGGTGGTTGCTTCAAGTATGGGTTACCTGGCCACATTGCGAGGGATTGCCTTCGTGGGAGAAATCAGAATGCGGGCCAGGGTCAGCATCAAGGTCGAGTCTTTGCTGTGAATGCCAAGGATGCTTCCAAGGCGGATCCTTTGATGAAAGGTATATGTCTAATTGGTGATAAATCCTCAGTTGCATTATATGATACTGGAGCTTCGCATTCGTTTATTTCATTTGCTAAAGTTGAGGAATTAGGCTTGAAAGTATCAGAGTTACCTTTTGATCTACATGTACATACTCCGCATCAAACAATTATGACTAGGTCAGGCTGTAGACAAGTAGGCTTCAAGCTTGAGGGTAGAGACTTTGTACACGATTTGATCTGTTTACCAATGGTGGGGCTGGAGATGATTTTGGGGTTTGATTGGTTGTCGAAGAACCGGATTTTGTTGGATTGCTTTGAACGGACAATTCGGTTTATGCCTGAAGGAGAAAATGGAGCAGTGGTAGCTACAGGGTATTACCTGAACTCTGTAATGATGCATTATAGTGGGGAGGAGTGTCAGGGTTATATTCTGTTGGCTGCCAATGCGTTGGGCGATGCCCAGACCATAGATCAAATTCCGGTGGTTAGAGATTTTCCAGAAGTGTTCCCGGAAGATATCCCTGAGTTCCCACCTCAAAGGGAAATTGAGTTTGCGATTGAATTGGTGCCGGGAGCCGGACCAGTATCGATTGCACCGTATAGAATGGCTCCTATAGAGCTGGCAGAGCTAAAGACTCAGTTGGAAGAGCTTCTGAATAAGAGGTTCATTCGACCAAGTGTATCACCGTGGGGAGCGCCAGTTTTATTGGTGAAGAAGAAAGATGGAGGGATGCGTTTGTGTGGATTACCGACAGTTAAATAAAGTGACAGTGAAAACAAGTACCCGCTGCCAAGGATAGATGACTTGATGGATCAATTGCAAGGAGCTGGAGTGTTTTCCAAGATTGATTTGAGATCCGGTTACCACCAGATAAGAGTGAAGGAAGATGATATCCCTAAGACTGCGTTTAGGACACGCTATGGACACTACGAGTTTGCGGTAATGTCCTTTGGGTTAACGAATGCACCTGCTGTTTTCATGGATTACATGAACAGAGTGTTTCGTCCCTTTTTGGACAAATTTGTGGTGGTTTTCATAGATGACATCTTAGTTTACTCTAAGACGGTAAAGGAGCATGAGGAACACTTGAGGATTGTACTGCAAATCTTAAAGGAACGGAAGTTATACGCTAAGTTGTCAAAGTGCGAGTTCTGGAATGAGGAAGTAAAGTTCTTAGGCCACGTGGTGAGTAAGGGAGGAATAGCTGTAGATCCTTCTAAAGTAGAAGCGGTGATGGAATGGGAAAGACCGACGACTGTGACGGAAGTCAGAAGCTTTTTGGGTTTAGCAGGATATTACCGGAGATTTATCGAAGGATTTTCCCGGATTGCGCTACCAATGACAAAGTTGACAAGGAAAGAAGTGTCGTTCGAGTGGACGTCGGAGTGCGAAGAAAGTTTTCAAACGTTAAAGCAGAGATTAACTTCAGCACCTGTTCTAATCCTACCAGAACCGCGTGAACCGTTTGAGGTATATTGTGATGCTTCTTTGAAGGGTTTGGGTTGCGTGTTGATGCAACACCGGAATGTGGTGGCTTACGCATCGCGTCAGCTGAGACCGCATGAGGTGAATTACCCCATTCATGACTTGGAATTAGCGGCAATTGATTGAAGATTTGGAGACACCACTAAATATGCGCCAGAGAAGGTGGATGGAGTTGCTTAAAGATTATGATTTCGAGTTGAGTTATCACCCTGGAAAGGCGAACGTGGTAGCAGACGCTTTGAGTCGGAAATCTTTAACAATTGCTTGGATGAGAATCAAAGAAGAAGAACTAGTGGATAAGTTTGTAGATCTTAAGCTGGATATTAGTGAAGTTGCCGGAAGAGCTTGTTTGAATCAGTTACAGATTTCAAGCACGTTTAAATTAGAAATACAAAGGGCTCAGCAAGATGAGCAGAAGTTTCAGCAATTGTTTCAACCAGTTGGTGATAAGAGACGCGAAGAATTCACTAAGGATGATGAAGGGTTATGGAGATATAAGGGAAGGATTTGCATACCAGATGTTGGGAGTTTGAGGCAAGACTTGCTGTTGGAGGCTCACAACAGTGGGTTTTCTATTCATCCCGGGAGCACGAAGATGTATTATGACTTGAAGAAGATGTTCTGGTGGCCGGGGATGAAGAGTGATATAGCTACAGTGGTATCCAAATGTTTGACCTGCCAAAAAGTGAAGATAGAGCATCAAAAACCGTCAGGAATGCTACAACCACTTGAGATTCCTCAGTGGAAGTGGGAAGGAATTGCAATGGATTTTGTTACCGGTTTACCGAGGACTAGGTCGGGGTTTGATGCGATTTGGGTGATCGTAGATCGCTTAACCAAATCTGCTCATTTTCTGCCTATCCGACTAAACTGTTCTATGGAGGAGTTGGCAAGATTATACATCAAGGAGATAGTGAGGTTGCATGGTGTGCCGTCAAGCATAGTATCGGACCGTGATCCCCGATTCACATCAAGGTTTTGGGGAGCTTTCCAAAGAGCTTTCGGTACAAAGCTATGTCTTAGTACGGCGTATCATCCACAAACAGATGGACAATCGGAAAGGACTATTCAAACGTTGGAAGATATGCTGAGAGCATGTGTGTTGGATCAACCCGGGAGTTGGGATCGTTACATGCCATTGGTGGAGTTCGCATATAACAACAGCTTTCATGCAAGCATTGGGATGGCTCCGTATGAGGCTTTGTATGGACGGAAGTGTCAATCTCCACTTTGTTGGTATGAATGTGGAGAAGTAAGTGTTTTGGGTCCAGATTTGATAGCAGAGACTACTGAGAACATTAAGAAGATTCGTGCAAGGATTTTAACTGCCCAAAGTCGACAGAAGAGTTATGTGGATCAGAGAAGGAAACCCTTAGAGTTTGAAGTGGGAGAACATGTATTCCTTAGGGTTACACCGACAACTGGGATTGGAAGAGCAATTAAGACCAAGAAGTTGAACCCAAGATATATAGGACCGTTTGAGGTTTTGAAGAGATTCGGGCCGGTGGCATATCAAGTAGCTTTGCCACCTCATCTGTCTAACTTGCATGACGTATTCCACGTATCACAGCTCCGTAAATACACGTCGGATGCGGCTCATGTGTTGGAGCCTGAATCGGTCAAGTTGAAAGGGAACTTGACTCTCCAAGTGACACCAGTGAGGATCGATGACACTAGTATGAAGAAGTTGCGAGGAAAGGATGTCCCATTGGTTAAAGTTGCTTGGGAGCGAGCAGGAGTAGAAGAGCACACTTGGGAATTGGAGTCTGAGATGCGAAAAGATTATCCCGAGCTTTTCTCAGGTAATTCAAATTTTGAGGGCAAAATTTCTTATTTGGTGGGGAGAATGTAAGAACCGCAACTAATTAACCGGGTAATTAAGTGAATTAATTGCTCAAATTAGATTCCGAAAGGTTAGAGAGAGAATTTGAGGATTTAAAGGTGATTTTTGGACTCAGTGGGTCTTTCTGAGTCAGAAAATGTGCTTTCTACGAAAAACCGTAAAAAAATTTCGAACCGGTTCAAGTCTGCCCAGTACCGCACAATAAAAAGTGAAAACCGTCAAAAACCTTAGAAAAACATTAGAAATGGAAAACCGGGCTTTAATTTTAAAGGTTTGGCCCGAAGTTAGGCCAAACGGGCTAAAAACGCTAACGGGTTGGACCGGGCCCAAGTTGGGCCCAAGCCCAACATATAAATACACTTAAATGAACCCATTTCAGCCACTTTCACCCTCATAACCTAAACACAACCGCAGCTGAAGTGAAGAGAGAGGTGAGAGCTTTCCACCATTGTTACTATTCACTTCAAACTTCCCAAGCTCATATCTTGAGCTACGGAGCTCCGATCGCCGCACCGTTTGCGGCTACGCGTTCCTTGTGAAGAGCTCTACAAAACCCATCCAAGAAACCCTCAAGGTAATCACGAAATCCTTCCAGTTCTGCTCTTCAAAATTTCGGGTTTTATTAGAGTTTTGGGTTAAATGGGTTTTTGTGATTTTGGATGTTTAGGTTTGCTCTAATCCTTGCTTAGCTTTGGATTTGTGTTGTCAAATCTGTTGGGAAAGGTAAGAGCTCTTAAACCCTTGTGAGATTATGCTTATGTTGAACCCTAGGTTGATTTGTGGTGATTTATATGTATATAGTTTGATTATTGTGGCTTTGGGAGCTTTTGGAAATTATTTGTGCTTGTTGGAGTGGATTTGAAAGCTTGGATTGTGGTTGGAAGCTTGTTGGTGCTCATTTTGAGTTTGGGTGCATAAAGGGAATCGGCCAAGGTATGGTTTCGGTTTCCTCTATGTAGTATATAATATTCATGGACACATAGGCTAGTGACCAATAGGATAGGTTGAATTAAAATGATTGTTGGTATACTAAATATTGATGAATTGGTGAATGTTGAGTTGATTGTGATGAATTATAATGATATGATGATGTTGAATGATTGTATGGATTGGGAGTTGGTTCTTATAATGATTGTAGTGTTATGATTTATGAAATGGTGGGTTTGATGGTGATTTTGATCATAAGTGTTATATATTTGATGTTGGAATTGAGAATAATGAAATGAGAAGAAAAATGTGGTGAGGTTGATGTATTATGCCATAACAGGTACATTTTGATGAAAAATGGAGCTTTGGATGGTTTGGTATGATTTGGTATGGGTATGGTGAGATAGTGTGGTAATTGTGAAGTTTGGAAAAATTGAGTTTTTGGTAAACTTTGTTTGATCATAACTTTTGTCTCGGTTTTCAAAATTGATTGAAAATTGTTTAGAATTAAAGATCTTTGAAAATTCTTCGAATTAGTATAAGGTTTGTGAAAATTGGAATTTTGTAGAGAAAGTTACGATCATTCAAAGTTGGTGTTAAAAACCTAGTTTTGAGTATTAGAACATGAGATATGAATTAAGGGCTCTAGTACATGATCTTAAGGTAAATTGGAAAACGGAGGCATAGGTTTCTGGCGTGCTGAGAATGGTTTGACGTTAGGTGAAGGATGATTGGTATATGAGATGAGGAATGATGGATCTATGTATACTGAAAATGCCTTTGAAAACCACTGAAATAATATTTTTACATGATATTTTGAGACGCTATGCGCCTGGCAGGGACGGTGGTTAATCCCGCCTGTCGAGGTAGCGGCGGCGGCGTAAGGACGGTGGTTAATCCCGCTTACGTTGAGATGTGAGGTCTGAGGCAAGAATATCCCGCTCGCATCCCTTCGGATCTATAGGGCGAGCAGGCGCCGGTACCTGGACAGTGATCCGGGCACTATATCTCGGGGGTTCCCATATAAGAAATCCGAAGGGCGACGTCTCCATGGAGATGTGTCGGGTTGGCAGTTGAACCGACAATGTGATATCACAGCCAGTAGGGCAGGCATTCATCATATGCATTTCCTATCTGCTTGTATGCTTTGTCTACTTGTAATGGTTTGCCTAATTGAATAACATGCTTACTTGCTATCTGAATTATTTGCCATATATGTTACTACTTGTGCTTTACTTGCTTTGAACATTATCTGTGTTTTCTGCTGGGATTGAGGAGGTTCGGAAGGCGGTGGCGATGGGATCGCATGGAGGATCGGTTGGTGAAGGCTGTGGGACAGCGGTGTTTGGTTAGAATAGAAATGCCTTAAGATAGATAACCTGGTTTATTTAAGTCAAGTTGGTATATTATGCTTAAATGTTTTAGAATGCTTTAAGTTGAATCTTGTGATGGATATGAAGCTTTGGATTGCCTTTGGCGTCCCGGGGTCTTATATCCTATATCACTGGGAACTGTTACCATACTGAGAACCTCCGGTTCTCATACCATATTGTTGTTGTATTTTTCAGATGCAGGTCGCAACCCACCTCGGTGAGTTGCTTTGGTTGGTGACAGGAGCGGAGAATCTTGGATCATTTTGGAGTTCTTTTGGTTTATTTTGTTTATACATCTCTCTTTTGTACTTTATTTTGCCTAGAGGCATGTATTCGAGAGAACAAAACTTGTATAAGCTGTTTTCACTGTATGGTTTTGTGTATCAGTATATGGCTAGCCGGCTTAAACTCCGCGAGTCATGGCTAGTTCTCTATGATATTATATATTTATCTTTTGTTATATCTTGTCTGTTTCTTATGCCTTAAGCTAGTAGCTCCGTTAGTACGTTTAAGCTTCGAAATTCTGTTTTTGAGCTATATCTTTCATCGGGCTTCTAGATTATACTATTCTTTCTATATATATATTATGTATGAGCTTAGAATTGTCGTAATCTCTGATTAACCTTGGCTTTACGACGCGAGGTAAGGCTTAGGCTAATTAGGGTGTTACAGGTTTGGGGTTCAGAAACATTAAACTGTAATTTAGTGATTAAGAAAGCAATAGTGAAATTGGTGTGAAAAAATGTGTGAGAGAATAGTTAAGGTTTCAGAGATGTTTATTTTTCGGATTAAGATTTCTTACCAACTATTTTAATCATGCAAGATTCAATTTATGGCAAACTGTAATTGACTAGACCCTAATTTCTTAGTAATTTAGTCTCCTCTAACCTAATCAACCGCCAATTCCTTGGTCACTTAATATAGATCAGAGGGTTAGGTTCAATTTTATTTTATTAGCCACAAAAATCCTAATTATCCAAATATAAGAGGATTATATGTCACGTATCCTATAAGTCTAGGCAATTAGCAGTTTAGGAGGAAATTACTTTCAAGCTAGTATTCAAGTGATGTATCTTTTCCAAGAATCAACAAGAATTCATGTAGAACAAGTGTTATTTTCCAATACACTCAAATTTATAAGATGAAGAACGAAAGTAATCCTTGAATTTAAATCAATACATTAATAAAAATAGATTGACAATAGTTTTAATCCATAGAATAAATATAGCTCCTAACATTAACCAGGGAGGTTTAATTGCTCATAATTCAGAGAAAAACTAGGGTTCAAAAGTGTGTGAAAAACTAAATGAGGTCGAAGAGATGAGTGCTCGAAGAGTTAAATCTTTTTCCTTTTATATCTAACCTAACTTGATTTGAAAATAAAATAGAATAATCACTACTAAAGCACAAAAGATTGTGTTTGGGAATAAAAATAACTAAAACGAAATAAAATAAGATAAATATGACCCAAATCTAACTAATGAAGCCCTTTCCTTAAAATTGGATCTGCCCTACTGGTGCTAGCCCCCCTGGAGACAATAAGCTTCTAGTTGTTGCTGTCTTTCTGGCGCTAAACGCCAGGCTCGGTTTTTAGCGTCCCACGAGGCAGTGGCTTGGGTGCTGGTTATGAGGCACCTGGCGCTAAACGTCGAGTCATGGCATTTAGCACCGTGATGCCAGAAGAAAAGTATAGACTATTATATATCGTTGGAAAACTATGACAGTTGACTTTATCATGCCACTAGAACTGAATCAATTGGATCTCTTTAGCTCAAGTTATGCTCGTTGGAGTGTGAGGAAGTCAGGGTTGACAGCGTCCACTTTCTTCCTTTTTTCTTCTACACAAACTCTGTCAAACTCGCCCGAATCTTTCCTGAAATTAATAAAACTACAATGTGCCTCAAAGTAGCATCAAAATAGACATCAAACACTAAAATATAAAATAAAATGAAATAAACTTATATCTAAAATTATAAGAAAATATAGAAAGGATGCTCACGCATCACACGGCACACTATCAACTCATCATAGTCATCTTCATATGTCAAGTTCTTTCAAGCTCATAAACCATTTTCCAGTTTAAATCTCTTTCAAAAGACTTGAGAAAATCATTTATTTTAAATTCACTAAATACTTTTCAATATAGAACCTTTTCATATTGAATCGAACTCAAAACATAATTTCTTTTTTAGATAATTCAAACTCGAAACATAAACCTTTCTTTGGTAAATCAAATTCAAAATAGTGTAATTCTTTTCTTAACTAAATAAAACTCAAAGCATAATTCATTGCTTTTCTTAATAAATCAAAATCTAATAATATAATTTTTAAATTTAAACTTTTCTAAATAACATTCCAAACTAAATCTCCAATTTTTATAGAAATTTTGACAGCATCTCCTCTAAAACTTAGACTATTGTCACCCTTCAAGGGTCCCAACTAAACCATTTCTCAACCTTTTTCCATCGGGTTCAAAACCCAACCATTCTCAAATCTTAAATCATTTTTTCAAAATCCAACCAATTCTAATACCAAATCATTTCCAAAATCAAACTAATTCTAACATCAATGCATCTCCAAATCTCAATTCATTTCCAAAACCAAATTATTTTCCAAACCTCAAATCATTCTTTAATAAAACATATAAATCAGATTTCCAAATCAATCTTTCATTCACAACCACAATGCCAACTTAATAATCAGAAATAGTCACAATCCAATCATCATCATAACAACCTTAAATCAATTCAGAAATCCAACTAAACATCTTCAATCTATCAATAAACTAATCAAGCAAGCAATCACATTCATTCAAGAAAACTCAGTTCAATCCATAAGACTCACATAATCACCAAAAATATGTTATTTGCATCAATATCGATTTATAAAGTGCCCCTACCTCGTTCGCGACTTAACTACGCGACAAAACACTTAATACTCTGATTTCGCAGTAGCGGCATCAAATCTGACCATCTCCACAGTCAGCGACAGTCATCAAACGCGTCATGCAAGATCCGAAACTCAACCCTATGACATCAACGTTGCAAAATCCTCAATAACTTATAACAGAATTATAACAGTAAGAATTTTTCGAGCAGAGACATTTACTATACCAAAAAAAAAACCAAAAATAGAGCTGCGACAGCTCCGGTGACAACTCCCGAAGAGCATAATGGTGACAGAGCTCCGAAAAACTCCATTAGTCGTGGCATGTGACCACTGCGACCCCGAGCAGCGGTGACAACGGCCTCTGGCAATGACGATTCCTCCTCCTCCACGATCTTCTCCCCTCGTGCCACTACCTCCTCTGCGACGGCGAGTTTGGCGGTGACCAAGAACGCGACAACAACCACTGCATCAGCTCCCTCCTTCCTCTCCTCGGTGACGGCAATGCGATGGCAGC
Source organism: Arachis stenosperma (assembly GCF_014773155.1). NCBI lineage: Eukaryota > Viridiplantae > Streptophyta > Magnoliopsida > Fabales > Fabaceae > Arachis > Arachis stenosperma. The sequence goes on from NC_080385.1 coordinate 12,529,300, forward strand.
GTGGGCAATGATGGTACGATGGCACAGGCGACGTGAGCTTGCAACAGTAGCTCCCCCGACGGCCAGCCCGCGATGGCACTCTCCCTCTCCACTCTCCCTCTCCAGTTTCAAAGCACGTTTCGATCTCTCTCTTCCTCAGCTTAGTTCGGCAGCCTCGTGGTGGAAGTGGTGGCATGACGCAACAGCGACAGTGGCAACAGGCCGGCAATGCTCTTCCTCCCTTCCGTCGGCGCTATCTGTTCATCGGAATTCCTCTCCATGCGTGTGTGAGTGTGTTTGTTTAGCGTGTGTTTCCATTGAGAGAGTGAGGAAAGGGGGGTGATGAGCGGATATTTTGTACGCTTTTTGGGGGTAATTTCATGTAGATTTTAGCATGTTTCAGTTAGTTTTTAGTAAAATAATATTAGTTTTTAGGCAAAAATCATATTTCTGGACTTTACTATGAGTTTGTGTGTTTTTCTGTGATTTCAGGTATTTTCTGGCTGAAATTGAGGGAGCTGAGCAAAAATCTGACTTAGGCTGAAAAAGGACTGCTGATGCTGTTGGATCCTGACCTCCCTGCACTCGAAATGGATTTTCTGGAGCTACAGGAGTCCAATTGGCGCGCTCTCAACGGCGTTGGAAAGTAGACATCCAGGGCTTTCCAGCAATATATAATAGTCCATACTTTGCGCGAAGATTGACGACGTAACTTGGCGTTGAACGCCAAGTACACGCTGCTGTCTGGAGTTAAACGCCAGAAAAACGTCATGATCCGGAGTTGAACGCCCAAAACACGTCAAAACCTGGAGTTTGACGCCAAGAAAGGCCTCCACACGTGGAAAGCATTAGTCTCAGCCCCAGCACACACCAAGTGGGCCCCAGAAGTGGATTTCTGCACCAATTATCTCAGTTTATTCAATTTCTGTAAACCTAGGTTACTAGTTTACTATTTAAACAACTTTTACAGACTTATCTGGTACCTCATGCTATTTTCAGATCTGAATTACATACTTTGTGACGGCATGAGTCTCTAAACTCCATTGTTGGGGGTGAGGAGCTCTGCAGCGTCTCGATGATTTAATACAATTCCTTTGTTTTCCATTCAAACACGCTTGTTCTTATCTAAGATGTTTATTCGCGCCTAACTGTGGAGAAGGTGATGATCCGTGACACTCATCACCTTCCTCAACCCATGAACGTGTGCCTGACAACCACCTCCGTTCTACATCAGACTGAATGAATATCTCTTAGATTCCCCAACAGAATCTTCGTGGTATAGGCCGGATTGATGGCGGCATTCATGAGAATCCGGAAAGTCTAAACCTTGTCTGTGGTATTCCGAGTAGGATTCCGGGATTGAATGACTGTGACGTGCTTCAAACTTTAACCTGCTGGGCGTTAGTGACAGACGCAAAAGAGGGATTCTATTCCAGTAGGAGCGGGAACCAACCGGTGATTGGCCGTACTGTGACAGAGTGCGTGCATAGCTTTCACTGCGAGGATGGGAAGTAGCCATTGACAACGGTGACACCCTACATAGAGCTTGCCATGGAAGGAACCTGCGTGTGAGAAGAGGATTTCAAGGAAGAGTTGAAGTCAGAGGACAAAGCATCTCCAAAACTCCAACATATTCCCCATTACTGCACAACAAGTAACGCTTTTATTCTCTATTATTAAAGTAATAACTATTTATTCTACGCTCTAATTGGTAACAAAAATACGAGGCTAAAGAATCCTATTGGTATCCTGACTAAGCCAAATAAAATAAATATTGATTGCTTCAAACCAATAATCTCTGTGGATTCGACCCTTACTCACGTAAGGTATTACTTGGACGACCCAGTACACTTGCTGGTTAGTTGAACGAAGTTGATCTTGGACCATATTCTATTATCATATTCTATAAAGAGATACAATTTCGTCCACCAAGTTTTTGGCGCCGTTGCCGGGGATTATTGAGTTTGAACAATTGAAGGCTTATTTTATTTCTTAGATTAGGAATATAGTATTGATGTTACAGAGTCATTAAATTTGAGTCTTTTATTCCCTTTTCAAAAAAAAAAAAAAAAAAATTTTTTTTTTTTTCGAAAATATTACTTTTTCCTTATTAATTGTTAATTCTTCGTGAGTCTAGTGTCTTGTTCTAAGTTTGGTGTCAATTGCATTTTTTATATTTTTCTTTAAATTTTCGTGTTAGTGTTCTTTATTTTTCCTTAATCTTTAAGTTGTTCTTGTTTATTTTTCTTGTTTGATCTTGAGTTTTTCTTGTTTTGTGTCTTTTTCTTGTTTTTCTTGTGCTTTTTCAAAACATTAACTTTTAAAAATTATACTTTTATCCATAAAAATAACACATCTTTAAAATAGTTACATTTTTAAATCAGTTGGCTAGAGCGTTGGCTTATGTTCTTAGCAATTGGGCATCTTCTTTTTAAAATCTTTTTCAAAAATAATTTTTCTTGATTTAATTTTGTGCCAAACTTTAAGTTTGGTGTTTTCTTGTTAATTTTAAAATAATTTTCGAAAATTTTATTGAAGTTGTCTAAAAATTTTAAGTTTGGTGTTCTTTCTTGTGTTCTTGGTGTTCTTGTGAATCTTCAAAGTGTTCTTGAGTTTTTCTTGTGTCTTGATCTTAAAATTTTTAAGTTTGGTGTTCCTTGGTGTTTTCCCTCCAAAAATTTTCGAAAAATAAGGAGCATTAGATCTAAAAATTTTAAGTCTTGTGTCTTTTGTGTGTTTTTCTCTTTCATCATAAAATTCAAAATTCAAAAAAATTTTATTTTCTAACCAATTTTAAAACTACTTTTTCGAAATTTTTTTTTTATATAAAATTCAAATTTCAATTTCAAATTTTTTTCGAAAAATTTTTCACAAAATATTTTCAAAATATTTTTTTTTATATATATTCCATTTTTATTTATTCCACTACTAGAAAATAAATAATATCAACATATAAATTATCTCTTGTATTCCATTATGGAAGTAAGTATGAATGGACAAGACAATATGAATGAACAGTCCAAGAGGACTTTGGGGTCATATGCTAACCCCACTACTGCTTCATATGGGAGTAGTATCTGTATACCCTCCATTGGAGTTAGTAGCTTTGAGCTGAATCCTCAGCTCATTATCATGGTGCAGCAAAACTGCCAGTATTCTGGTCTTCCACAAGAAGAACCTACAGAGTTTCTGGCACAATTTCTGCAAATTGCTGATACAGTACATGATAAGGAAGTAGATCAGGATGTCTACAGATTATTACTGTTTCCATTTGCTGTAAAAGATCAAGCTAAGAGGTGGTTAAATAACCAGCCTAAAAACAGCATAAAAACATGGAAACAGCTGTCAGAAAAATTCCTGAATCACTATTTCCCTCCAAAAAGGATGACACAGCTAAGGCTAAGCATCCAAGGCTTCAAACAAGGAGATAATGAATCTCTTTATGATGCTTGGGAGAGATACAGAGAGATGCTAAGAAAATGCCCCTCTGAAATGTTTTCAGAATGGGTGCAATTAGACATCTTCTACTATGGGCTTACAGAAAAAGCTCAGATTTCTCTAGACCACTCAGCTGGTGGATCTATACACATGAGAAAAACAATTGAAGAAGCTCAAGAGCTTATTGATACAGTTGCCAGAAATCAACATATGTATCTAAGCAGTGAATCTTCCATGAAAGGAGAAGCTAAAACAGTAACTGCAGAACTCAGTCCGGTGGATCAGGCTAATGAATTTAATCAGCAATTAGACTTTCTAACTCAGCAGCTAGCCAAATTCAAGGAGATATTACAGGAAACAAGAATGGCAAACAGGAACATGGAAGTGCAATTAAAGCAAACAGAAAAACGACTGTCAAAACAAATAGTAGAAGAATGCCAAGCAGTTCAATTAAGAAGTGGGAAAACATTAAATACCTCACTTCAAAGCAGCAAGAAGCAAGGACATGAACGAATAGCTAATCAAAATCCCTCTGAGGACAAGCAGAGCCCAGAAAGGGATAAAGCTGGCGCTGAACGCCCAGACCATGCTGATTCCTGGCGTTCAACGCCAGAAACAAGCTTGAATCTGGCGTTGAACGCCCAAAAGGAGCATGGTTCTGGCGTTCAAACGCCAGTAACAAGCAAGGAAGTGGCGTCTAACGCCACTCCAGCTCCTACCTCTGGCATTCAAATGCCAGTAGGGAATCAGTCACATACAAGTGCTGATAACAAGGCTTCCCAACCCACTTCTGTAGGTAATAAACCTGCAGCAACTAAGGTTGAGGAATACAGAGCCAAAATGCCTTATCCTCAAAAACTCCGCCAAGCGGAACAAGATAAGCAATTTGCCCGCTTTGCAGACTATCTCAGGACTCTTGAAATAAAGATTCCGTTTGCAGAAGCACTTGAGCAAATACCCTCTTATGCTAAGTTCATGAAAGAGATCTTAAGTCATAAGAAGGATTGGAGGGAGACTGAAAAGGTTTACCTCACTGAAGAATGCAGTGCAGTCATTCTAAAAAGCTTACCTGAGAAGCTTAAAGATCCTGGGAGCTTTATGATACCATGCACATTAGAAGGTAATTGCACCAAGCAAGCTTTATGTGACCTTGGGGCAAGTATCAACCTAATACCTGCATCTACTATCAGAAAGCTTGGTTTAACTGAAGAAATCAAACCAACCAGGATATGTCTTCAACTTGCTGATGGCTCCATTAAATACCCATCAGGCGTGATTGAAGACATGATTGTCAAGGTTGGGCCATTTGCCTTTCCTACTGACTTTGTGGTGCTGGAAATGGAGGAGCACAAGAGTGCAACTCTCATTCTAGGAAGACCTTTCCTAGCAACTGGCCGAACCCTCATTGATGTCCAAAAAGGGGAAGTAACCTTGAGAGTCAATGAGGAGGAATTCAAGTTGAATGTGGTCAAAGCCATGCAACATCCAGACACCCCAAATGACTGCATGAGTGTTGACATGATTGATTCTCTGGTAAGAGAGGTCAATATGGCTGAGAGTCTCGAATCAGAGCTAGAGGACATCTTTAAAGATGTTCAGCCTGATTTGGAGGAGTCAGAGAAGATAATAGAACCTCTGAAAATCCCTCAGGAAGAGGAGAAACCTCCAAAACCCGAGCTCAAACCATTACCACCATCCCTGAAATATGCATTTCTGGGAGAAGGTGAAACCTTTCCTGTAATTATAAGCTCTACCTTGGAGCCACAGGAAGAGGAAGCACTAATTCAAGTGCTAAGGACGCACAAGACAGCTCTTGGGTGGTCCATTAGTGATCTTAAGGGCATTAGCCCAGCCAGGTGCATGCACAAAATCTTGTTGGAAGATGACGCCAAGCCAGTGGTTCAACCACAAAGGCGGCTGAATCCAGCTATGAAAGAAGTGGTGCAGAAAGAGGTCACTAAATTACTAGAGGCTGGGATTATTTATCCTATTTCTGACAGCCCCTGGGTGAGCCCTGTCCAAGTTGTCCCTAAGAAAGGAGGCATGACAGTAGTTCACAATGAAAAAAATGAACTGGTTCCTACAAGGACAGTTACAGGGTGGCGTATGTGTATTGATTATAGAAGGCTCAATACAGCCACCAGAAAGGATCATTTTCCTTTACCATTCATAGACCAGATGCTAGAAAGACTAGCAGGTCACGAATACTACTGCTTTCTGGATGGATATTCAGGTTATAATCAAATTGCAGTAGATCCCCAGGATCAAGAGAAAACGGCATTCACATGCCCTTCTGGAGTATTTGCATACAGAAGGATGCCATTTGGCTTATGCAATGCACCTGCAACCTTTCAGAGGTGCATGCTCTCAATTTTCTCTGATATGGTGGAAAAATTCCTGGAAGTCTTCATGGATGACTTTTCAGTATTTGGAGACTCATTCAGCTCCTGCCTTAACCATTTAGCACTTGTTCTGAAAAGATGCCAAGAGACTAACCTGGTTTTAAACTGGGAAAAATGTCACTTTATGGTGACTGAAGGAATTGTCCTTGGGCATAAAATTTCGAACAAGGGGATAGAGGTGGACCAAGCTAAGGTAGAAGTAATTGAAAAATTACCACCACCTGCTAATGTTAAGGCAATCAGAAGTTTTCTGGGACATGCAGGGTTTTATAGGAGGTTTATAAAGGATTTTTCAAAAATCGCCAAACCCCTGAGCAACCTGCTAGCTGCAGACATGCCATTTATCTTTGATGAGGAGTGTCTGCAGGCATTTGAAACTCTGAAAGCTAAATTGGTCACAGCACCAATCATCTCTGCACCAGACTGGACATTACCATTTGAACTAATGTGTGATGCCAGTGACCATGCCATTGGTGCAGTGTTGGGGCAAAGGCATGACAAGCTTCTGCATGTCATTTACTATGCCAGCCGTGTGCTAAATGATGCACAGAAGAATTACACAACCACAGAAAAAGAGCTACTTGCAGTGGTTTACGCCATTGACAAATTCAGATCCTACTTAGTAGGATCAAAAGTGATTGTGTACACTGATCATGCTGCTCTTAAATATCTACTCACAAAGCAAGATTCAAAACCCAGACTCATCAGATGGGTGCTGCTTCTGCAAGAGTTTGATATAGAAATAAGAGACAGAAAAGGGACAGAAAATCAAGTAGCAGATCACCTGTCCCGAATAGAACCATTGGAAGGGGCGTCCCTCCCTCTCACTGAAATTTCTGAAACCTTTCCGGATGAGCAATTACTAGCCGTCCAGGAAGTGCCATGGTTTGCAGACATTGCAAACTACAAGGCAGTGAGATTCATACCCAAGGAGTACAGTAAGGTGCAATCAAAGAAATTAATCACAGATGCAAAATACTATCTCTGGGATGAACCATATCTCTTTAAGAGATGTGCAGACGGAGTAATCCGTAGATGTGTGCCTAAAGAAGAAGCACAGAAGATCCTTTGGCATTGCCATGGATCACAGTATGGAGGACATTTTGGAAGTGAACGAACAGCCACAAGAGTCCTCCAGAGTGGCTTCTACTGGCCTACTCTCTATAAAGATTCCCGAGCATTTGTGCTTAACTGTGATAGTTGCCAGAGATCAGGCAACCTGCCCCACAGTTATGCTATGCCTCAACAAGGAATCTTGGAAATTGAGTTGTTTGATGTATGGGGTATTGACTTCATGGGACCTTTCCCACCATCATACTCAAACACCTATATTCTGGTGGCAGTGGATTATGTATCCAAATGGGTGGAGGCTATTGCAACACCCACTAATGACACTAAAACAGTGTTAAAATTCCTCCAGAAACATATCTTCAGCAGATTTGGTATCCCCAGAGTGTTAATCAGTGATGGGGGTACTCATTTCTGTAATAAGCAGCTCTACTCTGCTCTAGTCCGTTATGGAGTCAACCACAGGGTGGCTACTCCATATCACCCACAGACTAATGGGCAGGCAGAAGTCTCAAATAGAGAACTTAAAAGAATCCTGGAACGGACTGTAATTAACCGCAGAAAGGATTGGGCAAGAAGCTTGGATGATGCTCTGTGGGCATACAGAACAGCATTTAAGACCCCTATAGGGACCTCTCCATACCAGCTTGTGTATGGAAAGGCGTGTCACTTGCCAGTGGAACTGGAACACAAGGCCTACTGGGCAACCAGATTCCTGAACCTTGATGCCAAATTAGCTGGAGAAAAACGATTGCTCCAGTTAAATGAGCTAGAAGAGTTTAGACTCAATGCTTTTGAAAATGCAAAAATTTACAAGGAAAAAGCAAAAAAATGGCATGATAAGAAATTGTCATCCAGAGTCTTTAAACCAGGGCAGAAAGTTCTGCTATTTAACTCTAGGCTCAAATTATTCCCCGGGAAATTAAAATCCCGGTGGAGAGGTCCATATGTAATTACAAGTGTATCACCATATGGCTACATAGAGCTTCAAGATAATGACTCTAACAAAAAGTTCATTGTCAATGGACAAAGAGTTAAACATTATCTTGAAGGCAATTTTGAGCAAGAATGCTCAAGACTGAGACTTAATTGAAGAATCAGTGATAGTCCAGCTAATGACATTAAAGAAGCGCTTGCTGGGAGGCAACCCAGCCATATACAAAGTTTAATTACTAATTAAATAAATTTTCTTTCTTTACAGGTTTAGGTCTAAGTATCTTCAAAGGTGAAATAACAATTAACTGAAGTCCCAAGAGTTACAGAGAAATTTGGAAGTTCACTGGCATGAAAAAGCCAGTAAGAAACACTTTGGGCGTTAAACGCCCAAAAGAAGCACCCACTGGGCGTTTAACGCCAGTAAGGGTAGCCTTCTGGGCGTTAAACGCCAGAAAGGAGCATCTTCTGGGCGTTAAACGCCAGAAAGATGCACCTTCTGGGCGTTTAACGCCAATCTGCTAGCATTCTGGGCGTTTAGAAAAACGCCCAGTAAAGAAGGACTTCCTGGCGTTCAACGCCAGAAAGAAGCATCACATGGGCGTTGAACGCCCAGGAGAAGCATCACATGGGCGTTAAACGCCCAAACCATGCACCATGTGGGCGTTTAACGCCAGGATGGTGGGAGGAGGTACAATTTCGTTTTTCTTTATATTTTTTCCAAATTTTTATGTTTCAATTCATGATTTCTTGCATAAACATATTTTAAATTATCACTTTCAATTCCAAAAAGTTTATCCTAATTTCTAAAATCCAATGATTTCAAATTTTTTTTAGATTTATCTTAACCCAAAAGAACAAATGGCTTTCCAAGTCAATCCATCATCTTTTCAAATTTGTTTCCAACACATCTTTAACTCCTTTTAAAAATCCTTTTCAAAATTAAAATTCAATTCTATCTTCTAAATTTTGATTCATATCTTTTCTTTTTTTAAATTATATCTTTTTCCAATCCAATTCTTTTTCAAATATTTTTAATTTCTTCTAATATCTTTTTCAACTCATCTTATCTTTTTATGAAAATACCTCTCCTTCTACTCCTCTCCTTTCCTTTCTTTTGCTTGAGGACAAGCAAACCTCTAAGTTTGGTGTGATTTGCCATGATCACTGAGCTAAAACTCATTAAGATCATGGCACCTAAGAGAACAGGAAGAGCAAGGATGTGAACTTAAGGGAGCTGAAGCATCAGACATTAATTCTTGAAGGCACCCCACAGACTAGAGGAACATCCACTTCCCAAAATACAGGTTGTTAAGTTCTAATTCCAGCTTTAACTCTGTGATAGTATTATTATAGGATTTTACCTTAGAAGTTATATAGTAGTAGTAGTAATTAGTATGTCTATTTTGAATTTATTTCCAATTAAGCTATAATTTATTTTTCTCATCATCATCAGGCATGAATAAAGTAGTATAAATTTTTTTTAGAATAAAGAAGTAATCTATATTTATGAGTTCTTAGTAATAAAGACTATAATTAATTATATGTGGTGGCAATACTTTTTGTTCTCTGAATGAATGCTTGAACAGTGCATAAATTGTACTTTGAATTTGATGAATATTGGCTCCTGAAAGGATGAGGAACACGAAAAATATCATTGATGATCTGAAAAATCATGAAATTGATTCTTGAAGCAAGAAAAAGCAGTTCAAAAAAAAAATAAAAAAAAATAATAATAATAATAAAAAAAAAAATATATTTACAATCAAAAGGAATAAAAGCCAAGCAGCCCTTAAAACCAAAAGGCAAGGGTAAAAAGGATCCAAGGCTTTGAGCACCAATGGATAGGAGGGCCCAAGGAAATAAAATCCAGGCCTAAGCGGCTAAACCAAGCTGTCCCTAACCATGTGCTTGTGTCATGAAGGTCCAAGTTACAAGCTTGAGACTGAGTGGTTAAAGTCGTGATCCAAAGCAAAAGAGTGTGCTTAAGAGCTCTGGACACCACTAACTGGGGACTTTAGCAAAGCTAAGTCACAATCTGAAAAGGTTCACCCAGTTATGTGTCTGTGGCATTTATGTATCTGGTGGTAATACTGGAAAACAAAGTGCTTAGGGCCACAGCCAAGACTCATAAAATAACTGTGTTCAAGAATCAACATACTACACTAGGAGAGTCAATGATACTATCTGAATTCTGAGTTCCTAAGGATGCCAATCATTCTGAAATTTAAAAGATACAGGGAGATGTCAAAACTGTTCAGAAACAAAAAGCTACAAGCCCCGCTCATCTAATAAGAATCTAAGCTTCATTTAAAATTCTAAAATATTATTACTTCTTTATTTCTGTTAAAACCTATTTTATTTATCTAGTTGCTTGAGGACAAGCAACAGTTTAAGTTTGGTGTTGTGATGAGCGGATATTTTGTACGCTTTTTGGGGGTAATTTCATGTAGATTTTAGCATGTTTCAGTTAGTTTTTAGTAAAATAATATTAGTTTTTAGGCAAAAATCATATTTCTGGACTTTACTATGAGTTTGTGTGTTTTTCTGTGATTTCAGGTATTTTCTGGCTGAAATTGAGGGAGCTGAGCAAAAATCTGACTTAGGCTGAAAAAGGACTGCTGATGCTGTTGGATCCTGACCTCCCTGCACTCGAAATGGATTTTCTGGAGCTACAGGAGTCCAATTGGCGCGCTCTCAACGGCGTTGGAAAGTAGACATCCAGGGCTTTCCAGCAATATATAATAGTCCATACTTTGCGCGAAGATTGACGACGTAACTTGGCGTTGAACGCCAAGTACACGCTGCTGTCTGGAGTTAAACGCCAGAAAAACGTCATGATCCGGAGTTGAACGCCCAAAACACGTCAAAACCTGGAGTTTGACGCCAAGAAAGGCCTCCACACGTGGAAAGCATTAGTCTCAGCCCCAGCACACACCAAGTGGGCCCCAGAAGTGGATTTCTGCACCAATTATCTCAGTTTATTCAATTTCTGTAAACCTAGGTTACTAGTTTACTATTTAAACAACTTTTACAGACTTATCTGGTACCTCATGCTATTTTCAGATCTGAATTACATACTTTGTGACGGCATGAGTCTCTAAACTCCATTGTTGGGGGTGAGGAGCTCTGCAGCGTCTCGATGATTTAATACAATTCCTTTGTTTTCCATTCAAACACGCTTGTTCTTATCTAAGATGTTTATTCGCGCCTAACTGTGGAGAAGGTGATGATCCGTGACACTCATCACCTTCCTCAACCCATGAACGTGTGCCTGACAACCACCTCCGTTCTACATCAGACTGAATGAATATCTCTTAGATTCCCCAACAGAATCTTCGTGGTATAGGCCGGATTGATGGCGGCATTCATGAGAATCCGGAAAGTCTAAACCTTGTCTGTGGTATTCCGAGTAGGATTCCGGGATTGAATGACTGTGACGTGCTTCAAACTTTAACCTGCTGGGCGTTAGTGACAGACGCAAAAGAGGGATTCTATTCCAGTAGGAGCGGGAACCAACCGGTGATTGGCCGTACTGTGACAGAGTGCGTGCATAGCTTTCACTGCGAGGATGGGAAGTAGCCATTGACAACGGTGACACCCTACATAGAGCTTGCCATGGAAGGAACCTGCGTGTGAGAAGAGGATTTCAAGGAAGAGTTGAAGTCAGAGGACAAAGCATCTCCAAAACTCCAACATATTCCCCATTACTGCACAACAAGTAACGCTTTTATTCTCTATTATTAAAGTAATAACTATTTATTCTACGCTCTAATTGGTAACAAAAATACGAGGCTAAAGAATCCTATTGGTATCCTGACTAAGCCAAATAAAATAAATATTGATTGCTTCAAACCAATAATCTCTGTGGATTCGACCCTTACTCACGTAAGGTATTACTTGGACGACCCAGTACACTTGCTGGTTAGTTGAACGAAGTTGATCTTGGACCATATTCTATTATCATATTCTATAAAGAGATACAATTTCGTCCACCAGGGGGTTGGGGTGACGACTAGGGTTTGGGTAAAGGGAAAAAGTGTGTGTTTTGAGCGTAGTGAAATTAGAATTTTGGTAAAAATTAGGTATAAGGATAGTTTTAAGAAAATTAGGAATAATAGAGTTATTGAAAATCAATTTTAATCCAATAATAATTATATATAAAATTATTATCTATTCATCAATTTATAAATTATTTTTAAATAAATACTCTAATCCAAGAATTAGGGATAATATAATTAATTTTATTTATTCATAAAAATAAAAGTATTAAACTCTAAATCTCAATTTTTTAAATCAACACATATAAAATTCTTATTATTTTATAATTACTAAATTTTATCATTTAAATATGAAAATTATTCAATAATTATAAAATTAGATAAAAAATTTTAATTTAATTATCAAAACTTGATTTAATTAACTTTAATAAAATAATTTTTAAAATTAAAGTTTTTAATAAATAAATAAATTAAAATTGACTCATAATAAAATGTTTCAAAAATTCTGGATTTTATACCATAGTTCAAATGCATTTGGTTAACAAAAAAATCAATTGCAATTAGTTAACAAATACTCAAGTGCATTTATAATACAATGGTTTAAATGCAATTAGTTAACAAAAAAATAAATACAATTAGTTAACAAAAACTCAAATGCAATTAATTATAAAAAAGACAAATGCAACTAGCGAACAATAAGACAAATACAATAGGTGAATAATAAGAGAAATGTAATTTGAAGTGTATGTGTTACTTTTTGCTGATCAGACTTTATGTGTCAATCAAATAACATAGATGCTTTTAGATCATCAGTTAGGTAATTCAGAAATCACCTCCAATTATTTATTTTTTGGCCCTAGCCACATCGTAGGCAATCACAAACACATGATTGTTTGTATCTTGCGCAACCACATAGAAGAGTTAACCTTTATAATAACCTTTCAAAAAACACCCATTTAATCCTAGGAGTGGCCTGCACCCTGCTTTTGAAGCCCTTCTTACATGCATCTAAATTGATGTATACAATCTCAAATGACGGTAGACCTTATGGCTGTGGGTTGACTCCCGTGTGAGCAATGCTTCCCAGGTTGTTTTTATGAAGTTCCAATAGATACTCTTTTATTTTTTCAAATTGTTCACCTTCATTTCCAAGCACAATTTTCCTAGCAATTTTTATAGCCCTTGTTAGTTGTTATCATCTTACCATTTAGTTGCACATTGTAATCTTGCTTCATATACTTCATTGCCTCCTTAGGTATCAGCTTCGGTTGTGTTTTCAACATCTTCACTAACTTCTAACAAACCCATTTTCTATAAACTAAATTGCTCCTATAGTCTCTACCGCATGTGTGTTCATTATGTAATGTCTTGATTTCGAATATTTTGCTCACAAAATTTTTAGAAACATAAATTAGCCAAGGACAATTCTCTTATGCACATTTGGCTTTGACTCTTTCGAATTCATTCTTGATATAAATGTAGTCCCTCCCATCTGAAACAAATATACCCTGCACATCCTTTATTTTTAAACATCTCCATAGTAAGAAATTGCACTCCAAACTCAAACTTCACATCTCCATATGTAGTATCCTTATTAAAATCTGGACCCTATGGACTCTTCTCCTCATCTGATTCAACAGGGGTGTTAAATCCCTTAGATTTATAATTATACACCTCATCACGGTCAGAGTCTACACCTACAACAATTGGACCTCTCATAGCCTTCTTTTGAGGCCTATATTCAGCTACATTGCATTGGGCTTGGTCCAACCCAAAACCTCCACTTTCATTAAGTTTGATTCCACTATCAGCCCCACTACCATGTCTAGTGTCAACTCCACTATCATCTCCACTCTCATTATCACCATTCAAAATATGCATCTTCCTCCTGGCCCCAATGTATCTCCTTGATAACCTCTTTTTTTAGTGTTGAATGGTGGCTTAGGTTTCTTTTTCTTCATCCTGCTTTCAGGTATTAGAGATTTCTCACTGTTGTCACTCTCATACCTAGGAGGTGGAGGTTTATAAGCTTCATCCTCGAAACTCTCTTAAGAATCATATGAAGATGATGATTGAGTCTCCTCCAAAGGAACATCATGAAAAGAAGCTACCTCCTATAAAGAATCATCATCAGAAATGTCTTCCACCACCACATTATTTCTAGGAATACAAGGCTGATCCACCAGATGCTCAAAGTATAAAAAGAATTTTTTTCAGATTGTGTCTAAGCGTAAAGTCACACATTTTATTTATTTCCTTGTCACCAGTGAGCACATGTGATAGAAGGGATTTAATTTGTACCGGTTTGGAATTTCTCAAAAACAAAAATCACTTCGTCGGTAGCATAGTCCAAACTAGCAATTAAATTCCACCAATCAAAGTTTGATTTTCCAAATTCAAATTATAACTGAGACTAATTAAACCTCGGGTCGTCTCCCTTGTGGAATGCAATTGGAGGTGCCATACTTTCGGTTGTGAGGAAAAACGGTTTTAAAATCAAAGAATGAAATATTAAAGGAACTAAGAAATAAAAAAAACTAAGAAATGATCAAAATTGAAATCAATGCAATTAAAAGGGAAGCAATATCAAAACTAGTGAAAATGCTAAGATATGCATAAAAGAGCCTTGACTTGGGAATGAGAATCCAAGGAATCCTATCATCGTCATAATTACAACTATGGCAACTATGATGAGTCAATCTCACTTCGTCTACACCTAACATCGAGGAGTAAGTCAAGCAAGCATAATTGATCTTAATTCATAAGTCCTAGCTAACTTACCAAATTAATTGGTAAAAAGTTAGCGTCAATGGAAATCAGGGTCAACTAACTACCCAAAAATTACTACTAAATATCGAATATTATGACTCTAGTATCCTAGGAACTCAAATCCCAAGGAAATGTGTGAAAATCTACTCAAAATTACCAATTGGCATTTTCACAAACACTTGGTGGGCATAAAAGTAAAACATGAGAAATTGTAAAGGAAAATGAAAACTATATCCAAACTATTCATAATATCAATAATAAACAAGCAATCAAGCAACTATAAAGCATAAAACATTAAATGTATCAATAAAAACATCAAGAAACCAAAATTGCATATATAAACAACGTAATTTGAACCATAAGAAAATAAAAGCAAAAGTAGTGAAATTAAAGAGGAAATTAAAGTGTACTTACAAAAGATGAGTAAAATCCAAGATCAAGGCTTGCTATAAAATGCTACAATGAAAATTAGCAAAACCCTAGGAGAGAATTTTCTATCTACACTACTCCTACTCCTAAGGATGCTTTCTACCCTAATGAAAACTAATCTAAAACCTAATGCCTCATATGTCTTCATTCCCCTTTAATATATCACTTCTAAAAGGCTTTAGCACTCCTAAAATTGGGGCAAGAGAGCCCCAAATTCGTGAGCCACGTGCCTCATTAATGAAGTCACGCGCAGGGACCTGTGCATATGCACAGAGGGTTGTGCGTATGCACACCAGCCGATTTCCATCTTGTGTGCATGCACACTTACTTGTGCACACGCACACTTGACTGTGTGTGTTTTTCCTTATTTTCTTCATGTATTCTCCCTTGTACATGCTTTCTTCCACTTTTGCCTAGCCAATCTTGCTTCTAGGACCTGAAATCACTCAACAAACATGTCATGGTATCGAATGGCATAAAAGTGAAATTAAAATGATTAATTTAAGCACAAAAATGCATGTTTTCACATTTAGGTTCAATTTAGGGATTAAACACAAAAGTATGCTATATGATGAAATCCGTCTAAATCAAGTCAAAATATCTCATCAAATATTGACTCATCAACATGCAACCCATTTTCAAACACTAGCACAGTTGGATCATGCCAGAACATGGCCTTATACTCTAAATATCCTAACCCCTATGAATAGCTCCTCCAAATCCTTCTTATTGACGAAGTCCACATTCATTGGAGGAAATTTCTCTAATTTTCCATCTTTATATCATAACTCACCCTTCATAGTTCTTTCGAACCTTCCACCATGATTAAACATAAGAACAACAAAAATGGACATCTGCATAAATAACACAACATTTCATTTAAATTGTTTAACAAACTTTCAACAGAGGATTTCAATAGACATAAAACACCACTTAGTAAAATAAACAAAATATACTAATCAAGATTACATCTTGCATTCTAGCTTGTACAGATAACAATACACGAAACCTAGCTCACCATAGAATTCTACAAAGATATCACAATTGTATAGTTAATTTAGTTTCGAACAAACCACTCATTAAAACCATCCAAAACACTCTCTAGTTCATTAAACGAGTTCATCGTAACACAACAAAAAAGCAAAATAGAAAGAGTATGAATGTGGAAAACTAACAACTAACCTTGTTGGTCCTTTTCAACTTCTGTCAATGTATCATCTCCAGAAATACCACATGCAATGATGTCACCGCAATTTGGAAGGAAACAAAGGAGGAAGACAAAGTTTTAGAAATTTTTTGTGAATGTGTGAGTAAATGAAGGATATTAATAAAAAAACTCAAATAGTTCAATGTCTCTTATACTTTCTTCACCCCGTGACGATGTTTGGTATTTGTGGAGGGATCGATTAGTCTCTATATCAATTTCCTTTTATGATGTGGCACTGACATCTGCCATATCACGCACAAACTGACACATCATATGGGTAACTTTTTGCTAACCGATTATAGGGGACAGCTTGTCCAGTTCCTCTTCAAGATTAGGCTCGTTTACGGGTTCAGGGATGATTGGGGGGACATGTCCTACGGGTAAATGGTTAGGGGACGGAAAGGATATTTTCTCAAACTAAAATGTTAAATCAGGATAAAACTCACGATTTATATAACTCAAACGCATGAACTAATCGTCCGTTTGTTCTCCCACAGTTTTATGGGTTTCAAAAATTTTACCTAATACACAGCAAAATACAACCATTTACGGGAAGAAGATGTTGCAGCCTAAAACAGTTCTAAAACCTACGATTTATGAAGAGATGGTAAAGGGACAAAAGTAGTTGCATAAAAACTGAAAAAAGATCATAGCTTTGCATAGAGTGTGGAGTGGACATGTCATGAGATGAGATTGTGAGAGAAGTGGGGAAGGCCCATATCAGCGCCAGTGCTCGTGCTAAAAGCCTGTTCTCATCCACATAAATCATATATTCATATTGTCTTTTAAAAAAATCACTTCAATCTAAAAGCTTTTTATCTTGGTTGATTTTATTCTATACCTTCATAATTAATTATATAATAAGTCTAATTAAATACCTATTAAATACATGAAATAAATTTTTATAAATTAAATATAAAGCATCATATTTGAATAAAAATTTAAATAATTAATTTGTCACATTATTTATATTCTGATGGAATTTTAAATATTATTAGAGTATATTTACGCTTTTTTCGGCCCTTAATTATTCATCCGATAGATATTGCAGTCCCTAACAATTATAAAAATACAAATCGGTTCTCACCCACCTTTGTATTTATTTAATCCAGTCTCTGCAACTGGTTGGCAGCAGGTCACATGCTGATATGTCAGGTAACATGTCCACGTGACTTTGTCTTCTTCCTAATATAGACAATCGCTCCCTGTTCTTTTCAAACGTCCAGCGTGATCCCTCTTCTGCTTCTCCTGCTTCCTTTCCATCATCACCTCCTCCCTCTCCCTCTGAAACTCTTTCTCCCTCCTCCTCTCCTCCCTCATCATCACCGCCTCCCTCAACTCCAAAACCCTAATCCTAACGCCCCTAATCTGCCTCACTTCCTCTCCAAAATCATCATAAAAAATCATCACCACCTCATTCACACTATTCATCATCCTTATCACAATCATCATCTTTATCAATAATATCATCATCAGAACTCGAGAGGGAAGGTGGAGGGAGTTGACGTGGTCGGCGACGGGTTTGAACTTCTTTTTGCGAGTCTTGAGCTTAGTGATGGTGTCAGAGTAGAGTATCTCAGAGTACTTTGATATGAGAGTTTGTTCCTTCTGATCTAAACAGTTTTTGTGCTTCATTTTGGATTGGAGACAGAGGTTTTTACGACGGCGGAAATTTAGGTGGAGGGAGAGGGAGGAGGTGGCGGCAGAGAGAGAGTGGAAGAAGCGGTGGAGGGATCACGTTGGACGGTTGAGAAATTAAAGGAGTCAGGAGGCAATTTGTCCGTATTACGAAGGAGACAAAGACCTGTAGACACGTTACCTGACACGTCAACATGTGACCTGCTGTCAACTGGTTGTAGGGATTGAATTGAACAAATACAAGGATGGATGAGGATCGATTTATATTTTTATAATTGTTAGAAGGCGCGTAACTAATTATGAGGGCGCAATATTTTGATATTCTACTTCTGTATTCGTCAAGATTTTATAATTTTATTTTGATGTTATGAAGGCGCAATATTTTGTTAGAAATGTTAAATATTATTTTTCTATTTTTTTGCTGGTAATATTTGATATCTAATGCAATTCGCAAATATTCAATCTGATTAAATGAGTTATATGCAGATTAAATTAAAGTTTTGTCCATATCTAATCTGATCCAATTCAATTGTGTATAGTGTATACCTTTATTCTTCTCTTTCTCTACTCTATTTTGGTTAAAAACCTGAAAAATTTTATTTGTATTTATTTTTGTAATTCACTTGTAAATATATAATCAAAAAAAAAAACGAAATGTAGAATTTTAATTTTTTTTTTCTTTATATAATTAACAACATATAAGATATTTGACTCTAAACTCGTTGTATAAAATGAAAATTTAATAATGATATTCTAACATCATGATAAATAAACGAAATATATATATTTAATAATAATTTTTTAATTTATATATATATATATATATATATTATAAAATAAATATTTTTAGTTAATTCGATTGAATCACAATTCAATTACAGTTAAACCACCATTAAATTTTTAAATCATCAGTTATTTAATTAGTTTATTAACCAATATGGTTTTCACAACTTTAATTATTCTAACATCATGATAAATAAGAAAAAAGAAAGATATATTTTATAATAATTGTATAATATTTTTTTATATTATTTAGTTAAATTCAACTAC
Source organism: Arachis stenosperma (assembly GCF_014773155.1). NCBI lineage: Eukaryota > Viridiplantae > Streptophyta > Magnoliopsida > Fabales > Fabaceae > Arachis > Arachis stenosperma. The sequence continues at coordinate 12,548,214 of NC_080385.1, forward strand.
AGTTAAACTATTAAATTTTTAATTCAATTATTTAGCTGGTTTATTGACTGGTGCGGTTTTCACATCCTTGACTATTGATGAAATCTCCTAACTGATATCTTTAAGAATCTTATTGATTGATAAACTGATAACAAGATAAAACTAACACGACTAGTTTACTTACTCAAAAAGACAGTATCATAATCTGCATTCACAAGGAATAAAAATGGAAAATAATGGATTTTCAATCCCCATTTAGGCAAGAACTTCAAAGAGGCGTCTTCAAGTTTATTTTGTTCTAGTTATTTGGCTGGGAATGACACGTCAATTAGCAGTGATTTTTCAACAAAGTTATTCAAATCACACGTATTTTAATCAGTGGGAGATGTGTTATGTAGGGAAAAAATAATGCAAGAAACAATCTTGCCACTTAAAATTATTACATACTTCTTGACTTATTAATTTTTTTGTAGGGTATTTGAAGATATCATGTTGTAACGCGTGAAAGTTGGAACCTTTTAGGCAAGTAACTTAGTCCCAATTATGCTGCTTTTGATTTGTTAATTTCTTCAGACGCCAAAACAGTAAGGCCACTTGAGAAGCATCTCTAAATAAATTTGGACCTTTTGTCGTCAAGACACTAACATTGGATTATTTATTACATTTTCTCTTTTATTTGTCTCTCTTTTTCATTCAAATAATATATACACCGACATGACGACTTGTGAAAAAGCTCAGTCATGAATGCTAGAGCTGGATGAGAATGTGTGAAGATCAGAATAAATTTATGTATATTGTCGTGGGAGTGAGTGACTCTATTATAATTTAAATTTTTTTTAGGAGTATATGATAATAATATTTATTTATTTTTATTAAATTATTAAATTTAATTTTATAATAATTTTTTATTTAATTTTTAGTAATTAATAATTAATTTAAAAATTTTATATTAGATGTTTATTAAAATAATTAATTCTTAATTTAAATAAAATTGATGTTCTTTTTTAGAAGTCAATTTAAACGAAAAAGTATTATTATTATCTTCTTTTAAAATTAGTTTTAGTTTTTTAATTTGTAAATTAGATATTTTAAATATTAATTATATTTTACAATAACAAATATCATTATAGCAATAATCATGTTATATATACATAGAAAATAATTATCTGTATAGAATATATATTAAAATACAAAATACATATTAAAAATGAGTTGAATAATATATATATTTATACACAAATATATACTGGTTAATAAATAATTTAATAGTTGATTTTTATATATGTATAATATTTTTATTATAAAAATTATTATTACTATGTTATACATATTTTATTTTCAATGTCAAAATTTTCTGAATTTGTTATCAGTGAAGATAATGTGATCAGAAAAGGGAAAAAAATAGATGATGAAAGAAGAAGGACATGAGCTGCACAGTTTTGGTAGAGTGATAAATCTCACCACAATCAATATATCGAAAAAGTTTGTATATAAATAAAAGAATGAGTTAAAAAAATGATGACTAATTTAGTTGGTTAGCTCTAGTAAATATATATACCTAAGGCTAATTAATATGTACACTAATTACACTATCACAAACAAATGAACAACACAATTTGAGTTGGTGAGAGCACTAACAAGCACCAACAAAAAGAGCCTAAGAGAGTTAGTTAGAGTTAGATAGTTATTGAGAGATTTAGTTATGCTTGTGTATATACATAGTGAGAAGAAGTAGCTCAGCTTGTATATAAGAGGATCCTGTGTCTCTAATGCACATCAATAATACAACTTTACTTCACTTCATCAATTCTCTCTCATTCATCATCCTCTTTCTCTGTTTCAGTTCTGCAATCTTAGCGTGTTCTTCAACAAACCTGTTTTGCTGTTGTGATCTTAACAATACAACTCCATTTCCTGCACTACATATTAACTTATAGGTGAGTTGATTCCATAAGTTTTACCCAAAAATCCACATAACATCTTCGTGAGTGTCCTGCATCTGCTGCTGAGATCATAGCTTTGTACACTTAATTTCAGAAATGTCATTGATATTTTAAAATTTGCATCGTATCTCTTAACTCTATAAAATAAGGACTAATTCAATTAAAGTTAAATTGAAATTTTTACCACTTATTTTATATAAATGAGTGAGCTAATTAACTATATGACGAATCCAAGATTTGATTAGATATCGTTGATGATACTAACATTATTTTTTACCATGTATTATGTTGAGTAGAATAAGATAATTTAAATCCAGTTAGTTATCTTTTAAGAAAAAGTTTATGAGATCAGTAGTTTTATTAAAATTTGACCAATATTTAACTAGTAAAAAAAATTAAATAATCTTATATCATTAGATGTAATCTTATATCATTAAAAACACTAATAATAATTAATTGATGGCTATAAATTATAAAATTTGTTGGCCTCTAAGTATTCCTGGTCTTTTAAAGTCACGCACTTGATGATGTGTTTCAAAAGCTAAAATATCAAAACCTAGCTAGCTAGATATGCATGCTACAAAGTTAAATCGCCACATACAATTCTCACTTCCATTCATGTAATATAAATTATACACGTACTCCATCTATCACAAGATCGATCTCACAAAATATGTATTACTCATTACTCATACATATAGCTATATGAATTATTATTGGGTACATTAACAACATCATTGAAAAGAAAATATAGATTAATTAAGCAAGCACTTATATGAAGTAAAATCAACAACACATACATGAAATTAATTAAAATGCTAACAATAATAATAATTATTATTATTATTATTACTATCATATGACAAAATCTATGAAAATTAGAAGTTCCTATTAGCTAAATAGTTTTGATAATCATGGTTTATTATTTGCGTCAACTTGTTTCTTGGTGGCTCCAATAAAACCACCAACACCACCAATGGCACCGGCACCACCACCAATTCCTCCAATGCCACCACCAATTCCTTTGTAAATCCCTCCATATGCACCAACTCCACCAACTATCCCTTTTCCTATTCCGCCTCCGCCTCCGCCTCCGCCTCCGCCTCCATAACCACCCCCCAAACCACCACCGCCACCACTACCTCCTCCAAAACCACCCCCTAGACCACTACCACCGTCTTCGCCACCGAATCCTCCACCTCCACCACCAATTGAGCCTACTCCACCACTAGAAGGTACACTATCAAAGAACCATTGAGGCTTCTTCACATCCTCATTATTTGATTTCTTCATCATGCTCCTTCCATCCACATTTTGTAACATCATTCCCATCGTGGCCAAACAAAGAACAAGCACCGAAATCAACTTCATCATCTCCATCATAATAATATGACTATATGATAAGTGGCTATACATACATGCATTTATATAGTTGTAGAATGCATGGGAAATTAAGACGTAGGAATAATATATTATTAGAAAGATATAAAAAAAAATATGAATAGTATTTAATGTGTAGTAGGAGGGTTAGGAGAGTGGGGTTTAATTACAACCTCACAAGTTACCATCTTCATTCTCTTGAGAGAGTAATTGTAATATTCGTCCAGCTACACAGAGCCACATGGCTAGTAATAAGGTTAAGTTATTATTACATTGGCATTCATGATTATTGGCCACTATTTTCTTAGCCCCTTCCTTATTCAACCACATACCATGCATACTACTAAAGAATAATCATTACTAGCTCTGCCAAATGCTGAAGCGTTAGTGGTCCATGCTGATGACCATGCATCATGAAATCTTTATTATTATACGCATGCAAGTGGAATACATGCGGTAACAATTACTACTAAGGTATATTAACTTCTCTTCACACATGCCCCAACCAACCTAACATTCTCTCTTCACAAGCCTTGCATATATAAGAGGTCGTCATGAAAATGCAAGCATGCAAGATGATAATTAAAATATAAATACTTATTATATAAAAAATTATTACATAGACACTAAAATTAGTCACCGAATAAATTATTGTATATTTATATATAAATATATATTATTTAATTTATTTTTAATATATATTTTATATTAGAAACTAATTTAGTAGTTAATTTTTTGTGTACACTTAATATGATTGATAAATAATTATATTTTTATTATAAAACTTTTTTTTTTAATTTAAGTTAATAAAAAGAAACACGTGAATAATTATATTTTTAACACATTTTCAAGTAAAAATCTCTTCTTAAATTTGCTTGAATTTTTGTATAAAATTTTTATATATTTTATGTTAATTTTTCTTTTAGAATTTATCGAGTATCAAACTCTAACTTTTTCAATTATAAAAGTTTTGATACTATATGATGATTTTTTTTTTAGGAAATATAGAGAGTTAATAGAATATCTGTACAATGTGTATAATGGGAGTTTAGGGATGTTCGATTCAGTAGCATATAAAATTTATTATTCCTACTAGTACCTAGATGGTTATTCTGCATAGTATGAGTATATTGTGTTTGAGAAATTAATAGTATTTTATTCTGGATGTTCATTTTTTAATTCATATTGTGTTAAATAAATAGCCCATTATATACATTATACAAATACTCCATTAGCTCCCTAACAAATTTTTTTTTAATTTAAATTAATAAGAGGACGCCCATAATTATATCTCCAACCGATTCACTCATACACCACTTATCTAATGTTGAGCAGGATGTAAATCCTAATAATTGAGAAATAATAAATCAGCATATAATACATTTATTACTATGTTTAAGTATTACTTCTCATTAGCTTGTATCCATAGCAGAAACATATATTTTTACTGTGATAATTTTGCCGTGTGGTGGAACCATTTACAGGTGGCAGACAGTGATGGGGCAATAAATGACTATTGTGGATCAAGTTTAAAACTTTTGGCAAGTCAAACAAAAGTATGATATGGGCATGCACTACTTCAATGACATTCTTAATTTTGAGTGCATATATATATATATATATATATATATATATATATATATATATATATATCTAAGAAATGATTAGTTGGAGTTGCAAAACTGAAGGAGGTGACCCTCGCATGATGTGATTGAAAAGCTAAGCAATACCCATTAGTATTAGTATCGAAAATTGTTCTATAATTTATATATGAAATGATTGATTTGGAATTATTAGTTATTGAGAGGAATCGTGAATTATATTGTTATAGCATTATCATAGTGCTTAGCTATATATGGCGATGATTTATAGCTGAGGTATATATGTGTAGTTGAGTTTGCATCCAATTTAAAGCAATCCGTAATAAATGTGAGAAGTGATCAATTCCATGAAGACATTTATGCATTGGGGCGCTGTCGCGTGATTTAATTAATTTGTTACACAATCAAGCTTGCCAGGCCACTTGCCTTGTGCATACATTGCACTCCAATTAAACATTATTTTATGGTGATTGCTCTTGTACCCTAATACTTGAGAAAGTATGCGTACTCATACTACATGGATCACTAATAATACACCAAGTACCAAATTAATATTAATTTATATGTTCATACTATTCTTCTTGCTTCTTTCGTTAACAAAGAACCTCATCACCCATTCCTTGCCCATCGCTGCAAAACTCCCAAATTTTTAACTGTTAATGGCGTCTATTTCTACAAAAGTCTAATCTCGCTCCTTTATGAGTTCCTTTACCAAGTGATAACATTGTCATATTCTGCCACCATTGGAGATGAAATTTACGTTTTGAAATCGAGGATAGTTTTTTTTTAATTTCTGGTATATCTCTGGACACAAAAAAAAAAAAGACAAAGAAAAACGAGACTTTTTCCGTTGGACAAATGATAACATTAGGTTTGGTTTTAATTTTAACTTCTTTAGGCTTATTTTTAAATTTAGCTTTTAATGGGGATACAATTGTATGTAAAAAATGTCTAGACAACTAGGCATATAAATTATTGAAAATTTGCCATTTGGTGTATTTCTAATGATCCATGTAATATGAGTATGCATACTTTTTCAAATATTAGAGTATGGGAGGAATATATATATATATATATATATATATATATATTCAAAAACTCAAAACCAATCAATTTTTTATTGTAAAAGTTTTTTTTTTAGTCTTATTTTTTGGAAAGCATAAGATTTTGGGTTAAGATTGAGGGTATGTTTAGAAAGTTTCAAAATTTTTTTTTTTGAATTTTTAATTTATGAAAAATAGTAGTATTAAAATTTAGCGTAATTTTTAAAATTAAATTGTAGTTTTTTAAAAAATTATTTAAGTACTTTTAAGTTTAAAAAATGACCTTTTTCATAATAAAACTTTTTATTACATTTTTTTAAAATAAATATTTTTAGAATTAAAAAATCAAATACAAAATAAATTATTTATAAATTATTTTTAATATAAGTATTTATTATTTAACCTATTTTTAAAAAAATTAATTAAATTGTTTATCTAAATTGAGTCTAAAATTTTAAAATTTAAGATGACTGATAGTAGTAGTTGGCCGATGGCAATGGTTGGCCACAATGACAAAGTGCCAAAAGCGAGAAATAATGTTGTAGTATTCGAAAAAAAAGGATTAACCACAACAAATGCTTTCGAATTATTTAAACATTGACAAAAGTACACCTGAATCTTATTATTGATAAAAATATTTTTAAATATTTTTAAAATAAGATAAAAATGTACAATAGTAAATATATATTTTCAAAAAATATATTAGAAATTGAATTTTGATATAATTTTTTGCAAGTAATATAAAAATGAGATATTATTATTTTTAAAATTTGGTGACTTTTCGTTAAATATATATATTTTTTAATCTTTTTGTGAACAACTAATAATATATTTAAAAAATAACAAAAAAATATATACTTAATAAAAAATTACCAAATTTTAAGAATAATAATATCTAATTTTTTTAATCATGCTTGCAAAAAATTGTATCAAAATTCAATCTCCAATGTATTTTTTGAGAAATACAAAATTAATGTTAGATTTTTTGCATGATTATCTAACATTAAATATGTATTTCTCAAAAAACACATTAAAGAGTAAATTTTGATACAATTTTTTGCGAATATAATTAGAAAAATGAGATATTATTATCATTAAAATTTGGTAATTTTTTATTAAGTATATATTATTTTTATAATTTTTATTTTGAAAATAATAATATCTTATTTTTTTAATTACGCTTTCAAAAAATCATATCAAAATTCAACTTTTAAGCCATTTTTTAAAAATATATATTTATTATTGAACATTTTTATCGTGTTTTTAAATTATTTAAAAGTATTTTTATTGATAATAAAATTCAGATGTATTTTTATGGCAGTTTGAATAATTCAAGAACGTCTTCTGGTTAAAAAAAAAAAAGAAAAGAGGAAGATGATGAATGTCACTAGAAAAAATTAGTCGCCATATTTAATAGTGCATACTTTATATTACTTGAGTGAGCTTTTTTTCCCTCCTGATAGAATGGATAAAATAGTTCTCAATCTTAAAGGAGAGTATATATTCATTTTGGTCCTTAAAAAATTTCAAACCAGATATTTTAGTCCCCAACTAAAATTAATTACTAGATTGGTCCCTAATAATTAATTCCGTCAGTCACTTAGGTCTTTGGTTCCGTCAATTCTAACGGAAGACAAAATGGTCCCTAAAAACTCTAACATGGAACAAAATAATCCCTGACAACTCTAACAAGAGACAAAATGATCCCTGACCCCTTTATTCGAAAACGACACTGTTCTTCTCCAGTTTTTATCATATCTCGCATAACCCTAACATTCATACTCTCCTTCTTCACCTTCACAGCCTTCTTTTCCATCTTTTCCTTCCTCCTCTTTAGCTCCAAGATTAAGCTATGGTGTAATTATCACACGTGTCGCACCTACCTCAATATGTCATGGATCACACACTTCCTAAATCTTTGTGACTAGTACATCCACCTCCTCTGCACTTCACCCACCAAAAATATCTACTTTCACGTCTTTGATAATATCACATCCAACCCCGACAACGTCCACGACATCCTCAAGACCAAATTTCACAACTACTTTAAGGGCATGCCTTTCTCCACTCTCCGACAAGCAATATAGATTGTTGGACATTAGGACATCATGAGAAGATTCTCTTTCGACATCATATGCAAATTCTCATTTGAAATAGATACCGAGTGCTTCATTCCTTCTTTCTCGAAATCCAAGTTGGCAGACAGTTTCGACCTCGCATCCAAGCTATTACAACGAGCAATGTCGCCGTTGCCGCTCACATGGAAATTGAAGCGATTACTAAACATTGGTTCGGAGAAGAAGTTGAAGAAAGCGATCAAAGTGGTGGACAATGTGGTTATGGAGATGTTAGGTCAGAGGAGGAGGGAGATGGCAACGATGACGACGAGTCTTAACAAATCAGACTTGCTATATAGATTCATGGGATTTATCGAAGACGACAACTAATTGAGAGACATAGGCATTAGTTTCCTGAGTATGAATTGGTTGAGAACAAGTTGAAAATTTTTTTTCTTGTGAACATTAAATTTATAGAGTGTGTATTGTGTAGTTTGAAGTTATAGTGTTAGACTATTAGTGTCATATGAGATATGATAGAAATTAGGAGAGAACAGTATTGTTTCCAAACAGATGAGATCAGGGACCATTTTATTTCTTGTTAGAGTTGTCATGGACTATTTTGTACTCCGTTAGAATTAACGGAATAAAAGACCTAAGTAATTGATGGAGTCAATTATTAGAAACCAATCGAGTAATTAATTTTAGTTGAAGACTAAAATATCAAATTTAAAATTCTTTGAGGACCAAAATGGATATATTCTGCTTAAAGTATTATAACATCACAACACTCACTTATTATACTACGCGTATACACATTAAACATTCTTATCCGGGAAGGTTGAAGGAATTGGATACTAGAAGTAGAGGCAGGTGAAGCCATGGAAACAAGTTTTGTTTTTTGTGTTACAATGTGTATCCAAACCCATGTTTGTTTGGGCCGAATATGATGAAAAGAAAGCTTCAAGCTTCAATCTCTATTGTTGTCTTTGATCTGAGATCCATCAGTTATTTACCCAATTTCTCATAGCTCCATTTTCAGACAGGCTTTCCTTTAGCCCAAATCAGGCCCATTTCTTTACCACCAACCTGGAGAGGGAGATACAGAGAGAGTGAGAAGAAAACAGCCTGAAAAAGTGAAAAATAATCCCCAATTCCACTTTACACAGAAACCCTAACCATAACCAATTCATCGCAACCGTTCCAATCTCTCTCTTACTCCACTTTTCCTTCTACCTCTACTTTCTCAATTTCAATTCTCTAATAAATCCCCCCAAATTCCACACCTTTTCACATAATTCACCAAAAAATTCGATTGGGGTTCGTTTCGTTCCCATTTCATGGACGACATGGAAGACGACGCAAGGTACCCTCCAAAATCCTTCCCTTTGAACCGACAGAACCCTTCCCACCGCCACAAACACCCAATTAGACCACCCCCATTCCACCACCACAACCCTCGCTACGAGGACCAAGAGGATGACGATTACGACGACGAAGAAGAACACGCCGAATTCGAAAACTACGGAAACGATGTCGTTGATAACACCAACAACGAAGACGATGACGACGACTGTGGTAACGGGGTCCAAAACGGGTATTTCAAGAAGAGGAAGGTCGGGGTAGGAGGTTCCCCTGTTCCGACGGGATACGAGTTCGCGCCACGTGTCAAATACTCATACGGCGATGATTGGTCAGAGCATGCCACGTTCGTGCTGCTTGAGGTTTGGGGTGACAAGTTCCTGCAACTTGGGAGGACAAGTTTGAGGTCTGACGATTGGCTTGACGTTGCAGAGAAGGTGTCTGACGAATTGAAAGCTGAGAAGAGCGTTGCACAATGCAAGAGCATGTTGGATAAGCTCAAGAGAAGGTACAAGAAGGAGAAAGGAAAGGTTGAAGAGTTAGGTTTGGGTTCTTGCAAGTGGGCATTCTTCAAGAAGATGGACATGTTGATGGCTTCGTCTACACGGCAGGAGTATGGTCTCGCTTGTGGCGTCGATGGTGGGGAGTATGTGTTCATGAACACAAGGGTGTACCTTAGTAGGTCCAATGGGTTTGATGAGATGAGGGATAGTCCCGGTGAGAGTGAGAGTGATGAGGATGAGGATGGTTTAGATGGTCATGGTGTTGGGGTTGGGGTTGCTTCTGCGGCAAGGAGGAGGAGTGGTGTTGGTGGTGGTGAGGATGAGGAGGAGGAGGAGGAGAGTTCGTTTCGTGTGCTGGCAGATTCGATTCAGAAGTTTGGGAAGATATACGAGAAGATTGAGAATAGTAAGAGGCAGCAGATGATGGAGTTGGAGAAGATGAGGCTGGATTTCAATAGAGAGCTAGAGTTGCAGAAGAAGCAGATATTGGAGAGGGCTCAGGCCGAGATCGCAAAGATACAGGATGTCGATGAGGATGAAACCGACACTTCTACCGAGAATCTCAGTGAATGAGGTTGGTTAACTATTTGACTATAATTGCTTGCATTGGAACATGGTATCTTGTATATTATAGGGACTTAACTAGGATTGGAATAATTCCCTAAGATGTTTAAAGAATTTTTGTTTCTGTTATAAGCACTGTTTGTAGACATTTGTTAGGATTTATTATCATATAAAAACATAATCTTCTGAAGTGATTATTATATATGTACTTTCTATGTTAGAATTTTTAGATCACACTGCGAAATGAAATTGACACCACAGTTCCATTCCGTATGAGGAAAGCGGCATGTGAACCAAGTAAAGGAATCAATTGCATGCTATCAAACACCTAAGGTGCTGTCATGCAAGTTAGATATGAGACTGTTGGTGTCCCTTTAAAGTTAAGATCAATTTCTTTTTGGAGCGGAGAAGGTAGGAAATAGTCTTTTAAATAGCAAGTATTTACAGGAATATGCAAGGGTAGATCCTGATACTTCGCATGAGAACTAAAATTAGGGTACAACTTAGATTCAATTGAAGAATTAATCATATGTTGTTGAGTCCTTCAGACTAAAAGGATAATGGAAATGCATCTCATAAAAATGGTTTACCCGAATGGCTGAATGGGAGGTTAGCATGATGAGATAGTTCGATATTCAAAACTTGGGTTCCCAATCAACTTATTGTGTGGTCAATGGCATGGTCTATTTTGTCAGGTATAGAATAGGACTGTGCGACTTTCCTCTTAAGACAAGTTCATTGATTTGGATTTGTGAAATAATCTACTAAGATGAGACTAAGAAATGATGTTACAGTGTGCTTATTTTAATTCATCCAGAGAGTTTGCATTTTACAGATTAACGGCACCTTATGCATTAGATGAGTCTTTGTATCTCTTGTTCCTGGAGTCCGGTTCATGAATTTTTGTTGGCGTGAATTCATATCTGATTCTTCAACAATAAATTGAAAATGTTTATCACAGGAATTGGAATCTTGGAAAAGGCAGTGATATCTTAATAGAGCACAGCGCAACAGCTTTGAGGAAAAGATTACCTACAAGCTGAAATGAGCTGCTACCAGTGAGGTGTTTAAACTGTTTGTATACTCTGGCATTGAGGAAATTGTTGCTGGAAATGTAACTCTTGCAAGAGTAACCTGCAATAACTTGTGGAGCAATTTTAATAAATTGCTGCACATTTATGTAACCATTTCTGTCAACATAGGTGCTTTCATCCTAATTTAAGTGATGTAAGTTTAGTATTTATTTGGTTTGACAAAACGTTCTCTATTTTTATTTTCAATGTTTTCTAATTTTAGAATTTTGTAAAGAAAAAGTGAAAACAGGGAAAGTAAAACTCTGTTTTCATTTTATACTTTTACTCCTTTTTTTTCGCCACAAAATCTTGAAACTAGAAAATATTGAAAATGAAACACAAATCAATCAAGCCTTAATATTGTCATGATTATTGTGTGCCAGTGCATATGTAGTCATCTACTGATTTTGAATATATAACATTATAACTGATTATTTATAGCATTTGTTTATGTCCTTAAGTCTGTTGGATTTCAGTCTTCCTAAACATGGTAAAGAATTTACTATCTTATTTTACCATCACTAAATAATTAGAATGTTTTCACAAAAAGAAGATCTGCAATAAAAAAAGAAACATTTTCATTTCAGAATGTGATACAGTAAATTATATTGTCGTACTAATCAATAATCATTCTGTAAAATGAAATATTTTGAAAATTTTGTAAAACATAAGACTGCAGATCTTTACCAGCATTAATCAAACGACGAGATAATCCATTTTAATCACCTGAGAGTCTGAGACAGCATGGCCAAGCAGGGAAAGGTGTATTCACTTCATTTTAACTCAAATAAGTTTTGTTCGTTAGACTGGATAATGTGAAGTTATATTTATATGTGGACGTTTTTTTATAGTATACAAGAATTTTTTTTTTTTTTGGTTTAGGATTATTAGTTATTACCACTACTTGGCATCAGTCAAGTTTCGAATTCGAGTTCGAGTGCACTTATTGTAAGGTATAGAAGATGACTACTAGACCACGGTTGTGTGCATACAAGAAATGTTTTATCTTCTCTCATTTTTATCAATCAATTATGAATTATACTAAAAAAAATTGGTGCATATAACATCTGTCAAAATAAAATAAATCTATGATCAAGTGTAGTGGATTGAGATTCCTTGTGTAATGAAATTATGATATCATCAAAGTACTATGAAAATAAAAATGAGAATGCACTAAGTTCTACAAAAATGGCTGCACCAAACTTAAAGAAAGAATACATAATACATAACATGATGATGATAGAATAAATACTAATACATTACATGAGTATGAGATTGATGTTCTACATTGGGAATAAGTCATCCTTGATAGCAGGACATATCCACTGTATCTGAATGTATGTGATCTCCCACATATCATCATCTTCTTTGGGCACCAAAATCTCTTGCTCCTTCATCTGTGTTATTATCTTCTTCAACAAATGAGGTATGATGTCACTCAAACTTGATGGACCATAATGCCCCAAGTCAGCTTTCATACACGTGTCCATCCTCCTCAATATGCCTAACCAGAATGTCCTAAATCCAGGGCTCTCAGCTATTTGCCTCAATGACTGCAAGAACATATCAGTAAACAGCTCCATTGCAAGCTTAAGTGTCCCTTCCATGCTCCTCATTTCCTTTTCTGCGCCTTCCCTCCTCGAGTACTCCAGCATCTTCTCGTGAAGCTCGTCGACCATGGCGAAGATCACAAGGTTGAAGTAGTTGATGCAATTGGATGATATAAAAAGGAGTTCCTCAGCAAGCAAGAAACTCTTGTGAAGAGAATGAACTGCATGGTTTCTTATCTCTTCTTGTCTTGACAATGTTGTTCTTCTGAATGCTTCTCCAAGTTTCACAAACAGGTTCATGTTGTAGTTTGCAAGGCTTCTGCTAGTTTCCTCATTAGAGGAAGAGCTTGTGCTGCTTGATATACTGAAATTACTCCCAGGATCTGAGTATAGAGTCCTGTGCCAATGGATCAACAAGTTAACCGAATCGGCTAATATATCTAACATCTTCTTCTTTTTATCTGCAGGACTGTTCTTAGCTAGAAAACAACCAAAAGCACAATCAATGCAAAACGCATAATTCGTTCGTGACACATGAGTTCCATCAGAAAACAAAGTAACCAACGCATCCACTCCCAAGTCGTAGGTTTCCGGATACCTCCAGGCGACTGAAAGCAAGTTTAAGAGCGATTTCCATCCGAAAGGAGTCTGCAAATTTGCAGCATAGTCGGTGACTATTCGGCTGGATGTTTGAGAAATGATATCATGGCATGTGTCAAGGATCTCTTTATCAAGCTTCCACATTAAAGTTATGGACTTGAATATGGCCTCCTCGCTTATCTTGTCATCAACTGGTTGGGAAAAGAGCTTTAGACAAATCTTGAGAAGGCCTAAAAGAGCTTTCTCAGCAAATGGGACTGGGGAGAACATTTGGAACTGAACAACTGCTAGAAGATATTCATGGAAATTTGGCCAAAACATGTGGAACCTGTGAGCATTAGCTATGGCTACTGCACTGAGTAGTTCCCAACAGAACTCAATGGTTTCTTCCTCATCGTGCTGTGTGCTATACTTTTGGCCTTTTCCGGCAGCCGCAGATATCAAAGATCTCCCAAGGCTGTGCAAGGATTCTATGGGAATGTTTGAACACGTACTGAAGATGCTACCAATTTGGCACAGTTTGATCATCTTGATATTCCTATCCGATTCGTTACTAAGGTTTATTCCATCATCCATGTTGTCCGGCGAAAGGAGAGTAAAGCGTTGCATTATGGTACCCATTTGGTGGCTGCTAAATCTATGATCTTCAGTAGGAGATGCAGCTGATTCAGGTGTGGTTGGTGCATCTGCAGATTGCTCAAGATCAAGAACAGATTGGGGAATCAGCTTAAGCCTCTTGAGTTTTATCAAGCAGTCTACAATGTTCTTCCAACCCCCTCTAATCCCGTTGCGAAACATGTTTGCTATGGTGAAAACAGCAACTGTTGCCAATCTAGGCTTCAAATCATGGCCAAATGTGTAGAGAGTCTCCTCTGGAGAAGCATATGGATTCTGCAATGTGGTGAATTTGCAGAAAGATGTTATGAGCTCATCAAGGGTATCTTCTAGTCCATACTGAGCAATCCTCGCAACCGAGAACAAGCCTTCAATGCATTCATGGAGCAGCTCCTCTTCATCATTATGCTCAAAGAATGATGAAAGAGCCGCAACCGATGGACCAGCAATGCAAGCAAACATATCCCTGCATAATCTGCGATCATAGTCACATTGTATGTAGTTCTGTGACACTTTGGATCGGTTTATGAGCTGAATCCACCTGCTTGGTGTCATGTCTAGTGACACAGTACTTGTGTCAAGGGCAATTGCATAACTTGAAATGGACTGAAAAAGCTCTGAAAGATAATCTCTAGGCAGATCCTGTCCTGCGTTGATTGCGCGATTGTTCCTAATGAATTCTTCTTCTGTCATCTTCTTCTTAACTTGAGGATTGTGCTGATCAGTATTGAGCATGATAAGGGAATAGCAGAGGATAAGAACAGTGTCCTTGCTTGCAAACAAGTCTGATGATTGCTGATCATAGAATCTATCCGAAAAGGCTTCGAGTATGCGCTGAATCTTTTGTGACTCCCCTGGCAACAAGAAACTCTCTAGATAGAAACGAAGAGCAGTGTCAAGAACCATCCCATTGAAATGGAATGTCTCTGTGAACTCCTTGAGAACTTTGAGGTAGAATTCATCAGGGTCTCCAAGGTATTCTCCTATGATCTTCTTATCTAGGCCGGGTGTGTATCGAAAAAAGTAAGCATACCCTTTTGGATCCGGAGGATCAGATATCAATTTAGCATGCTTCAAGTACTCTAGACCCTTCTTATTATCTCTGTTGAAATGGTTTGCAGCAATCAGCAATTTCTTCTTCTGATATTTCCTCATCCTTACATGTTCCACCCAAGTGTCCAATTCATCTTCATCTCTCTCCATGTCTTCCCAAAAAGGTATATACTCATTCAATTGAACTGCATAAGCACCTAAAGGACCTGAATCATCTTTGTCAATGTTGTCTGCAATGTGGTGAATCAGAATCAATAGTCCTTCAAAGGCTTGGATTTGCATGCTTGTGGAGGAACCACTCCCTGCAAATGAATGCTTGCATAGAAGCCTGCCAAAATCCTCGAATACGTTCCGGCAACACGGATCGCAGTCAAAGTTCACATAAGCTTCTATGATGAATGTTGGTTGTCTGCAAAAGTTTATTATTCCCTCACCTGCTACTTCTTGAATCGAAATTGAGCTTCCGAAACTTGCAAGTCTTGTTAACACGTTTAAAAAGAAAGCTTCTAGCTGGAAACGTAAAAACCTACAACATTAAAATCATACATAAATAACATAAGTAGCAACACTATACAACAAAGCTTTTAATGTTGTATGTTCTGTTCATCTGAAGCATGATATAAGAATATCTAGTGTGAATGCATTGTACGAGACTTGATGCTAACTTATACTATGCTTATTTCTCAACTTTTTTTTTATCATGACTTTGACATGTAATTTTGTTAATTTGATTCAAAGTAAGAAAGAATATATGGATAACATATTATTATATATTTAAATTATTTTTACTTATTATAAAAAAATAGACGTAAAATCTACATCAGATAAATTTCATAAACTGACTACACAAAATATTTCTCTTTAACCAAATACGTAAAAATCTATCTTTAAAATTCCGTTTATTTCTCTGACTAATGAAGAATAATGAAATCTAACCTTCTTAGAAAGTGGTAGGCATTCAAGACAGTGCTGCAAATCATGGACAAGACAAAGGAACTAGACCATGAACCATAGTAAATCAAATGGTGAAACAAATCATCTTGGATCATCCTCAAGAGCCTAGGGTGCCTCCCAATAACATCCCCACTAAGTTCAAGAGCAGAATTGATCATAAGCAACGCAAAGATCTGAACATTCTCATCAGCAGTGTGAGGTAAAGTCCCATCAGGATTCTCAATCACAGACACAACATTCAACAGTGAACACAAGAAATGGAATATGTCAATGGCACACTTAATCCCATAGCCAGTCACTTCCCCACCACCACCATCATCATCCTCCTCATCATCATCATCGTCGTCCGTTTCTGATCCAGAATATTCCCCACTGCGGAGACGGTGGCGGCCACCCTTCTTCTCAAGCTCTGGAAGCCTAGAAAACACAACCTGAACAAGGGACAGACCCAAATTAGATGTATATATATAGAAATACACTTTTTCTTTGTTTTTTTCTTGGATTTGAACCAATACTAATTAACTCTCGAAATCATTAAATTAATTATTACATACATACTGATTCATATTTTTTTTAACTAAATAATCAATCATCAGACTGATTAAATTTATTATAATAAAATAATCAAATCTACAATATTAGAATAATCAAACTTATTTATAGGTAGTCACCAAAAAAAACTTATTTATAGGTAATATAACAAAAAAAAAATTTGAGATACTAAATAAATAGTGCTATACACATAACATGATTATATATGATTTATTACTACTAAAATTTTCTGGGTTCGTATCAGCTTACCTGTATAAGCTCATGCATGGTGTACCTGGCATTCCTCTGAAGCAAATCACCGCGATTAACAGATTGCTGCACAACTTGGAAACAAGCATTGACAAGCGTGCACACAGCGGGATCACTGAGCAAGATGGAAGCCCTGTGGTGCATTGTCCCAGCAAGAACCTGAAGAATCTTCATCATAACGGCGTCCTCAGACACCGGATCAGTTTTCTCGAGTCGACAACCGGTGATGGCGGTAACAATGGCTTCCATGGCTTCTTTGGCACCGGGAGTCCTTTCATCGAACACCTCGAACTTGAGGATCTTGAGGATGGAAGAGAGGGCGACGGCTGTGGCGGCGGCAGGCATGTCGTCGTTGAGAATGACGTCAAGGAACGGGGAGAGGTAGATAGAGGGGTCAATGCTGCGCCATTCTTGTGTAGGGTTGAAGATGAGAGAACGAAGAGACCTTAAGGAGGTGACAATGGAGGAGTCGAAGGTGTCTTCCAGGGAGGAATAGAGAGGGTTGAATTCGGGGCTTCGAGGAATGACTGCAAGAACTGCACCTACCTCGGTGTTTAGCATGCATGAGAGTGCAAGTTGTTTCCGTTTTGATCTTGAAATCGACTTGCTTCTTCGGTTGTTCTGGTGGTTATAATCTTCTTCTTCGTTTAAGAAATCCATTGCTGATAACCGTTTTATTGATTTCGCCATTTTTTTCTTTAATTTATTATTTGTTTTACTCAACTATGCGGTGGTGACATCATTGCTTGTGCATGTGCATGATTTTTGTTGAGAGAAGAAAAGCTTAGTTAGTTAGATGAAAGGTTACGTTAGATTAGAGTGATGAGAGTGGAGAAGACCGAGTACAAAGGAGAGGGGATTGTGCATGGAGTTTCGCATGTTTGAGGACACAAATAATCATGGGGAAAATGATTGCCGGAACATTTGGCAAATCACTCGTACATTTAATTTCTTCTGTTTTATTGTCTTATTTTTATATTTTATTTATTTGAAGGGATTTTGCCTTGCAAAAATGTCGTTACACTTAAGTTATGCTTATGCAGTATGCACATCAAACATTCGATTATCTCGTTAGTCTTCCTTGCGAAAATTATTATTGTCAACCTCCATTATTTTTATTTATTTATTTTGTTGTTCAGAGACAAAGGAAAAAGGAAAACAAGCTAAAAGAAAAGACTAGGCAAAACTGCCATCCTAATTTCTATCTAACATGGTCTTCTTGCAAGACCGACGAGTGGTAGGGGCGAGCAGAAATTGTGATATATAGCCATCAATTAATCATCATAAGTATGTTTAACAGTGGAAGATTACATCCAATGGCGCAAGATTACTCATTTTATTTTTTATAGTTAAATATTGGCCAAATTTTAACAAAATTGCTGGCCCTCTAAACTTTCTCAATCCCAATATACCGTTCGCCTAACAATCCACTAATGCTAATTCCCCTGTCATTTAGTGTAAGAATTTTGCATTACTAATCAATCTCATAATTTTCGTTTGTAAAATTTTAAAATAAATAATTGAATCAAATACCTTTTATTGACAGAATAAAATATAGTTAGATATGTACATAACTTTATAATGGATATTACGGTAGAAGTTTCACATTATCTCTAATTACATACTTAAAGTTGTAAGGACTTTAAAATAGTGAATAATTGAAATTTAAACATACATTGAGGGATGAGACGATAATTCAGTAGCCAACAGCCTTAGGCAAATATTGGCTTCAATGGCGGATTTGATTTGCTTCTTGGCAGGCTCCTCCCGCTGTGCTTGCCGGTGAATAGATCTCCGATTGGACCCTGTGCGTGGCGCCGAAAGCAGGGCTTAGTCTAATTTGTTTTGGCTTTCCCTTGGTTTGGGGTTTTTAAGCCCAGCAATAATAATAAAATAAAAAATCGGTAACATCTTTTAGTGTTAAACATACTTTAATGCCTAAGATTATTTTTATTTCGAGTGTCACAAGAAGACAAGGGACAGACATTATATATTGGCTAGTTCTCTAATTCTATATTTGCATCTTTTCCCTTTCTTCCATATAAAAGCAAAACAAAGAAGCTATTATGTTTCTGAAAGGAAAATAAAAGTATAAAACTACTCAATCAGTATAAATTTACATATTGCACTATGAAAGTCAGATCCTTGACCCCATCCTACCTGCCACTAAAACATCTGTTTTCCCGATCTAAAAGCAGCTTTTAGTTCATACCATAAACATATTAATGAATCTAAATCATCTTCATTAAAAGATTTAGAATCTTGTATCCGTGAGAAAGACACTAGGGTCTTCAACCAGTCTTCATGAAGTGTTGAGAACTCTGATCTCTGTTCACTTGATCTGAAACTTCTTCCAATTGATTTTTTCATCTGTTGGCTAGCCTTTGAAGCAACCTTTACGGTATTCTCCGGAATCCCAGCCTTAAGGGCAACCTGCAACCCATAGCTCTCCGGAGATGCTCCGGAGGCAAGCCGGTATAAGAATACTAGTTCCTCACCACATTTGGAATAGCCATCAGATTTTGACTTGAAAGCACAAGCCATGTGCTGCATTTTAACATGCGGATGAGAGGCGAACTCTTTAGTGAGTGGATGGTAATGTGTGGCGAATAGCAACCGACAATTGACATTTTCAATAAGATGGCGGAATACCTGTGGAAATCCAGAGAATTATTAAATAGGATGACAATTTTCAGACATTATCAAAACATGGATACTTTAGGTCACACTCTCAATTTCAAATGTTTACTATGCCTCAAGCACAAGGTATAGCCTAACAGAACCTTGAACGAAAAAAAAAAAAAAAGAAGATAGCCACACTGTAATTCTCCAACTTAAAGAGTATTGAAATTCTAAGCAGTGGCACACTTTAAAATAAAACCAAAGCGGCCGCTTGGAAAACCTCACACACACACACAAGAATGGTAAAGAGCAGAGCCTCACTGCATATGCAATGGCATAGCCATCAAAAGTGCTGGTTCCTCGACCCAATTCATCAAGTATAACTAAAGAATCTTGGGTAGCATTCTGGAGAACTGATGCAGTTTCTGTGCACTCAATGTAGAAGGTACCTGAAAATAGAAGCAAAATTTGTTGGCCTGTACATTTCATCTTACTAGAAGCATTGATTTGTTTAAGCAGGAAAGATCATCTGGATGCTGTATGGTACAAATTATAAAGCATACTTCCATTTGTGAGTACTTACTCTCGCCTGTCATGATTCTATCTGTTGCTCCAAGCCGTGTGAAGATGATATCCACAGCTGAGAGAACACAACTTTCACATGGCACATAGCAGCCTATCTGCAAAGGCATCAGAGGCATATTATAAAGAAAGGTATCAGAAAAAGATGACATGGCAAAGTGCATAATATATAAGATGCATCCCCCTAGAGGTTTCATAATTCAGACATAAGCCCCTTGTATTATTCCAAAATGTGTAATGTTTTCCCCTTACAATAAGGAAAACTTGTTACAAAGAAAGAAAGGAAGGAAGGAAGGAAACTGAACAATGGTGTGTACTTAAATCAGGCGGATAGAGTAGAGTGCAGAGGTCTAACAGGGGGAAAACACGAGAGAATATACACTAGAACAAAAGAGAGAACCTGGGCCATTATAACAGCCAGACAGGTAGCACGCAAAAGTGTTGATTTTCCACCCATGTTTGGTCCAGTCAGCAGCAATGTGCGATGATGCCCACCTTCATTCTCACCAAGAATTATGTCATTGGGGACAGGCACACATCCATTTTCTCCGAGGGCAAATGGATGCCATAACCCCTTCATTTTAAGCACAGGTCCTCCATTGTCTTTACCCGTAAAACTTTCTGGCACTATGACAGGCCTACACATACTTCCAGATGAGAAGCTAGAAGTAACAGCAAAGGATCTTAGCACGTCAATGCAATTGATGGCATGAACAACTTCAAACCATTGTGTAGCTTTCTCCAAAAGTAGTTCAGCAAGTATTGTAAGTGTTTCAGCATCTGAATCTGTAACATTATGATTCTGCCACCAGATATAATATATGCTTAGTCATGTAGACAAGTAAAAACTTTCCCTCTATTCCTCACATTAATGTTGACAAAGGAAAAACATATTCAAACATAACAACATAACAAGCAATTGCATGTTCTAACATATGACCATGTAATATTGTTGAAAATTTGAGAATCAACATTTGAGATACAATACACATCAAAATTCCAAACTGTTAATTCTATGTAGAAAAAGGCAAAGCAGTCAGCTTGCACGTGTTTAACAAAGATAATTAGAAATGGATTTGGTCACCACAATAAATGAATTGTTTAAAACTTTAATTACACAGATGTTTAGCATAATGCACCAAATTTGTTAAAAGGACACAAGGCTGTCAAAATAGAGTAAGCTTACACAGCCAGCCCAAATAGTGCAACGGAATTCATAGCTTATATAAAAACCAAAGTGATTTTCAGTTAGCCTGGTTAAACATTTAGCCTCCACCCTCATCTACATTTTGGCCAGGCCCATTCCCCACTTCCCGAAGAACCAAATCTAAAATTTCCTAACAAGTTAATCCCACCTACAATTACCCGAAGGCTTGTCATCCCTGGATCTTGTATCTGTCAAGTCTCCCACTCCTTGCCTATCATTCACATAGTCCCCAATCTGGTCTCAGGTGCATGACATACTCACATAGTCTTTGGGATTTAGCCCTCATCACCTTGGACCCTAGATCCGGGTGTTGATTAGTGCTTCTTCCTCATCATACTTCACAGCCTTAGCTTTGGCTGATCAATGTTCATGGCCATTGAGCAGGTACCCTAATTTTAGTACTATATCCAATATTGTGAACTAACATACATCCCTTGATATTATTATCACTGAATATTCTTCTGTTTCAATATTTAAAATATTCGATAAATTACTGATGGTTATCAACAATTATAATTTCCAAGTAACACAGCAAACTGTCACCAACAGGACCCTCTGATGAGGGTACATGCCAGTTCCCATACAATATAAGTTTCAAACTAGCAAATTTTTTTATCTTTAGTGCTTGGGTTTAGCTCTCATGAACCTGAAGCCCTTAGATTGAGAAGATATGAAGGTTTTATTTCATACTTTTTAAATGAGAAGCATGAGTAAGGAAACAAACCTGATAATTTGGGAAGTCACTATCTACAGCTGCTTCAAACTGACTAAGAAATTGATCAAGCCCATCACTACCAGCCAGAATTGGTAGTTTAAAGACTTTTGTCAAGGATGATGTTAAAGGCTGCTCATTCTGTAGAAGAAGCAACAAACTCAAAGCAGTGCGAAGCCCTTTCACAAGTGACCCAAATACTTTCACCTGTAATAAATTAAACATTACATATGTGCACCAAGCAGAGACTATGATTGCCATAAAAAATGCAAAGTTGCTAGCAAGTCAATGTGCTTATTTTGACATTAAAATAAGAAGGTATCTGACATATGAGTGAAACTTGGTTTCAAAGTCAGTGTGAAAAACAATTACCATGTCCTGAACAAATGAGGCATAAAAAACAAAAATAGAAGTAACTCACCCTCTGCTTCAATATTTTTTTTGCCAACAAAGGCAGTAAAAGAGGGCCTGATAGTTGAAGGCTGGACTTGGTTCGGCCAAGCAATAGTTCCAAATCTGAAAGCTTGCGAAGATGTTGAGCAATATGTGACACAATCTCCGGGTGAGTCATTAAATCATCAACTGCATCAAGCCTATTTTTAATTCCTTCAGCATCTTTTAAAGGACGACAGATCCAGTTCCTAAGAAGCCGCTTTCCAGATGAAGTCACACAGTTATCAAGATATTTGTACAAAGTACCTGAAGTGAGAGGAGAACTGATTATACAACTGCATATTTAATTTATAATAAAATTATGTTGTAAAGTTAAGACAGTTCTAAGATAGAACAAATCAAATAATCACTTACCTGTTTTCCCACCATCCGCATTATTACCAAAGATCTCCAGATTTATCAACGTCTGACCATCCATTTTAAGGCATCCCCTATAAACTTGGTAAGGATATATATCCCCATCTTGAAGGACATCATCTAGCTGTGCATAAAGTAGAACATTTTAATACTGCTACTAACCATTGCAACATAACTGAATATTCTTAAAAATACTGCTACTAACCCCACTTAAAAGGAATCATAGTAAGCACTAAACATACCTTCAATCTAACTAGATTATCAATCAGTCCACCAAGAGCACACATTGCAGTTTCATGATGAGTAACTTTGCTCAGCACATAATCAAGTGAATGAAAAGACCTCTTAAAGTATTCTTTTGAGCGAACTAAATCATTGATTTCTGTGTTTACCAAGTCAGCAATAGACTGCACTGGAGTCAACTGTAATGTTGTTGAACCTGCAAAAGAGAATTGAGATTCAGAAATACTTTCTAACATTAAAATAAATTAGAGGACAATGAGAATTTTGTGCCTAGTATATAGGGAGTTTGCATTGTAGTGCCAAAATATCCAAAAACAAAAGAACAAAGTAATGAAAAGAATTGCGACCTGAAAAATGTTCCTAATGTAATTGGTCTCAAGTTATCAGAATGTACACAAGCAATGTTCCTAATGTAATTGGTCTCAAGTTATCAGAATGTACACAAGCAATTGCGTTAAGAATAATGAACATATATAGCCTGAATTCCTATGAAAACATTTTGTTCCATATATATATATATATATATATTCATATCATATGGATATAGTCCAGGTAGTGTCTACAGATTCAGAAGGTTAATCATATTGTGTACATATTAAAACCCGGTTCATTTTGAAATAAGAAAAACAAAATTACCAAATAAATCATAACATTTTCCAACCACAAGATGTTTATTACTATACAAAACCGTGCAAAATCAATTTCAAGTAGTGCTGTAATTGATGTGTAGCTCCCAAGCCAAAGAAACACCCATATAAAATCCCAGAGTGCTTTCTACATCACGTTAATATATCCCCACACCAGCAACAGAAGATCACATCTCACCATGTAATGAGAATTTTCTAAGCGCTTTCTGAGCTCCTTTGGACAGCCCTGAAAAAACATTATATTTTAACATGAAATAATGGACCTTTGGATTTGATATGTATTTGAGAATAGATTGTTGTTCACCTCTACTTTCATATATAACTTCCTTAGGCGACACCTAAACACCAATGCCCAAAATTAAATTAGCTAAAAGTTTTACAAGTGAGTTACAATTCATGAAACCTATACCCTAATTATAAAAGTGAAAAATAGGTAATTAAGATGTCCCAAAACATACTTGCATCAATAAAGCTCCCAGAGCAGAACATGATGCATCATCATCAATGGAGCCAACCCAAAATCGAAGACGAGCACAATCAACAAAAGCAAATCCATACACAACTGAACCATCATCCAAGCTGGTGCTACCCTGTAAATTTTTCAATTTATCACCATTTAACATTTCGAGGTACCAACAAAACTATCTATGCATTAGGTATACTTATAATAGCTTGCAAAAATTAATAACTCAGCAACAGTGCAAACCTCTTTTATTGCAAGCAGATGGTTGGCATCAGGTCCAATATTACCCTCAACAGTGGTTGATGGAGTGATGACCTGAACTAATTTTCTTTGAATAACCTGAAAATATGATGACAGTCAGTAATACCATGCAAAAAAGGCAATCTGAATTTGCACGTTGCATAAGATAATTTGTTAGAACTCAAAAGCACCAAGGATAATGAATAAATAAAATGATATATAAAGATTTATCTTAATTCAGTTCAATGTCATGTTATCTGCTGCAACATCAGGTAGGAAACAGTTTCCAACACATACAATAGACTGAGACACAGGAAATTCAAAATGTTTGAATGAACATGAATTTATCCACATCTAGGGTAAATAGCTATGAAGCTAAACTTTCTATGTACAACCAAAGAACAACATCACCTACAAGAATTTAGCAAAGCCAACACAACTGTAAGCATGGAAAAACTTACAGAGTTGGCTCCTCTAGCCTTTGCTTCTTCGGATGTCTCCAACTGCTCCACCCTTCCAACCTTGTATCTTCACAACGAAAGAAAAAACTCAAAACAGGGCATACTAAGTCCTCAATTCATTAGCTAGGAAATTGATATGCAACATGATTAGTAAGATCATATCATGCAATCTATCTGGAGTTAGCCATACTCATCTATGTGCTGCATGAAATCTCCACTTCAGATGTACATTACATTTAATCAACTCAACTTTCAAACGAAATCTCACTCTATCCTTAGTACTTACCCCCGAGCAACCAAGTTTTGAACAGCATCATCAATCCCACTTTCAGATATACCAACCTGAAGTAGCAAGTAATAACAACTCTCTTTAATCTGTAAGAGGTAAACAAGTAGGAAAGTAATAACCAAATGACTATATACGACAAAAGAGTTGACCTGTCGACATTTTCCCACACCACTTAATGTTATTTTCCAATCAAGCTCCTTATGGCCAATTTCAGCATCCATTTCATAGAGCTCATAAAACTTCCCCTGTGAATGCCATTAATTATGGCAGACTACTATTAATTGAAGGTAATGAATACACAGTAAATCCTCAGAATTAAATGGTATTACGACATCAATAGTCAAAATACTTCATGAACTAACCACTTTAAAAAATAGCAGAACATCCATGTATTTACACTTGACACTCCAATACTGTTTCTGTGAAGCTGACATCTTTTTCAAAGCATCCGGAGGTATATAAAGTGTTGTCCTGTCGTACAAAGGATCATTGGGCCTTCTTCCACTTGCATCCTTGATTCGAGAAGGATCAAGCCACTCAAACCTGCTAGCCACTTCTGCTTCCTTCTTAGTCAAGTTCAGTGATGGTGAATCCTCAAGAAATCTGACTCGTTTGCCAGAATCCATCAACGAACGAAACTTGGATTCATCATCTCGACTTCGCTTAGCATGAGAAGCAAGAGGCTGCATCCCTGGTGTTTCAGGCCCAACAACATCATCATTAATTTCGATAGGCTTTAACTGATTTGCCTTTGCCTTTACAGCAGTATTTTTCACCATAGGTTGAAAAGCTCCTTCATACTCCAGATGCTGTCCCTTACCGTTAGCACATGATGGTGAAGAAGACTTACACAAACTGTCATCTGATGACTGGCTCCTGCAAAAACATTAGCACACATAAGATCATTGTAGTGGCAAAATAACAAAAATAAAAATTATATTAAATTAAACAGCATTTTCATTTAGAAATTTCAGTTCCAGCAGTATTGTATGTTCGGTATCGTTGCTAGAGAATAAAATTCCTTGGAGATATCAAATTGCTTCAATTTACTATGTTGCAAAAGTTTACCGAATAATCCAAAATATGATGATTGATTATCATTCTCAAAGTGAAAATTCACATGCTATTTTTTTTCGATTCACCTTTCACATGCATTTAGTTCAGATAACAAGTTGACACTTCTGTTAACTTACTTTTTTTCTATTTTCTAATAAACTTAATGGAAAAAGGAAACAATATAAGAAAATAGAACATCGAAACTTTACGAAATAAGCACATTTCATTTTTTTTCTCTCGCATTTTGGTGAAACAAAACCCTAAAGGGGAATGACCGAATGAATGACTTGTACCTATGACTAAGCTTATCGCCGTCGCTGACAAACTTGTGCATGATGCTCTCAAAGAGGTTAGGAGCAAAGCCATTCCCGCTCGAAGCGAAGGTCGCCGGTAGAACCTGACGCGGCACCTTCTCCGGCGGCGTGTCGGTTCCTCTGACATCTTCTACCGCCGGCGCTGGAGGATTGACGGCGGCCGTGAAATTACGGTCGTGTTGACGGACAGACGAATCGGGAGGTCGGCGCTCACCGGAAGATTTGTTTTCCAGCGAGGCTTTCTGGAAGAATGAAAGTATCGATTTCTGGCGATTCATCGTTGAGGTGAGAATGGGAGAGTGACAGAGAAAATGTATGAAAGGGTTTAAGCTTTACGGTAGAATTGTGTATATTTGAGACTGTGCAGTAAAATTTTTTGGCGCCAAGGGGAAGTTTTAGCGCTCATTCTCAACCTGTTAAATTCAATAAATTGGGTGTTCCAAAAGACCAAAACTATAAATTGCTTTCTCGGTTTCTCCCTTTTTGTCAGGGACGGATTCGGTACGCGGCTTAGATTAGCGCACTGAAACGCAATTTTATTGTTTGGCGCACCGATAAATCAGGAAAGGCCAGAATAAAAATGCATGTTTTTGTTGGGTTCTTTCTACAATTTCGCACAAAATAGAGGGGTCATTTTGTTATTTTTTAAAATGAATATAGTTAACTTAATTGTTAGAATTAGTCAATTATTACTGTCGCCATTTTCCTTCTCTTTCACTTCCCTTTCACTCTGTCGCAATCGCACCCGCTTCCTCCCCTTCCCTTCCGTCGCAATCGCACCCTCTTCCTCCCTTTCCCCTCCGTCGCCTCTTCCTCCCTTTTCGCTTTGTCGCCTCTTCGTCCCCTTTCCCCTCCGTCGCAATCGCACCGTCCCTTCCTATCTCCACCACCCAGAACGACTGAAACCTCCTAACTCATCTAACTTCTTCTGCCCCCCCCCCCACACAAACAGCCTCACCTCTGACGACGACGGTACCTGATCTGCATTGTCGGTTGTCTTCTGCAATAGATGGCTTCGCCGTCTCCATCAATGGAAAGAAGGTACCCGTTGTATTATCATCCTTCACTTGATTTACAAATATCCACTTTTTCTTTGTCATAGGTCTCCAAATTTCTTTGGAGTACATTCCCCAATTTTGCGTGTTTCGCTAAATTACCGCATTGTTGCTGTTTGGCACAGGGTTGCCGGGGATGAAGATACCACTGGGGCGTGCGCGTTGCCGATGAAGCAGAGATGTCCGACGGAGCAGACCACGGAGTTGGATCGTTTGAGGGCGAAGGCTCTGCAGGGATGGAGTCGGACGAGTACGATTTTCAGGAAGATGAAACAGAACACGACCATCATGCAGAGGCCGATGTCGACAATGGAGATGCGGTTGAATTGGAAGACAATTTAGACGACGCCGGAGGAATGTCTGACAATTATGCGGACGACAAGTTTTACGCTGTTGATTCCGGCGAGTCGATAGGTTGGGTTGATTTTTTAAATTTGAGCGAGGAGGATGTTCTCCGGTTTAATTTCGCAGATGTTGACATTGTATTTGAGTTCTACCAGCAATATGCAAAGCACCATGGCTTCGGCGCGAGACGTTCTAGAAGCGAAAAACGCGGCGAAGTAAGGATACGGCAGGAGTTCGTGTGCCACCGACAAGGGTACCGATCCCCGAAGTTCTACTCGATGCCTAACCGGCAAAAGAGGCCGAGGGCCGAGACACGGTGTGGATGCCCTGCAAGGATGCTACTCCGCATGGACGATGAATTAGGACGTTGGCACGTTGCGTACTTTTCAGACGCGCATAACCACCACGTTCTTGAGTTGCAATTTTCTTCCATGCTCCCGAGCCATCAGAGGATAAGCGAAGCGGACATCGAGCAAATGAACGACATGCGCAAAGGGGGCATTGGCGTCTCCGAATCCACGGTTTTATGGCGAGCCTGGCCGGCGGGTATCATAATGTCCCGTACACAACAAGGAACATGCACAATGTAAATGCGAAGCAACGAAGGGAGGGTGGCCTAGATGCGGAATCGTGCTTAAGGTATCTACGAGAGTGCAAGGCAAATGATCCAGCACTGTACTACAAGGAAGTTGTTGACGGTGAGGGCGTGTTGCAACACTTGTTTTGGTGTGACGGCACCAGCCAAATTGATTACCAGGTGTTTGGAGACGTGGTTGCATTTGATGTAACGTATAAGAAAAACGTTTACCTTTCACCTCTTGTAGTATTCTCCAGTGTGAATCACCACAACCAAACGGTTGTCTTTGCCGCTGTACTGGTGGCAAACGAGAAAGAAGAGACATATGTCTGGCTGCTTCAGCAGTTGCAAACTTCAATGAAAGGGAAGGCTCCCGTGTCCATAATAACTGACGGTGACAGGAAAATGAAGTCTGCTATCGAGCAAGTTTTTCCAGAGGCTCACCATCGACTCTGCGCTTGGCATCTACTCCGAAACGCCACGAGCAACATCGGAAAGCCCAAATTCACCAGGATGTTTAAGGATTGCATGCTTGGCGACTACGAGGTCCGAACATTCCAGAGAAAGTGGTTTGAGATGGTTGAGAAATTTGGCGTCGCCGATAAGAGATGGGTACAGGACATGTATGAGAGAAGGCACAGTTGGGCCACAGCACACATACGGAAAAAGTTCTTTGCCGGATTTCGAACAACACCAAGGTGCGAGGGCTTGCACGCTGTGATATCACGGTATGTTAAGTCTCGATACAGTTATACTGAGTTTTTACGTCATTTCCATCGATGCTTGATGTTCGTGTGCGCAAAGGAGGTGGAGGCTGATTTCGAGTGTGTAAAGGGTGACCTTGTTATGACCACCAACCTGAAACAGCTGGAGCGGAGTGCAGCCGACAACTACACTCGTGCGATATTCTATTTGTTTGTTCCCATTCTTGACAGGGCCTGTGCAATGAGGGTAGTTGACTCTGAAGACAACGGTTCCTATTTTATCCACACTGTCTCTCGATACGGCACTCCGGGGAAAGATTGGCGTGTTGTTGCAACGTCTGATACGAGGGAGGTCCGATGCACGTGCATGAGAATGGAATGTTTCGGGGTCCCCTGCGAACATATAATTGCGGTTCTTGTTCTTAATAATGTTCATGAGATCCCGAGGTCTCTGATATTGCCGAGATGGACCAAGGATGCAAAACTTGTGGTGCAGTCGATGGGCGTGATATGGGATTCTGTACAACTGACGCAACACTGGTGCCTGATGGATTGGTACCAAAAAGTGTGCAAGATTGCATGTCACAGCACCGAAAAGTTCCAGTTTGCTAGGGATATTGCCGTGCTGATGTTGAAGCACTTCGAGAACGAAGATGCAGGGGACACCAGTTTTCCACCCGAGGGGCCACCTATTGAGGGTGGCAGAGCCCCGGTGCGGAATCCACCCAGGCGCAATACAAAGGGTAACGCTTCTCATGGTGGAAAGAAAACCCAGCGATGTCGTTTGTGCCGGGAGGTGGGACACAACAGGACGACGTGTCCGGACCGCCGCACAATAGAATTATCCAGCGCAGTTGCAGATGACATGGATTCGATGGACACTGATATGGTGGGTTGGTCACTTTATAAATGATATAGTTAAGTTTTCTGCTCTGTTAAATGGATCTAATCATTTGTTTTTTACATCGGTGTCAGCTGTATGATAACCTATCCGGCGATCTGTATGCGACCGTGGAGATTCCTTCGTTCTAATGCTCCGATAATGACACGCAGGCTGGGTTTGCTAATAGCGATTTTGCTGGGACCAACACGTTCAGGCCAGTCATGTCTCTCGCCGATTGAGCAAAGGGGGCCTACAGTCGTCACCACCGTGTGTTGCAACGGTAGGTTGGTCGAACCCTTTCACGTTCTCCGGTAGGCTGTAGCCGCGCACCGAATATTGTCTGGATTTCATCTGGGTACAGAACTGTCTATATGTCGTCGACGTTAAAACAAGTTTTTGCTATGTTGGCTTTCGTTGGTATGTGGATGTCCACCCTTTTGTTGAACCGGACATGGTCGTTACGGGCATGTTTACAGCGATTCTATGTTTAGTAGATATTTTGTATGTAATTGGTTGTAACGTTTGGTGGATATTCAGATGCACGTCTCCTAAAAAAACTCGTTGGAAAATGCATGTGGTTCAATCGCGGTTTTAAAATTCTTTGTAAGGGATCATGGATTATGGATGTAATTTAAAACACACGCTTAAAACACCGGAAGTGATGAATAAAATGCACTAAGTGAAGCACGGCAACAACTCTGAATCAATAAACAACCAATACTAATTATCATTTTTAAGGTATTAACAAATCAGCGTGAAGTTTCAAAATTCAAAATCCAAAGCTACAAAAAGTAGGTGAAGTGAAGCGGATTACATTCAAAGTTCACAGCTTAAAATTACATTCAAACTTCACAGGCACTAATTGACATATATTTCTAATATTGGGAGATCAGTCTATTTGCAATGCTACGTGCACATTAACAACAGAAACGATTATTGTGTTTATAATCTAAAGCATAACTTAATGACGGCAAGGTAGAATTGTATGCCTGGAAATAACATATAGATTAAAGAGACAGATGTATGGACATGTAGCTTGCACCACCGTACTTGACAAACTGAGGCAAGAAAACACCATGGACCGAGTTACTTGGATGGGGTTAGGGGGCGGTGGCTGGGGGGTTTAGGATACAAGAGTTCTCAATATATATGCAGCTGGTAGTCTTGCAGCGCCAGCCTTTCGAAGACACACACATGGCCGTGTCTTAGTTGGCATGCAGTTGCTATGGCAGACTAGCCCATTCCAAAACATCCGTTCGTCCTCCCGACATAGTGCGTATACTGAACGGTCCACGCACCCCTCTCGTTGGTAATCGAAATTGGGCTATCATCGCATACTCCCGGCAGAGGGGGGACATTCGGCTGGAAGCGATGACATATTTTTTAGGGTAAGAGCAATACAATAGTTGACTAGAACAATAGGATAGGAAATAGTTGCCTTTAAAAACAATTGTCGGCACACTTACGAGAAAACGGGTTGCCAGGCGGTGCACGATTGGACTGACAAAGAATGGATTGGTCGATCTGAACCCATCGGCTATGTGCCTTGTCCTGGGGGCCGTCGGATAGTTTTTACAAGAGCAGTCCGTCTCCGGCCCGACATGGGCCAAGTAGTTGATTTCCATTGTATGACCGTTGAAGAACATGACATACATTGTCTTTTGAACTTCGTGATAACGGAACAGCACAAGCCACTGATCCCTTAGGCAATAGTGTTCCCAGACAGCATCCCATCCTCCATGAAGCACGATCCTTCCATTAGGTTCCATATTCCAGCCCACGCAATGACGATGTCCTGTAGGCGTGGTTAGGGTCAGGGGTCGCGGTAGGGACCGGCCATAATCCCGCGACAACCGCAGCAGGAGCATCTGTAGTGGATGGTGGAAAAAAAAGGGTTACAATGTGTCACACATAGATGGATTGATGATTGCAGGTGGTAAAGGAATTGAAATTGGCGTCTATACCATTGTATCAGGGTCGTTCACCGGGATTATCGCGAAGAACTGGACTGTGTAGTTGCCATGTGCGGATATTGCTGGAAGACTTCCATTTTGCAAATTTCTGGTATAACGTAAAACAGCATAAAAACAACTTAGCCGAGTGCAAACAGAAAACCCGCTAGAATAATCTTGTTACCTTCCATAGTTGATCTCGAAGAATCTTGTGTCATGGATGGCCACATAGAAAAACTTTGGTTGGTGATACGATAGTAGCATTGAGGCACCGATTCGAAGATGGTAGTGTTCGTAAAAGGCTCGCTAGCCTCCGAAAAGACGATTCGATGCAGATGCTCCTCCTCGACAACCCACGAGATGCTCCACGACTGACCATTTGTGGTGATTACCTCGATGGGTTTGCTCATGTTATCTCGTACAATGTTGGAGAAGGCCGCCGGCATTTTTTGCACGAGTAAGAAATCGATATTGATGTGGGCTTGCATGGGGGCCTTGAGGTTATGGGAGTAGAACAGAAAAACTGAAAAATTACAATTTGATTATCCATGTTGGGGATTATGAATCTGAAGAAGCAGACATCAGCGAGCGGCGGCATTGTGATACCTCGCCTGTAATTTCTTTGATGGTTTTCGGTTCTTTACTGTCGGAAGCTTTTGAGTCTCCAACAATGGCTTCCCTTCTACGAAAAGTATGCGTTTTTTTTTTTGTGACTGACAAACGTACGCGCGTTAAATAGGCGAAACAACTCCCGTCTTTTTAAGTTTTTTTTAATAAATAACCCATAAACCTGATTAGATTGGGAATTGATGGGGCATTAATGTAGGTGCAGTTACCAAGGGCAATTACTGGATTTCAAAAAAATGATAACCACCGAATGAGCCCAAAATTTAAATTTAGCCTTAATCTAATGTTATCATTCATTCCATTGCGTGGGTCAGTGAGTAATCACTTCGTATTGTCAGTCTTGCCTTGGCGATGGATGGACGGATTGATGTATGCTATTGAAGCAGGTAAGTTGTTCATAATTATACTCTTTTTTGTATATTAACCGTTTTTAAATTTTTTTCCTTGAAAAAAAACTCTTTTTTTTTATTGTTTCGTCATGTTGGAAAATAACATTTTCTTTTGAATTGGTGTTGGTCCAGAGAAATCGACTCGACTCAAAACCTAGAACCCGAACTCGTCTAGCGACCCAACCCCTAATACCCGACCCTAATCGAAGCTCCTCTCCTCTTCATCGAAGGCAAAACTCCTCGCTCCGCCCATGTCTACTACACCTCCGACAGAAGCTCTGAAAACTTGATGCATGGTGGCGATGACACCGCCGATCATCCTCAACGAAGATGCATGATGGAAAATAACATTAAATAACATAAAGGGGCCCAACATAAAGATACAATAAAAGTAATAAGAAATATGGCCCATGATATAATTAGTCCACGAAGACTGTCCGTCTATTGAGGAGGCCCAACAATGTCACATAACATAACCTGTATCAATGCATCCAACAACCAAAAAGTTTGCAGTGCATGACTAAACAAAAAAAAAACATTGTATTCGGCCCCTTCACACGTATCTTAGACACGGTTCCCCGTCTTGGCCGCTTTCGCCGCCTTAGCAAGCAATGCACCACTTTCCTCGTTGCATCTTTTCGTTAGCAGTGCAATTGCCATTTTTATCCTGATCTTCTCTTCGTCCAGCTGCAATGGTCAATGCGGCGTTTATTAGAGACACACAGTGCAATTACATTTTACCTGTATGCATGCGTTAACGTACAATTGGCAACACCGCGTACGTGAACCTCCGTCCCATTGCCATCCACTGCATGACCCAAATGCCGGAGTCTGTACTGCTACTCTTTTTTGGCACTCCCGGTGCGGCCATGATATCCAAACTGGCAAACTCGGGAGCGCTGTTAGAGCATAACTTTTTATACCCGTCAGTTGCAATAATTCCATCCAGCGCAGTCAGCTGGCACAGATTCGCCAACATAAAAAAGATTAGCGTATTCGGTGAGGACGATGAATTTACTTATGTGCGTCGCTTACCATGCATTGTATGACACGTCTCCTTCTTGCCTTTGATTCTTTAGTCGCATTCGTGTCAAATTAGAAGACCTGCTTCTCCGATAGGTCAACCACAGCCAAGAACCAGTGCTTGTCACAGTCTTCTTCCAGTACTGGCATATAGACCTACGATCGATAGAAAAAGCCAAAAATGATAAGAGAGTCATAATTCAGTCCGACCAGGATAAGAACTTGCGTACAAGAATCTTATCGGTCGGTAGCTTACAAGGCGCAGGTCTTCTGTCAGGCGCATGTGGTCATCCCCGTATCGCTGCGCCAAAATTTCAGGGTGGACGCCGTCCATTACATCGGCCTGGTTACTCAGGGATTATTCAGAGGTGGAAACAATTCACCGTGCATGTCAACGGTACATGGTTCGTGTTAAAACGGATAACGTTAAATCATAGTTATGCATTAAAATAAACTAACTAATTAGGATATGGCCGTACCGCAAAATTTGGATGCAAGCACCACACCGCTCGAGGCTGATCTCCATCGGTTTCTCCCTCGGATGCAACCATGATCGTGATCATCTCCATTATCTGCAAGTCATATCCGACAAAAAAAAAGTAGACTTCGCATGGAAATAATAAACCCTGGTCAACGGAAATAAATCCATTAATTCGAAGAGGGTACGATAAATTGCTACGTGCTTTCGGGGTTGGTTGCCGTCCGTCTAACAGGCATCCCATGTCAAAACGAGTTGCATGTTGCGACCCGATGCGCACAACGATCTCCCTGCGGTCAACAAATCGAAGATGTTACACCCGCTAGGCCAATTTAACTGTTTTCTGGAACTAATGACGCCGCACGGCAGATTCAGTCGTTGATGTTCAGATAGAATACTCACGTGGGGTCGGAATCATGGTCGTAGATGTACTTATAGATGTCCATCTCGTGCTGAGAGATGGGCCATGCGTTGGAGGTGTTTGTTCCCTTCTTGGTCAGGTTTGACGGGAGTCGTCGTGAAATCTGCTTATAGGTGTCGGCTGTCCGTCCGTGGCTGCTTTCCGGCTTGGACAAGCTCTCGTCGGACGACGTCATCGTGTTAAAGGGAAAAATGTCTTTTCTGTTTTGCGTTGGCTGCAGTTCATTGCGCCCTGTCGGGTTGTCTACATTGTTGCTCTGTTAGGGCGATATAGTCTCTCGGTTACCCCCATATACCTTTTCCTTGAATCGATTGAAGAAGTTTGTGGCCATGCCACCCTTCGGCCCATTTTCGACGCCGTGCGTGTTTGACTTACACATCTTTGGGTACATGGCCCGTTTTTTATCGTCGTCGTCATCGTAAACAAACATGTCGATGTCTCCGTCGCTACTTATTGTCGACGACTGATGAAGTCTCTTCCTCATCGTTCCTAGAAGCATCAACTATCTACGGTTGGGAATGGAGGCGCGTGACATTGGGTTATGCATGTGTTCCCTGTCGACGACCAGTAGTCTCTATTTCTCAATCCGGTTTCCATCGGACGTTGTGCTGAATTTATTCGCAGGTCCCTTTTGCGCCTGGGTGACAGGCTCTCTAAGATCGCCCACCAACAACCGAATCGTCACCATTTCCGCTTCGACCCTGTCCATTCGGCGTTGCGTGCTCTTCCATGGAAAATCATAACAGATCTGTCAGATGGTTGGATTTACCGATTCAGTTATAGCAGAAATTGAGACGGGTGTTACCAACCTTTTTATTCTCAAGCACCTCTCTCATTATTTCCAGCAACGTGTCGTTTGTAGTGTTGTTGTTTGGGCCCTGTGTTCTCTACTCCTCCTAGCATTGGGCGCTTGTTAGTAGGTTGTGGTATACAACTAATTCAGTAGAATCGGGAGCAGCATAAGCATAACTACAAAAAAAATAAACAAACAAAAAATGGCTAATGTAACACAACCATACCTGGGCCGTGTCGTCGTTCACGTTGTTGGATGCAGCGGGTGTCCCATGATCGGCCATTGTAGGTTGTAGTATCGGTCGTAGGTGTCCGATGGTTTGGTCCGCGTTGGTTGTGTGTGGGGATGGTTGTGTTTTGAGATGGCTTGATTTGTGAAGATATTCGACTCGGCTAGCTGTTGCCCGGTCAAAACGTTTGGTCTACAAACACCTTTTTTGGAGTATGAAGACGGTCAGCTCCATCCAGGCAGGATGCATCACATGCGTTTAGAATTGCACCGGTTAGGCAACCTCGGGTGCCGTCCAATATTCAAGCCTTTGCAAAGTTATTCCTAACATAGCAAAAGGTGACCTGCCATTGCATGAGTACAGTTTTGCTATACACTTCCTCAGTTTTGCTAGAGTGTAGCGCTCAGACGCGCGGTTGTGCATCATGACGGGTATGTCACTCACGTCACATCAAAAAACGTAAATGCCCCTTAAATATAAAAATATATGAAACAACTTATTAATTAACATCGTTTAACAAGGAATAACAAGATATTACTTGACAATAAATTTGTTTTATTCCAGTTTCAAGAAACCAACGGCAATTGCATTGGGAAAAGTCCCACAACAATAACCAT
Organism: Arachis stenosperma; assembly: GCF_014773155.1. Taxonomy (NCBI): domain Eukaryota; kingdom Viridiplantae; phylum Streptophyta; class Magnoliopsida; order Fabales; family Fabaceae; genus Arachis; species Arachis stenosperma. The sequence continues at coordinate 12,585,031 of NC_080385.1, forward strand.
GGAAAATATTTTTTATTTTTTTAAAACGTTACTTTGGGCCAGCAGTCTGACACGGTTCAAAAAAACAGAAAGAACCCATCCTGCATACCAACCCAATCTCCCCACCGACCCAGATGCAACCGGTTCATACACGATATATACATAATTACATATGAATTATTTTTTTCGAAATTTTTCATAGAGAAATATTATACCAAACAGAGACAACGGGGCACATATTTAATGTTGATAGTTTGGATCGTCAGCTAACAACTACATGGGGGAAGATGCATCCGCCCTGGGGCTGGGGCTTTAATCAACCGGTCCGTGCCAAGTTGGCGTCACAGGTGTCAGTCAACAAGACGACCGTTGGGATGCGAGGACATGATGCCATTAGCAGAGAGGTGAATATGAACCCTCGTTGCGCACTGCTATTTCAAAAGCCACTCCTTCACTCTCCCCGTGAACTATTGAACACACGATGCAGGGATCCTCTTCCATTCCGTCGATACCCCGACCCCTCGCTGTCACTGTGACGTGAGGTCGCCAATCAGAACCGCTTGGAAATGTGACTATCCAGGCAGAAGGTTTTATGGATGTTCTGGGTACAGAACCAGCAGGAAATGCTCGTTCTTTCAGTGGTACGATCCAGAGCTCCCAGCTCGTTATTTCGATGTCATTCGCAGGTTGTTGGCAACTAACGAGGGCATTAGAAGCGAGAACACGGAGTTGAAGAAGACAAGACAGGAACTCCTAGACGAGCTGCGTCGTTTGCAACAGAGTATGTATGAAACAAAGGCAGATCTAGAGGCCGCCGTTGCAGCCTCTACGGCCATGAAAGACAACATGCTTGCGAGTGTCGCGACGACGAGGAGGCGTGGGGTTGTGATCATCGTGCTGATATCCGTGATCGTTTTGTTGGTTTTTTTCCCGACCAAAGTCGCTTGTTGAGCCTTTTTTTGTATTTTTTTATGTTCACGACTAGAAAACATAACTAATTCAAACGATTTGTTTAGTCTTAGTTGTAGCGTGGACTTGATTGCATTGGCACTGTGTTTTCAATCTAATTAGATAATTTTCATTTCCCATATGCATTCTTCTAAGTATATTAAACCAGGATACACATCAATCCATTTGAAAAACATAAGTTAAACACACCCGGAATACAAACAACGATTACACTTGGTCCATACATACTCGCGACGGATTTACGCAGTAACAGCCTACTTGCCGGATATGCAATCAAATCACACAAGCGGCCGCTCCATCAAGGAAGTAGATAACCCACCCCCATAATTATAACGTGCTGAAGGTGCATATCACTCGGCCACTCACCATTGAATGCGGTGACTCTGTGCCGGCTAATTAAATTAATATAAACTAATGAAATCTCTGTCAGAAACCTCCGTTAGAACCTCTTGCCCGTTTGCGATTGTTTTTGCGCACTGTGATCATACGATCACCCATGATCATCACCGGATTCAATGGAACGCCATACTGACCGGCAACTCCTATCTTGATGAACGGGACCACGCACATCGATTCCAAGTCAATCTTGCACCATATGGTCGACAATGCGGGAATCGTTCATAGCCGACCAAGTATGGGATGCCGTCGAGCACACGCAGCGCCTGCACGTGCTGAATTGAGCTACGGTTTATCCTTATCTTGGTCAGATGAAAGGTGTCTGCATCAAACACGACCACATGTGTTGCAATCATCAAACCACGTCCACCCCAGTTGACCCACACGGCCTTACCAAGGTGGAACGCTGAGCCCTCATCGAGGTGAGTGAGACGCTGATCCTTTATGTACGCGTGTTTTCAGCTTCCTTCTGTGAAGTTGAAAACATTGCAGTGCAAAAACCTATTTAGGACGTGCCTCTTTGACATATAGATGATGCAGTAGTTGTCAATTCCCGCTCGGTATCCAAATGCGTATCCGATGACGGCTTGTTTAAGTAGTTTATTGGCCGGATCGTCTAGTGGCCGAACGACTCGCAGCAACGGGTTCCATAACAGGAGTCTCAAATCAGGACCAGTCGTGCTATACTGGACGCAGATCACACCGTAATTGGAGCCGATAACAGTCCACCATCCACGGGAACCCAGCTGCTCTGGCATTGGCGCGGCTACTCTTCCTCCGTCTACACAGTCCACAATGCAAAATGATTCGGTTGAACCGTACGTCTCTGGGTCACCAATCTGGAGCAACACCTTACGGTGTTTCCTGATGTTCGCGAGCGTGTTGTCTCTCCTAAATCTGTCGGAAGACAGTCGGACATGCCAAGTTGTGCTTGCGGTTCTGCATCTCGCCGCCATCTTCGGGTCTGTTCGAGTGAAAATCTCCATCAAAATATCGTCTCGAAAGACCTGCTCACCCATCTCAGCCAACGAATCCGAAAACTGATTTTCCATATTCAAAGTTGCTTTTTGTTTCCTTTTTTTGCTTTTTTTTTATTTGTGAGTTAGACTATCAACAACAATGGCAATTGAGTAAGCATTTAATGGAAGCGTATAGTATACACTTTCTCACATTTGCTGTATTGTATATTTGACGAGCGCGTAGTGGTGGGCATCATGATGGGTCTGACTGTCTTGTTCCATGGGTAGTCTTGAGCAGTCACTCAATTCACATCGGGAAACGTAAATGCCCCTTAAATACAAAAAAATATGAAACATCGTTTTTCAAGGAATATCGAGATATTAGGTAATAATAAATTCGATTTATTCTAAATTTTAAGAACATAAGACTATAGGAGAGTTCACTAAAATACCATGGAAAGCCTTTTTTTCATTTTTGGACGCGATTCTAGGCCAGCGGTCCGCCCCAAACCAACACAACAGAAGTGATTCGCCCGAGTCCCGACCCAATTCCCGCACCCGGTCCAGATGAGGCCCGACCGTATAGCAACCTTATCTTTGCTCTTCATCCTCCTTTGCGCTGTGTTCTCCCACTACTGTTGCTCCTTCGGCTCACCTGGGTTTTAAGCATTATAAGATGAGGATATGAGAATTGATGGGTGGGGCTGTGTGATCCGGATAGTGTTAACGGGCTTAGCCAATGAACGAACGAAAAAAATAGGACAAATAAATATTAATTTACAAATCACGGAAAAAAGAAATAAACCCTAAACATAATAATAATAATAATAATAATAATAATAATAATAATAATAATAATAATAATAATAATAATAATAATAATAAGACTAGCTGGCCAAGTCAAAGGCAGGCAGGTGGCCTCAAAAAATGTTGCGTGGTTTCCTCTCTCTCTTATAATAATGTGAGGGATAAATGTTAATACTAAATAATAATAATGTTAATAATGTTAACATCGAGATTTGTTTGTGAGCCGTGAAACAATAAATAAACATGGTATTTCAAAAATGTCCAATTATAAAGAAATGTATTTTATGATACTTTATGTTATTCTACGTTGGGGTTTAAGGTTTATGGTTTAGGGTTTATTGTTTAGGGTTTAGGGTTTTTTGGTGATTGATTAGGGTTGATGGTTTATGGTTTATGGTTTAGGGTTTAGGGTTTAGGATTTTGGGTTTAGGGTCTAGGGTTTATGATTTTGGATTTATGGTTTTTGGTTTGTCATTTAGGGTTTAGGGTTTAAGGTTTAGGGTTGATGGTTTAGTGTTTATGGTTGATGGTTTAGGATTTAGTGTTTAGGGTTTAGTATTTAGTGGTTAAGGTTTAGGGTTTAGGATTTAGGGTCTATGGTTTATGGTTCATGGTTTATGGTTTGTGGTTTATGGTTTAGGGTTTAGGGTTTACAGTTTAGGGTTTTAGGTTTATGGTTTATGGTTTAGGGTTTAGGGTTTAAGGTTTAGGATTTAGGGTTTAGCATATAGGATGTAAGGTTTAGGGTTTAGGGTTTATGGTTTATGGTTTATGGTTTAGGGTTTAGGGTTTAGGGTTTAGGGTTTAGGTTTTATGGTTTATGGTTTTGGGCTTAGCATATGGGATGTAGGGTTTGGGGTTTAGGGTTTAGGGTTTATGGTTTATGGTTTAGGGTTTATGTTTTAGGGTTTATGGTTTAGGGTTTAGGGTTTAGGGCTTAGCATATAGGATATAGGGTTTGGGGTTTAGGATTTAGGTTTTATGGTTTAGGATTTTGGGCTAGCATATAGGATGTAAGGTTTAGGTTTTAGGGTTTAGTGTTTATGGTTTATGGTTGATGGTTTATGATTTATGGTTTAGGGTTTAGGATTTATGGTTTAGGGTTTAAGGTTTATGTTTTAGGGTTTACGGTTTATGGTTTGGGTTTTAGGGTTTAGTGTTTAGGGTTTAGGGTTTAGGGTTTTGGGCTTAGCATATGGGTGTAGGGTTTAGGGTTTAGGGTTTAGGGTTTACAGTTTAGGGTTTGGGTTGTAGGGTTTAGGATTTAGGGTTTAGCATATAGGATGTAGGGTTTAGGGTTTAGGGTTTATGGTTTATGGTTTAGGGTTTATGGTTTAGGGTTTAGGGTTTAGGGTTTAGGGTTTATGTGTTTAGGTTTTACGGTTTAGGTTTTATGGTTTAGGGTTTTGTGCTTAGCATATGGGATGTAGGGTTTGGGGTTTACAATTTAGGGTTTCGGTTGTAGGGTTTAGGGTTTAGGGTTTATGTTTTATGGTTTAGAGTTTAGGGTTTAGGGTTTTGGGCTTAGCATATAGGATGTAAAGTTTAAGGTTTAGGGTTTAAGGATTATGGTTTAGGGTTTAGGGTTTAGGGTTCATATATTAATGTTGGTTAATGAACCAATAAAATTAAAACGAAACCATAAAAGTAAACCCTATACTTTATCCTTAAAAATAACGTAACCAGATTCGTGGGCAATGGTGCTCATAACCGGAAGAAAATTAGGTACTACTAATCAGCGCACTATAGTGGAAAGCAACCTCTGCCACTAATTACCTCGTGATGCACACGAGGCGAAACTTTATGAGGCGCTGACCTAGAGCTTGGGTAGCTGTAGACGAGCCGGTGTATATGTCAATTTGGGGTGTGGGACAATACACTGTGTATAGATATTTATGCTTAAACAAGAATGGCACAATCTTTGAACAAACCGGTTAATACGTACAATGGGAAGGGAACCGGATAGCTAAAGGCATGTACTGTATTATCCATTTTGGCTTTATCCCATCTCCCAATGACTGTCTTTTGACGGTGTACTGGTGTAGTAAATAAAGCATTACGCCTATTGCATGTCTAGCTCGCAGTCCCATGCCCGTACGATATAATCAATTAAAATAATGGGGGGGGAGGTGGTGGGGAAGGCATGGTCAGAGTTAGCGCCTTAGTGGATGCCTGTCGATAGCTTTGGATAGATTTGACCGTAATCGTCCTAGAATAAGTGATTGCAAAAGGAAATTTTATAGTATAGTGTCACTCAGAACTTTCACTTTTGGATACGAACATACCATAAAACGAGCCTGCATACGAACGTACCATACGGGTGAAAGATTTGTCGGGAGTTTGAGAATTACAACAAATACCCGTGACTCCACCCACAACACCCGAGTACTGTAAACATAGACGCATCACATTCCGTAAACGGAGGACATAGCCCTCGGCATTTGCAAGGTTCTTTGCAATTAAATAAACCCGCCTACCCTTCTAAACCACCATTATACGAAACACACAAAAAAAAAGGAAAACCAATGGGTGATGGAGAAGCACGCTCGAGCTCCGACGGTGACACATAGAACAGGTTAGACAAGTTTCATTTATGACTTTTTGAATACAACAAAATACAGTACGTTGCATATGCATGGTAGACGAATATTCGCATTAACAACCACGTATGGGGTACATGCAGGGACGTATGCGAAGAGGTCCACGACGTAGATATAGTTGAGCAGTCGCAGCCCCCGCAAGCGTCTGAGGTAAATCATCTGCTAAGGTGTACTTCACACATTTTTCAACAAATAACTGATCCGATTTTTGTTTTTTTAATATGTAGCTCCCCGGTGTACCCAAATCTGCCTCCGAAACTTCAGACGAAGCTCCACAGCCGGATGATGTTAATGTGGTCAAAGGTGATCAGATCCAGTCTGAAGAGGACTGGTCATTTCCGAAGATCAGTCTCATCGTCAAGGACTTGATGAGGGGCCTCGTGGAAAAGGTTCAGGTTAGGATTTACTCCTTGGCCATGTATGTAACGTGTCTTGTTGGTGTCCCTTATCCTAAACCGATTTAGCTTATACTCCGATAGAGGGATCTCGAGAAGGAGACCAACAACGCAGCTGTTGCAATCCTCGAGAAAACCATCGTGTTGTTGGATTCCGACGGGGAGACAGATGAACAGTCAATCCTACAGTCCATGAAAGTTGCGTCTGGCATCGCTAGTGAAACGCTGGTTGCCCCAGATCCGGCTGAGCATAGTACTCTACCCCTGACAGGAACCGACGGCATCATGCGAAAGTTGTTTCGCACACCACCATCGGCCACAAGAAATGCCAAACGCCCACGTTCCGGTGACGGAACGGATAGATCTATGCCTTCTGGCTCCAGCAGGGAAAAGTCTACCCATTCAACGAGTAAGAAGGTAAATAATCGGTTAATTAGTTTAACGTAAAATGCAACTACGGACTTACTTTTGACAAACATGTATCGTAGATGAGGTTCAAGATCACTCCTGCCATGGACTTCAACAACTGACAAATCGACCTTATTCGCGTACGTGTTCGACGGGAACCTTGATCCATGGTAAAAGCCGAGCTTCTGTCTGTTTAAACCCGCTTATCGCGGTTATTTTAACGCCTTCACACTTTCATCCTACTGTAGCGAGGAACTTGTCCGTATTGGAGTCAAGTCTGCGGACAGAGTTGATTTACACAGCTTTCTACCCAGAAATGACATTTATGACAAGGTATGACACCTGTTTACGCTTGTTTTGACGAGGAAAAAAACATATAAGGTATCGCGAGACATCATCGAGTTTTTTTTGTGTTCTTCGTTACCAGATCATCCATATGGTTGCCATGACTATAACCGGTGCTGAGATCCTTGCCACGTCCCCCTTGTACTGGTGCCTTTCGCCGTCTGTCTCGGTAACTTAACTCTCTCTGTTGTTAGTACTCGAAATGAATCATTGCGCCATTGATGCTCGTTGACAGTCGTCGGTGCTCTGATATTTATAGAACACAACTTAATTTATTCGATAACGTTGTGTGTGTAGGATGATATTTTGAACGGGAAGATGACAGAGCTAATTCTCAATCGTTACATGGAGAAATGGATGAGGCCATCCAGATACCTTAAACTTGTCTGTTGACGGAGAACTATTTGTTAATAGAAACCTAAACCACGAACAAGTGTCTTTAGTGGATTAACTATACGTGTTTATTTTGTGCAGATTTATGTCCCCATGCTGGACGCATTGGGCCACTGGTTTTTGATGATCGTGTCTTTCAAAGACCGGGAAATTTACAACCTTGATTCATCGCTGAACCAGTACGAGACGCCTCACCGGGAGGACTGCATTCGAAAAACGGTTACCATACAATTTTGATTGTAGACTTTACTTTAATTTGGCATACCATGCAACACGACGTGCATAAAAGTGTTCTGACTTATGTTTCGCGGTTCGTGCAGGCAAGTGTCTTAAACAACATGACACAGGCAGTTTACGAGAAGCACTTAATGAACTTACCAAGCAACTTCGGTGATTTCCCGATAAGGAGCCCCATAGGGATACCAAATTGTGGGCAAAGGTACGTTATCACCCAGTATGACATTGAGGCTTTCACGGGTTATCCATAATACGTACTGACGGTTACTGTCTATTCGTCCGATCAACATTCAGTGTGAACTCTGGGATATGGGTCATTGGGTGGCTCAACATGGGGGACAAATTCAACCCGATTATGGACGGGATTGTAAGTACGCTAAAAAAATAGGTAGATTACGGCTATTATATTCTAGGGGCACATTAAAACCGATCGTTTACCATTTTTCAGTTACTGGAGAACGAGATCAGGGCAACAACTGCGGTGAATCTGACCAGCACACCATTCAACAAACTTAGGGACCGTGTATTGAGCAAGGCAGAGTTATGGAAGATGAAAACAAAGAAGAACACCTAAGTTTATCGCTTGGTACTGCGTAGGACACATGGTTCAACTAGCTGTGACGCTTATGCCCCCAAGCCCAAGTTAGTATTAGGTTGCTTCCTTCTTTAGTTTTATATTTGGGTACACTGCGAGCATGTGTGGCGATTTAAGTTTTTCTTACTCTCAAATTAAGACTTTGTGTGTTTACGGCTTTTCCTTTCATGTTTCGTTTTTCGTGCATGGACGCCTGTTGCAATTTCCAAGAATGATTTTCCTTAATTATATATATACATATGAATGCAATGATGATTAGTTAAAATATATTTTAGTTAGATTTAATATTAACGCTCCCAGCCATCGACTAAATACGCACCGGCGCGTAACGACAAATCTAATAAATGCTCTCAATTAATTACGTTATTTCTATTTACAACGCAAGTGCATAGAAGCCTTTATTTATTTATTTATTTATTTTAAAAAAAAACAAAAATGGATTTTACCAACGATAAAATGCGTTGGTTAATTGCAAGGGAACAAGATTCCAAAGGGCGACCCTAAACCATAAATATAGTAGCATGCCTATTCTCAACACCACTGGTCACTGGATAACACCGTCTTAAGCATATACACTGCCAGGCCATCGTCCAATGAAAAATAACAATGGAGCATTTGTCTAACGCCTACGAACTACCCTGCGACGTTTGGTTAGCCATAGCCATTAAAGTCGCGACGACATCGATTGAGGACCTGTGCAGGTTCAATATGATGTGTTGCGTTACGCGCGATGTAGGCGACGAGGATACTGTGCTTAGGATGGTCGCCATACCACCCCCGCATGACATGAATTGGTTGTGGCTACGGGACCCTGTTGGGCGAAGATTTTTCGAGAGGTGCATTGAGATTGGTCACCCGGAACTTCTTTTTCGGGAGGCGCTGCGGGAGCTCTACATACGACGTAACCACACCGTCGGATGGGAAATGTTGCAGAATGCAGTAAGGAATGGGTTGGACGTTGCCAAATACGCACTTTCAATGGAGTTGCTCATCCGAAGGGATGACAGCGATGCCAAAAAAGAAGGTTTGAAAATATTTCGCACGCTCGAAGCGGGTAACTTACTCCACGCATGTTACTCGAGTTGCTTCGCAGTCCTCACAATTTCTTGGCCGGATGAAGTTCAAATGCCGAAAAAGGGAGAAGAACATACGGTCTGTGACTCGACCAGATGCTTGACCCGAGGCCACATGGGTCTTCTCTATGACTACCGCTGAAGGGCGGCAAAGCGGAGCTCCGTCCACGGTGTCGGAGGCACCGACCATATCCGGTGCATTCGCTGTCGCGCCGACTACGAGGTGGAACGATTCGTTGACATACCTAAGGTTTAGGATTGTCATGCATATTAGGTTTAGTATTGACATATAATATTTCGGTTTAGTATGGTCGTATAATATTAGGTTTAGTATTGAAATATTGTGTAATGAATGCTTTGTTTTTTATATATTCATGATGTAAATATTTATCAGTGATTTATATTAACTAGCGATTATCTAGCCTGTTAACATACGAAATATTCTTTAGTTAAATCGATACTTATTATATATAGATATAGTAAAAGTATAGGTAACTAATAAAATTTTTGAATAATGTCTAAACAATATAAATTAATATGATTAAAAGATTAACCTTAATTAGTAACATTAAATTATGATATTACAAAAAATAAAGAACAAAAAAAAGAACTGGAAATCCCCAAGAGACGAAATGGAAAAAATGAAAGTGAAAAAGGAAGTTATTGACCGGATAGTTGAAAAAAAAATCAAAATAAAAAAAATCTGAATACAAGGGACGTGTTTGCTAAGGAAGCCGTGTGTGAGCCGATGGGAAACTGAACCGGCACGCTCCCTAATCGACGTGAGTGTGGCTGAGTAGGTGTAGATGCACGGTACACAACCGATGAGATACCATCGCACACGGCATCGGGTGACTATAAAGACACCGTAAACAACAGCCATTGAGATAACTGCTTGGAGCCTTTCTGTTGTCCACTACATACACAAAACTGCCCATTCATCTATCGTCTCAGGCGTTCAATACAGAGAGAGGAGATGTATCGTCCGACAGGCCCGACCAACCTTCCCCATGATATTTGGACCTTAATTGCCGGAAGGACCGCAGCACAGTCCGTTAGGGACTTGTGCAGTCTCAGGATGACGTGCACCGCTGCACGCAATGCAGGGGAGGAGGATTTCGTTTACCGATGCGCCAATATTCCAATTTGGGACCAACGATGGTGGAGTGTGAGTCCCATGCACCATCCGGGAAGAAACTTCTTAGTGTGATGCAGGCAGAACGGGCACCTGGAAGTTCTGTTTCGATCTGCTGTATCTGACCTTTTCCTCGGCGGGTGTCATTTTGCGGGGATGGAAACCATGCACGTTGTCGCAGCCCATGGCCATTCGGCAGCCCAGTACACAGTGTCAATGATGCTAATGCTACACGACGACTTCGAGTCAAAGAACAAGGGCTTACAAATATTTCGTGGGCTTGAGGCGGCCGGTGCCTTAATAATCTGCAAATTGGTGTTCCACGGCGTTATCCAGGGGACGTGGAGACACCTGTGTCGCCTGCCAATGCTAAACGCAGAGAATCTAGTCTGTTCTTCGTATGCATGTCCAAGCCGTGGAAACATGGGTGCTATTTACCGCTATCAACGCTATGGAAGAGGGTGGGACGTAAACGATGGTGATGGAGGTGCTGCTCATATTCTGTGTGTGCATTGTAGGGCAGATTATGAATTGATCCTGTTTGTCCACCTCTTTGACTGATAGGATAGGATTGAGTTCTCAATATTTTTTTGGTTATCCTATCTAATATATGTATTATGTAATGATTTTTGTAACTGTTTGACTCGTTTTGGCACTGTTTGACTCATTTTGCCATCATTTTTATTTATGTGTTTTCTGTTTTGTATTAAAATTTTTACTTGTGGAAAATACAATTGTTTCCCGTTACTGACCTCACACTCGGTGAGGCGGTGACTCTCCATTGCCTAGCCAAGTAATCATTTTTTTTATAAAATCAACGCAAGTCCCGTCTGCCACGTTATTCATAGCAGTCCATAGACCTTTAGCCCTTCCTGTCTACTCTAACGTCATATTACCAAGATTTGCATTCATTGCGAATTTTGCGCAAGCGATGCAGCACACGTTTCCCCAGGCTTTTTCTTCGTTTATCGATAAAACCACCAGGTGCATTATTATCTTCATTTTTCAAGGAATAGCATACGTACATTAATTAACCACATTAAAATGTATTAATTTATTTATTCGTAACTTAAATTTTGATTTTGATTAATGTATATCAATGCACAAGTCCTTCACAAGTCATAACCATTCGTCAGTTCCTATAATCCTTACCTTTATTTCTAACCTTTCTGCCGGGAGAAAAATCATTGCTTCAAGGGCTGTCGTCGTCTACCAAACCTCCCGGTCTTCATCCGAGAAAATGTCGCACGAATCCCTCGATGACCACGCCATTAGTCCCGGCGACCTCAAGGAACCTCCGACCGCAGATCTGATCGACACCCTCCAACGGAGGATGAGATTTTTGAGTGATAATCTTCGTAGGACACAAGACGAAGCAAGGACGGTGAGGATCGAGGCAATCACCGCGAAAGTCAGGGCGAGTATAAGGAAGCATCAACTGGATCAAGGCCGCCGGTTGGAAAGGAAGTTGCGCACGGAGATGGAACAGCATCAAACCACCATTCGTGAACTCGAAGACAAAGCAAACGCATTGAAAGCGGAAATTGCCGATCTTCGTCAAAGGGAATAGAACAGATGGCACCGTGGCGTGAAATGGAAGGCAGGATCGAGGCTGTGGAGATCAAGCTAGGGTTATTGGTCCGCCAATTGTATGGTCAAGCTCCGGCAACGGCACACAGCTTTAACTATCAGGAAACCGCCAGGCAGAATGGAGACGATGTCGGGGCTATATGACCTACGGCATCTATCTTCCAAATCTTTATTTGCTGTGTTTCTTTTGCTGTTATTTTGATGTTCTGTAACCCCTGCGTGAAACTCGGTTTTCTTAATTATATCTAATTTTCGTAGAATTTGAGTTTTTGTTTTTTTTCTTTCTATTTTCGGATGAAGCTATGTAGTAATGCGTGATCACACAGTAGCAACATGGCAGACAGGTAACCTGCATCGACGCTGCCCTCCGTCCAGGCCCTAGACAGCAGTTCCATCCCAATGCCACGGCAGGCAATCCAGAAATACTCCGTCAACCGCTGTCGGAGTATAGCATCCGCATTTCCTGTTTCAACGCAGCGATCGATGAAACTCCTCTCCGGCCGGTCAAGGTAAAATAAAAAGGACACTAACAGTATAACACACATCGTCAGTATCGACCAGAAAAATTTACATATCATATTATACACTGACATTAGTTAATTATTACGGCTTAGTGCATCAATCGTTTCGTTGCCCAACATTATGGATAATACCGGATAATTAGTTCATTTAATATATGTACTTAGACCCATATTTATCTATACGTATAATTAGAAGTGGCTTCCTTTTGCCAAACGGCGGTGGGCAGTCTCGTTTTCATTTTCCAGTTTGCCTCGATATCCGAAAATGAGAAATGAGAAATGAGAAATGGAAAATGGGAAATGGGAAATGGGAAATGGGAAACGTGAATGACGTTTTTGTTGTTTGCAAATTTAATGGAGCTCATTGATAATAGTTAATACTGGAAAGCATCAGATAAAACAATTAAATATATGTCGTATTCTGTAGATTATGGAATCTTAAACCGATTAAAAACTGTAAATGATCACATCAAATTAAATTATCGAATTAAATGATAAATTTTTTATTTGCAGTTAATTGCATTCAATTTAAAATGTTGATTTGACAGAACAAAACTTTTTTCTTTCTATCTAAGTTGGTCCAGTACACCTACACCTAACCCTAGTATCCCTGCACACCTGCTTCTGAACCTAACTCGGCTTGAAGTACACGCTTACTCCTGAACGTGGGGTCCGCGCGACAGTACACCTCTACCTATCCACTTCCACTTCTGAGCATCCAGGCGAGGGAAAACCTCTAAACCAATTTATACCATCAAGCTTGACCAAGTCAAACTAACTAAGATCTACCCACACACAAAGACGGAAACAGAATAAAAATATATCTAATTTAGTATGAGGATAACCATGCTTAAACTTAACAAAAGTGGAGATAATGCTTCATACGGTAATACCACTTACGAGAATCATAAACGACAAACTTGGTTCAGTGCCTCGTACGTTTTTTTAAAATGGTTCTGTGCCTCGTAAGTTTCTTTACCGATGGTTCTGGAAAAGATAAAATAATTAATTAATAAGAGACGAACGAAATACTAATGTGCTATCCAATTTAACTGATTTGGTTTTACGACACAAAAACTTAATGTTGACTGTTCGATTCTTGTGTTCTATTCATGACAACTTTAATTGCTTTCGTTAATTACTCGCTGAATAAATGTTATCCTTTCCTTTTTTTTTCATCGAAATAGTTTAAATTAATGTTTTATTTTCGTGAATAAACCCCATCATTAACACATTAGTTACGAAAAAAACGAATCCAAGCAACTTTCTACTATATATATATATATATATATATATATATATATATATATATATATATATATACGTGCCGGTTATTCACAACCCCAAACCCTACTAAGTACTAACCCTTCTTCAGTTCTTCTTTGCCGTAACTCCTTCTCTCAACTCTCTGTCTATCCTTCTCTATTACTGCCACTATGTCGTCGTCCTCCTATTCCGAGAAAATGTCGGAGGAATCCGTCACCGAACACGCCATTAGTCCCGAAGACCTCGCGAAACTCTCGATCGACGTACTTATTGACATCATCTGCGTAGATGAAAAGTCAGCAGATTATGATCTCGTTGAGGCCGCACTGGTGAAGAGGGAGGAGATGTTAAAGGTTACACTTGTAACGACAGATGTAGAACTGAAGCAGGCAAAGGTGGACATGATGGCCGCCAACTTCGTTTTCGAGGCAAGGAAGGATGAACTGGAGGAAGAGGTGCAGGAAAGGCGACGGCTGGAAAAAGAATTGAAAACAAAGAAGCGAAAAAATGACGTGCTACTTCAACAGTTGGTTCTCACTGAGAAGGAATTACAGGCAGAAATCGCCAAGCGCCTTGAACGGGAACAGGTTGAGTCTCTTCCGTGGTGCGACCTTGAACGCAGGCTTGACATTGTGGAGGAAAGGCAAAAGTTTTTGCTTCGTCGGGGTCGTCATCCGGCCGGGCAGAATGAAGACGGGACTGGAGTTATTTGATGTGCTGCACATGCTTGATATCTTAATGTCATATTTTTCGTCGAGGCATGTATGATGCTTTTATTTCGTTTTTCTTGTTCTGTCGCCCATTTGATCTTCTGTAGTGGAACTTAAACTCTTATAATATGATTATATATACTTTAATTTGTCGAGATCGGAGCCAAATACCAGAGGCAGCGCATTGGATTTCCGCGAATGTTTACGGGTTTCTTCTAATTTAAGTACACGTACCGTCATTTTACACTAGACACTACATAATTAAACAAAGGAATACGGACATAGTATCATTTTTTTTATATCCTAATATTATATGAAATTATAGGAAATACATCTTTCAAAATAGATTGCTTGAACGAACAGAGAATGCAAAGCCATTGATTGAAACAAAATTCAAACTAGTTCTCTCTCATGTTATATAATAAAACATACATTCAGTGCAATTACATAATAAAAACTCCTTAAAAACCTCCATCATCGGGCTTTAGAAAAATACTTAAACGCAATGAGTCTCCAAGAACTTCCACACCTTGTATTTGGCCAGGCATTGCACACACGACACACTGGACAAATCGCTCAACAGTACAGTCGGGAGAGGATTGGCGTGATGATGAGCGGATAATTTGTATGCTTTTTGGCATTATTTTTAGTATGTTTTTAGTATCTTTTAGTTAGTTTTTAGTATATTTTTATTAGTTTTTAATTAAAATTCACTTTTCTGGACTTTACTATGAGTTTGTGTGTTTTTCTGTGATTTCAGGTATTTTTCTGACTGAAATTGAGGTCTTGAGCAAAAATCTGATCCAGAGACTGAAAAGGACTGCAGATGCTGTTGATTCTGACCTCCCTGCACTAGAAGTGGATTTTCTGGAGCTACAGAAGCTCAATTGGCGCGCTCTCAACGGCATTGGAAAGTAGACATCCTGGGCTTTCCATCAATATTAAGTCCATACTTTGCCCAAGATTTGATGGCCCAAACCGGCGCTCAAAGTCACCTACAGAAATTCCAGCGTTAAACGCCGGAACTGGCATAAAATTTGGAGTTAAACGCCCAAACTGGCATGAAAGCTGGCGTTTAACTCCAGAAAAGGTCTCTACAACGAATTCCTTCATTGCTCAGCCCAAGCACACACAAGTGGGCCCGGAAGTGGATTTTTCTGTCATTTACTCATTTCTGTAAACCTTAGGACACTAGTTTACTATTAATAGGATCTTTTGACATTGTATCCGTACCTGATGACCCCATAACATTTTGTACACGTTTCTTTCCACAGTATGAGCCTCTAAACCCCATGGTTGGGGGTGAGGACTCTGCTGTGTCTGATGGATTAATGCAATTACTACTGTTTCTTATTCAATCATGCTTGCTTCGATTCTAAGATAACACTTGTTCTTAATCCGGATGAATGTGATGATCCGTGACAATCATCATTCTCAACTATGAACACGTGCCTGACAACCACCTCTGTTCTATCTTAGATTGAGTAGTTATCTCTTGGTTCTTTAATCGGAATCTTCGTGGTATAGGCAGGACCTGATGGCAGCATTCAAGAGAATCCGGAAGGTCTAAACCTTGTCTGTGGTATTCTGAGTAGGATTCAATGATTGAATGACTGTGACGTGCTTCAAACCTGTAACCTACTGGGCGTTAGTGACAGACGCAAAAGAGGGATTCTATTCCGGTAGGGGAGGGAACCAAACCGGTGATGGCAGTACTGTGACAGAGTGCGTGCATTAGCTTTCACTGCGAGGATGGGAGTAGCCATTGACAACGGTGAAACCCTACATGAGCTTGCCATGGAAGGAGACTTGCGTGTTTGATGAAGAAGACAGTAGGAAAGCAGAGATTCAGAAGGGAGCATCTCCAAACCCCAACCTATTCTCCATTACGCAAAACAAGTAACCATTTCATGTTCTTTTACTTTTTACAATCCATCCTGATAATTTCTGATCTCCTGACTAAGATTTACAAGATAACCATAGCTTGCTTCAAGCCGACAATCTCCGTGGGATCGACCCTTGCTCACACAAGGTATTACTTGGACGACCCAGTGCACTTGCTGGTTAGTTGTGCGGGATTGCAAAAGTGTGATTGCAATTTCGTTGCACCAAGTTTTTGGCGCCGTTGCCGGGGATTGTTCGAGTTTGGACAACTGACGGCTTATCTTGTTGCTTAGATTAGGACTATTTTTGTTGGTTTTAGAGTCTTTTAGTTGAGTCTAGTTTCATATTCTAAGTTTGGTGTCAATTGCATGCTTTTATTTTCTTTTAAAATTTTCGATTTTTTGCATGTTCTTAGTCCCTTTTTGATTCATAAAATTCTAAGTTTGGTGTCCTCTTTGTGTTTTTCTCTTAAAATTTCGAAAAAATTAGTGTTTGATTTCTAAAAATTTTAAGTTTGGTGTCTCTTTGTGTTTTTCTCTTTTCCTCTTTTAAAAAAAAAATCAATCTTTTTCATAAAAATTTTTCAATCATATCTTTTAATTGCTGTTTTCAAAATCTTTTTTTTTACTAATTGATTCAGTTCTCAATTTGCTTTGATTTAATTTTCCTTTTGATTTTCGAATTTTTTTATTTTATTCATTTTAATTTTTTCGGTTATTTCAAAAAAAATAATAATAAAAATAACAAATTTATCTCTTTGCAATCATTATCATTCCCTTTTGTCCATTATGGACTTAAGTGGGATTAATCAGTCAAGGACTCTGGGTCATATGCTAACCCCATTACAGCTGCATATGGAGTAGCATCTGTATACCTCCCATCAAGCAAGCAGCTTTGAGCTAAATCCTCACTCATTATCATAGTGCAGCAAAATTGCCAGTATTCCGGTCTTCCACAGGAGAATCTACTGAGTTTCTGGCACAGTTCTTACAAATTACTGACACAGTACTGATAAAGAGGTAGATCAGATGTCTACAGACTATTACTGTTTCCATTGCTGTAAAAGATCAAGCTAAAAGGTGGTTAAATAACCAACCTCCAGCAAGCTAAAGACATGGAACAGTTATCAGACAAATTCCTGAATCATTTTTACCCTCCAAAATGGATGACACAGCTAAGGCTGGACATCCAGGCTTTAAACAAGAGGATAATGAATCCCTTTAATAATGCCTGGGAGAGGTATAGAGGTATGCTAAGAAATGTCCCTCTGAAATGTTTTCAGAGTGGGTACAGTTAGACATTTTCTACTATGGGCTTACAGAAAAGCTCAGATGTCTTTAGACCACTCAGCTGGTGGATCTATACACATGAGGAAGACAATTGAAGAAGCTCACGAGCTTATAGACACTTGCTAGAAACCAATATCTGTACTCTAGCAATGAGTTCTCTCCAGAAGAAAGTCATGACAGTAGTCACTGACTCTAATCCTCAAGAACAGATAATGGAGCTTAATCAACACTACTCCTGATGACAGAACAGTTAGCAGAATTTAAAGAGATGCTCCATGAAACTAAAGTTGCTAATAAAAGCATAGAACTACAGTTGAATCAAGCAAAACAGCAAATATCTAAACAGATAACAGAGGAGTGTCAAGCAGTTCAATTGAGGAGTGGAAAGACCTTGAATAACACTGCTCAAAAGAGCAAAAAGCCAAACAAGGAACAATTGACAGAGGACAACCAACCCACTATTCAAAATCCCTCTGAGGACAGTAAGAGCCCAGAGAGGAATACTGGCGTTCAAACGCCAGAAAGGGAAGGAAAGCTGGCGTTAAACGCCCATTCCTTGCCCAATTCTGGCGTTCAAACGCCAGAAAAGGGGGAAAAATTGGCGTTAAACGCCCATTTTCCACCAAACGCCAGAAAGGGAAGGAAAGCTGGCGTTAAACGCCCATTCCTTGCCCAATTCTGGCGTTCAAACGCCAGAAAAGGGGGAAAAATTGGCGTTAAACGCCCATTTTCCACCCATTCCTGGCGTCCAAACGCCAAGGGACAATCAGACACCTGAGAGTGCTGACAGTAATCCCTCTAACAAGGCTTCTTCAACCACTTCTGTAAGGAATAAACCTGCAGCATCTAAGGTTGAAGAATATCAAGCCAAGATGCCTTATCCTCAGAAACTCCGCAAGGCAGAACAGGATAAGCAATTTGCCCGCTTTGCAGATTATTTAAGGACTCTTGAAATAAAGATTCCTTTTGCAGAGGCACTTGAGAAAATACCTTCTTATGCTAAGTTCATGAAGGAAATCTTAAGTCATAAGAAGGATTGGAGAGAAACTGAAAAAGTGTTTCTCACTGAAGAATGCAGTGCAGTCATTCTAAAAAGCTTACCAGAAAAGCTTCAAGATCCTGGAAGCTTTCTGATACCATGCATATTAGAAGGCACTTGCACCAAGACAGCTTTATGTGATCTTGGAGCAAGCATCAATCTAATACCTGCATCACTATCAGAAAGCTTGGTTGATTGGAGAAGTCAAACCAACCAGGATATGCCTCCAACTTGCTGATGGCTCCATTAAACACCCATCAGGCATAATAGAGGACATGATTGTAAAGGTTGGGCCATTTGCCTTTCCAACTGACTTTGTGGTGCTGGAAATGGAGAGCACAAGAGTGCAACTCTCATTCTAGGAAGACCCTTCCTAGCAACTGGACGAACTCTCATTGATGTACAAAAAGGGGAAGTAACCCTGAGAGTCAATGAGGATGAGTTCAAGTTGAATGCTGTAAAAGCTATGCAGCATCCAGACACACCAGAGGACTGTATGGACGCTGACATTATTGACTCTCTGGTAAAAGAGATCAATATGGCTGAAAGCCTAGAATCAGAGCTTGAGGACATCTTCAAAGATGCTCAAACTGATCAGGAAGAGCCAGAGGAGGCAAAGGAATTTTCAAAAATTCCTCAGGAGGAGGATAAGCCTCCTAAGCCTGAACTCAAACCACTACCATCACCCCTGAAATATGCATTTCTGGGAGAGGGTGACACTTTTCCAGTGATTATAAGCTCAGCTTTAAATCCACAGGAAGAGGAAGCACTGATTAAAGTGCTAAGGACACACAAACAGCTCTTGGGTGGTCCATCAGTGATCTCAAGGGCATTAGCCCAGCTAGATGCATGCACAAGATCCTATTGGAGGATAATGCCAAACCAGTGGTTCAACCACAGAGGAGGCTAATCCTGCCATGAAGGAGGTGGTGCAGAAAGAGGTCACTAAATTACTAGAGGCTGGGATTATTTATCCTATTTCTGATAGCCCCTGGGTGAGCCCTGTCCAAGTTGTTCCCAAAAAGGGAGGCATGACAGTGGTTCATAATGAAAAAAATGAACTGGTTCCTACAAGAACAGTCACAGGGTGGCGCATGTGTATTGACTACAGAAGACTCAATACAGCCACCAGAAAGGATCATTTTCCTTTACCATTCATAGACCAAATGCTAGAAAGACTAGCTGGTCATGACTACTACTGCTTTTTGGATGCCTATTCAGGCTACAACCAAATTGCAGTAGATCCTCAGGACCAAGAGAAAACAGCATTTACCTGCCCTTCTGGCGTGTTTGCCTACAGAAGGATGCCTTTTGGTCTGTGCAATGCACCTGCAACCTTTCAAAGGTGCATGCTCTCTATCTTCTCAGATATGGTAGAGAAATTTCTGGAAGTCTTCATGGATGACTTCTCAGTATATGGAGACTCATTCAGCTCCTGTCTTAACCATCTATCACTTGTCCTGAAAAGATGCCAAGAGACTAACCTGGTTTTAAACTGGGAGAAATGTCACTTTATGGTGACTGAAGGAATTGTCCTTGGGCACAAAATTTCAAGCAGGGGAATAGAGGTGGATAAGGCAAAGGTAGAGGTAATTGAAAAATTACCACCACCTGCCAATGTTAAGGCAATCAGAAGCTTTCTTGGGCATGCAGGATTCTACAGAAGGTTTATAAAGGATTTTTCAAAAATTGCCAAACCTCTAAGTAATCTGCTAGCTGCTGACACTCCATTTATCTTTGATAATGAGTGTCTGCAGGCATTTGAGACCCTGAAAGCTAAACTGGTCACAGCACCAGTTATCTCTGCACCAGATTGGACATTGCCATTTGAACTAATGTGTGATGCCAGTGACCATGACATTGGTGCAGTGTTGGGACAGAGGCATAACAAACTTCTGCATGTCATTTACTATGCTAGCCGTGTTCTAAATGATGCACAGAAGAATTACACAACCACAGAAAAAGAATTACTTGCAGTGGTCTATGCCATTGACAAGTTTAGATCCTACTTAGTGGGATCAAAGGTGATTGTGTACACTGACCATGCTGCTCTTAAATACTTACTCACAAAGCAGGATTCAAAACCCAGGCTTATAAGATGGGTGTTGCTTCTGCAAAGAGTTTGACATAGAAATAAGAGACAGAAAAGGGACAGAGAACCAAGTGGCTGATCATCTGTCCCGGATAGACCCAGTAGCTGGGACGTCCCTCCCTTCTACTGAGATCTCTGAGACTTTCCCAGATGAGCAACTCTTTGCCATTCAGGAAGCTCCATGGTTTGCAGATATTGCAAACTATAAAGCTGTGAGGTTCATACCCAAGGAGTACAGTTATTGTGCAGAGAAAGAAACTAATTTCAGATGCCAAGTACTACCTTTGGGATGAACCATATCTCTTTAAGAGATGTGCTGACGGAGTGATCCGCAGGTGTGTACCCAGAGAGGAAGCACGAAGATCCTATGGCACTGCCATGGATCACATTATGGAGGACATTTTGGAAGTGAGCGAACAGCCACTAAAGTCCTCCAGTGCGGCTTCTACTGGCCTACTCTCTACAAAGATTCCCGAGAGTTTGTGCGTAACTGTGACAGTTGCCAAAGAGCTGGTAACTTGCCTCACGGATATGCATGCCTCAACAAGGGATATTAGAGATAGAATTGTTTGATTATGGGGAATTGACTTCATGGGGCATTCCCATTACTCAAACACACTTACATTCTGGTGGCAGTAGACTAGTATCTAAGTGGTAGAAGCAATTGCTACCCCACTAATGATACCAAGACTGTACTGAAATTCTCCAGAAGAAACATTTTCAGCAGATTTGGTGTTCCCAGAGTACTAATCAGTGATGGGGGCACTCATTTCTGCAATAAACACTATACTCTGCTATGGTTTAGATATGGAATCAGCCATAAAGTGGCAACTCCGTATCATCCATAGACAAATGGGCAAGCTGAAGTCTTAACAGAGAGCTAAAAAGAATCCTAGAACGGACTGTGATAGCCCGAAGAAAGGATTGGGCAAAGAGCTTGGATGATGCTCTGTGGGCATACAAAACAGCATTCAAGATTCCTTAGGAACCTCTCCATACCAATTGGTGTATGGGAAGGCCTGTCATTTGCCTGTGGAACTGGAACACAAAGCCTACTGGGCAACCAGATTCCTAAACATGGATGCACAGTTAGCTGTGAGAAAAGACTGCTCAGCTAAATGAGCTAGAGGAGTTCAGACTCAATGCCTTTGAAAATGCAAATTTATAATTATAAGGAAAAGGCAAAGAAGTGGCATGACAAGAGATTGTCAACCAGAGTCTTTGAGCCAGGACAAAAAGTTCTGCTCTTCAACTCCAGGCTCAAATTGTTTCCAGGAAAACTCAAATCCCGGTGGAGGGGTCCGTATGTGATTACAGGAGTATCACCATATGGATATGTTGAGCTTCAGGATATTGATTCTGACAAGAATTCATTGTTAATGGACAGAGAATCAAGCACTATCTTGAAGGAAATTTTGAGCAGGAATGCTCAAAACTGAGACTTGAGTGATTCTCAGTGAAAGTCCAGCTAAAGACAGTAAAGAAGCGCTTGCTGGGAGGCAACCCAGTCATTAGAAGGTTGTATGAATTGTTCTTACAAAGGCAAGTATCAAAAATGAAGGAATTCACAGAGTTACAGAAGGATTCAGCTCAAAAAGCAGAGAAAATGAGCTTACTGGCGAAAAAAACGCCAGTAAGGGGCATTTTGGGCGTTAAACGCCAGAATGGGCACCATTCTGGGCGTTTAACGCCAGTGTGCAGCATCCTGGGCGTTTTGGAAAAACGCCAGTGATAAAGGATTTCTGGCATTTAACGCCAGCCAGGGCACCTGGCTGGGCGTTAAACGCCCAAAAAGGGTAGCAAATGGGCGTTAAACGCCAGAATGGGTGCCATTCTGGGCGTTTAACGCCAGAAAGGTGGGGGACCACATTTTTGTTTTCAACTCAATTTTTTTCAAACTTTCCTCTTTTTAACCATACTCTTCTACATAAATGCACTTCAATCCTTCATCATTCACTTTCAAATCTTCACAAATCAAAACCATTCTTCAAATCTATTTCAAATTATCCCAAATCTTCTTCAAAACTCACCCTTTTCTCAATTTCTTTCCATATCTTTTCAAATCCCTCTCTTGTTTTTTCGAAAACTCCCCTCCCCACCTTATAAATACACGTTTGGCTCCCTCATTCCACCACACCATTCGAGTTTTTCTTCTCCCCCTCTCTTCTCTCTTTATTTTGCTTGGGACAAGCAAACCTCTAAGTTGGTGTGCTTTTCCGTGATCACTAAGCCAAGATTCTCAATATCATGGCTCCTAAGGGAAAACAAACCAATTTAAGAGGCAAGAAGAGAATATCCAAAGAATCTTTGGAATCAAGAGAAGTTCTTAACCAAAGAACATGAAGACCATTATCACAAAATAATGGGTCTGAGGTCAGTGATCCCGGAAGTGAAATTTGATCTGAAAGAAGATGAATATCCGGGGATCCAAGAGCAAATTTGAAACAGGATGGGAAGTTCTAACCAATCCTGAGACAAAGGTTGGAAGGAACATGGTTCAGGAATTCTACTCAAATCTGTGGCTGACAGATAAGCAGAGAATGACTGGAACCGCTTACCATACCTACAGAACCATGGTCAGAGGGAAAGTTATGTACTTCCATCTGGACAAAATAAGAGAAATCTTCAAGTTGCCTCAACTGCAAGATGAGGTGAGAGTAGATAAAGGGTTGGATCAAGTTCTAGAGGACATATGCCTCCCTGGAACTAAGTGGATAACCAATTCTAAGGGTGTCCCAAACCAACTCAAGAGGGGAGACCTCAAACCAATTGCAAGAGGTTGGCTAGACTTTATTGGGCGTTCCATATTGCCCACTAGCAACCGTTCTGAGGTCACCATCAAGAGGGCAGTGATGATTCATTGCATTATGCTTGGAAAAGAAGTGGAGGTTCATCATCTGATTGCCTGTGAGATCTACACAATTGCAAATAGGAATTCCACTGTAACCAAATTGGCTTACCCAAGCTTGATCTCCTTGCTCTGTAAAGAGACTGGGGTGAAGATAGAAGCAGATGAATTCATACCCATTGAACAGCCAATCACCAAGAAGTCAATGGAAGGAACAAGAGAAGCAGGGGCGTGAAATCCAAGAGATGAAGCGCCAAAAGCTCTCCTCTCAAGCTGAGGGAGCATCCACTTCTCAAAATCAAGGTTGTTGAGTCCTAACTCTGTGAAAACCTCTATCATTAGGAGCCTATTTTTTTTGTTTTTCGTGTTTTATTTTCTATTTCTATTTTTATTTTTTTTTCTTATATCTATATTTGAGTCTTGTTCTTAGTTCATAATTAATAAAATTTATGCCTTAAAGTTATGAATGTCCTATGAATCCATCACCTCTCTTAAAAGAAAAATGCTTTAATCACAAAAGAACAAGAAGTACAGGATTTCGAAATTTATCTCTGAAACTAGTTGAATTAGCTTGATGTGGTGACAATACTTTTTGTTTTCTGAATGAATGCTTGAACAGTGCATATGTCTTTTGAATTTGTTGTTTTAAGAATGTTAAAATTATTGGCTCTTGAAAGAATGAGGAGAAAGAGAACTGTTATTGAGGATCTGAAAAATCATCAAGTTGATTCTTGAAGCAAGAAAAAGCAAAAAAAAAAAAAATATTTCAAAAAAAAAAGAGAAGAAAAGAAAAGGAAAGAAATAAAGTGGTGATCCAAAGCAAAAAGAGTGTGCTTAAGAACCCTGGACACCTCTAATTGGGGACTTTAGCAAAGCTGAGTCACAATCTAAAAAGGTTCACCCAATTATGTGTCTGTGGCATGTATGTATCCGGTGGTAATACTGGAAGACAGAGTGCTTTATACTTAACTAGGAGAATCAATAACACTATCTGAGTTCTGAGTTCTTATAGATGCCAATCATTCTGAACTTCAAAGGATAGAGTGAGATGCCAAAACTGTTCGGAGGCAAAAAGCTATTAGTCCCGCTCATCTGATTGGAGCTATGTTTCTTTGATATTTTGGAGTCTATAGTATATTCTCTTCTTTTTATCCTATTTTGATTTTCATTGCTTGGGGACAAGCAACAATTTAAGTTTGGTGTTGTGATGAGCGATAATTTGTATGCTTTTTGGCATTGTTTTTAGTATGTTTTTAGTATCTTTTAGTTAGTTTTTAGTATATTTTTATTAGTTTTTAATTAAAATTCACTTTTCTAGACTTTACTATGATTTGTGTGTTTTTCTGTGATTTCAGGTATTTTCTGACTGAAATTGAGGGTCCTGAGCAAAAATCTGATCCAGAGACTGAAAAGGACTGCAGATGCTGTTGGATTCTGACCTCTCTGCACTCGAAGTGGATTTTCTGGAGCTACAGAGCCCAATTGGCGCGCTCTCAACGGCATTGGAAAGTAGACATCCTGGGCTTTCCAGCAATATATAATAGTCCATACTTTGCCCAAGATTTGATGGCCCAAACCGGCGCTCAAAGTCACCTACAGAAATTCCAGCGTTAAACGCCGGAACTGGCATAAAATTTGGAGTTAAACGCCCAAACTGGCATGAAAGCTGGCGTTTAACTCCAGAAAAGGTCTCTACACGAAATTCCTTCATTGCTCAGCCCAAGCACACACCAAGTGGGCCCGGAAGTGGATTTTTCTGTCATTTACTCATTTCTGTAAACCTTAGGACACTAGTTTACTATTAATAGGATCTTTTGACATTGTATCCGTACCTGATGACCCCATAACATTTTGTACACGTTTCTTTCCACAGTATGAGCCTCTAAACCCCATGGTTGGGGGTGAGGAGCTCTGCTGTGTCTTGATGGATTAATGCAATTACTACTGTTTCTTATTCAATCATGCTTGCTTCGATTCTAAGATAACACTTGTTCTTAATCCGGATGAATGTGATGATCCGTGACAATCATCATCATTCTCAACTATGAACACGTGCCTGACAACCACCTCTGTTCTATCTTAGATTGAGTAGTTATCTCTTGGGTTCTTTAATCGGAATCTTCGTGGTATAGGCAGGACCTGATGGCAGCATTCAAGAGAATCCGGAAGGTCTAAACCTTGTCTGTGGTATTCTGAGTAGGATTCAATGATTGAATGACTGTGACGTGCTTCAAACCTGTAACCTACTGGGCGTTAGTGACAGACGCAAAAGAGGGATTCTATTCCGGTAGGGGAGGGAACCAAACCGTGATTGGCATACTGTGACAGAGTGCGTGCATTAGCTTTCACTGCGAGGATGGGAGGTAGCCATTGACAACGGTGAAACCCTACATGAGCTTGCCATGGAAGGAGACTTGCGTGTTTGATGAAGAAGACAGTAGGAAAGCAGAGATTCAGAAGAGGGAGCATCTCCAAAACCCCAACCTATTCTCCATTACTGCAAAACAAGTAACCATTTCATGTTCTTTTACTTTTTACAATCCATCCTGATAATTTCTGATCTCCTGACTAAGATTTACAAGATAACCATAGCTTGCTTCAAGCCGACAATCTCCGTGGGATCGACCCTTGCTCACACAAGGTATTACTTGGACGACCCAGTGCACTTGCTGGTTAGTTGTGCGGGATTGCAAAAGTGTGATTGCAATTTTGTGCACCACGTGAGTGGTAAACAGTCACAATCGTTCAGATGCGTACAAACAATTCATTTAAGATCACCGTGGTATCTTTGCAAACGCCCGTCAAGAAATTGGTGTAGCTCTCGAGCTGCCCAGAAAAACGAAAACCCTCCATCATTTGAACACCCCTAACCATGTTTTCCTCGACTTCGTGATCAAACATTAACAACATGGAAGACAGGTAACCTGCTTCGATTCTACCCTCCGTTGAGGCCCTAGCAAGCAGTTCCATGCCTTTGTCACGGCAACCAAACTGGAGATATTCCGCGAACCCATGTCGGACTATAGCATCCACATTTCCCACTTCCACACAGCGATTAAGGAATCTCCTTTCAGGCCCGTCGAGGTTAAGTAAAAAGCGCGCTAACGATTTATAAGACATCATCACATGCTTGTATACATCGTCTGATCTCGCCGCCCTGAGAAAAACCTTACACGTTGCCTGCTGATGAGCGGATAATTTATACGCTTTTTGGCATTGTTTTTAGTATGTTTTTAGTATCTTTTAGTTAGTTTTTAGTATATTTTTATTAGTTTTTAATTAAAATTCACTTTTCTGGACTTTACTATGAGTTTGTGTGTTTTTCTGTGATTTCAGGTATTTTCTGGCTGAAATTGAGGGTCCTGAGCAAAAATCTGATCCAGGGACCAAAAAGGACTGCAGATGCTGTTGGATTCTGACCTCCCTGCACTCGAAGTGGATTTTCTGGAGCTACAGAAGCCCAATTGGCGCGCTCTCAACGGAATTGGAAAGTAGACATCCTGGGCTTTCCAGCAATATATGATAGTCCATACTTTGCCCAAGATTTGATGGCCCAAACCGGCGTAGCAATTCGGCCTCAGAAATTCCAGCATTAAACGCCGGAACTGGCATAAAACTTGGAGTTAAACGCCCAAACTGGCATGAAAGCTGGCGTTTAACTCCAGAAAAGGTCTCTACACGAAAATGCTTCAATGCTCAGCCCAAGCACACACCAGTGGGTCCGGAAGTGGATTTTTCTGTCATTTACTCATTTCTGTACACCCTAGGCTACTAGTTTGCTATTAATAGGATCTTTTGACATTGTAACAGTACCTCATGACACTTTACACGTTTTCTTTGTGTACTTTCCACAGCATGAGTCTCTAAACCCCATGGTTGGGGGTGAGGAGCTCTGCTGTGTCTTGATGGATTAATGCAATTACTACTGTTTCTCATTCAATCATGCTTCCTTCCATTCTAAGATAATACTCGTTCTTAATCCGGATGAATGTGATGATCCGTGACAATCATCATCATTCTCAACCATGAACGTGTGCCTGACAACCACCTCCGTTCTACCTTAGATTGAGTAGTTATCTCTTGGATTCTTTAATCGGGATCTTCGTGGTATAAGCTAGAACTGATGGTGGCATTCAAGAGAATCCGGAAGGTCTAAACCTTGTC
Source organism: Arachis stenosperma (assembly GCF_014773155.1). Lineage (NCBI taxonomy): Eukaryota > Viridiplantae > Streptophyta > Magnoliopsida > Fabales > Fabaceae > Arachis > Arachis stenosperma. Next base: position 12,612,725 of record NC_080385.1, read on the forward strand.
TGTGGTATTCTGAGTAGGATTCAATGACTGAATGACTGTGACGTGCTTCAAACTCCTGAAGGCGGGGCGTTAGTGACAGACGCAAAAGAATCACTGGATTCTATTCCGGCCTGATTGAGAACCAACAGATGGATAGCCGTGCCGTGACAGGGTGCGTTGAACATTTCCAATGAGAGGATGGGAGGTAGCCATTGACAACGGTGAAACCCTACATACAGCTTGCCATGGAAGGAGCCTTGCGTGTTTGAAGAAGAAGACAGTAGGAAAGCAGAGATTCAGAAGATGGAGCATCTCCAAAACCTCAACCTATTCTCCATTACTGCAATACAAGTAACCATTTCATGTTCTTTTACTTTTTACAATCAATCCTGATAATTTCTGATATCCTGACTAAGATTTACAAGATAACCATAGCTTGCTTCAAGCTGACAATCTCCGTGGGATCGACCCTTGCTCACGCAAGGTATTACTTGGACGACCCAGTGCACTTGCTGGTTAGTTGTGCGGGATTGCAAAAGTGTTATTGCAATTTCGTGCACTAAGTTTTTGGCGCCGTTGCCGGGGATTGTTCGAGTTTGGACAACTGACGGCTTATCTTGTTGCTTAGATTAGGACTGTTTTATTTTGTTGGTTTAGAGTCTTTTAGTTGAGTCTAGTTTCATATTTTAAGTTTGGTGTCAATTGCATGCTTTTGCTTTTATTTTAATTTTCGATTTTTAGTTCCTTTTTGATTCATAAAAATTCTAAGTTTGGTGTCCTCTTTGTGTTTTTCTTTTAAAATTTTCGAAAATTAGTGTTTGATTTTCTAAAAATTTTAAGTTTGGTGTCTTTTTGTTGTTTTTCTCTTTCCTCTTTTCAAAAATCAAATCTTTTTCAAAAAAATTTTTCAATCATATCTTTTTAATTGCTATTTTCAAAATCTTTTTAATTAGCTAATTGATTCAGTTCTCAATTTACCTTGATCTTATTCTCTTTTGATTTTCGAATTTTCCTTTAATTTCCTTTTATTTTATTTTAATTTTTCGTTTAATTCAAAAAAAAAAAAACAAAATTTATCCATTTGCAATTATTATCATTTCCCTCTTGTCCATTATGGACTTAAGTGGGGTTAATCAGTCCAAAAGGACTCTGGGGTCATATGCTAACCCCATTACAGCTGCATATGGGAGTAGCATCTGTACACCTCCCATCAAAGCAAGCAGCTTTGAGCTAAATCCTCAACTCATTATCATAGTGCAGCAAAATTGCCAGTATTCCGGTCTTCCACAGGAAGAACCTACTGAGTTTCTGGCACAGTTCTTACAAATTGCTGACACAGTACATGATAAAGAGGTAGATCAGGATGTCTACATACTATTACTGTTTCCATTTGCTGTAAAGAATCAAGCTAAAAGGTGGTTGAATAACCAACCTACAGCAAGCATAAAGACATGGAAACATTTGTCAGACAAATTCCTGAATCATTTTTACCCTCCAAAGAGGATGACACAGCTAAGGCTGGACATCCAAGGCTTTAAACAAGAGGATAATGAATCCCTTTATAATGCCTGGGAGAGGTATAGAGGTATGCTTAGAAAATGCCCCTCTGAAATGTTTTCAGAGTGGGTACAGTTAGACATCTTCTACTATGGGCTTACAGAAAAAGCTCAGATGTCTTTAGACCACTCAGCTGGTGGATCCATACACATGAGGAAGACAATTGAAGAAGCTCAAGAGCTTATAGACACGGTTGCTAGAAACCAATACTTATATTCTAGCAATGAATTCGTTCCAAAGAAGGAAGTCATGGCATTAGTCACTGATCCTAATCCTCAAGAACAGATGAATGAGCTTAATCAACAATTGCTCCTGATGACTGAACAGTTAGCAGAATTTAAAGAAATGCTCCATGATACTAAGGTTGCTAACAAGAGCATAGAACTGCAGTTGAATCAAGCAAAACAGCAAATATCTAAACAGATAACAGAGGAATGTCAAGCAGTACAATTGAGGAGTGGGAGAACACTGAATACCACTGCTCAAAAGAGCAAAAAGCCAAACAAGGAACAATTGACAGAGGATAACCAAACCACTGTTCAAAATCCCTCTGAGGACAGTAAGAGCCCAGAGAGGAATGTTATTGGCGTTCAAACGCCAGAAAGGGAAGGAAAGCTGGCGTTAAACGCCCATTCCTTGCCCAGTTCTGGCGTTCAAACGCCAGAAAAGGGGGAAAAGCTGGCGTTTAACGCCCATTTTCCACCCAATCCTGGCGTTCAGACGCCAAGGGAGGATCAGACACCTGAGAGTGCTGACAGTAATCCCTCTAAAAAGGCTTCTTCAACCACTTCTGTAAGGAATAAACCTGCAGCATCTAAGGTTGAAGAATATCAAGCCAAGATGCCTTATCCTCAGAAACTCCGCAAAGCGGAACAGGATAAGCAATTTGCCCGCTTTGCAGACTATCTAAGGACTCTTGAAATAAAGATTCCGTTTGCAGAGGCACTTGAGCAAATACCTTCTTATGCTAAGTTCATGAAAGAGATCTTAAGTCATAAGAAGGATTGGAGAGAAACTGAAAAAGTGTTTCTCACTGAAGAATGCAGTGCAGTCATTCTGAAAAGCTTACCAGAAAAGCTTCAAGATCCTGGAAGCTTTATGATACCATGCACATTAGAGGGCGCTTGCACCAAGACAGCCCTATGTGATATTGGAGCAAGCATCAATCTAATACCTGCATCCACTATCAGAAAGCTTGGGTTGGCTGGAGAAGTCAAACCAACCAGAATATGCCTCCAACTTGCTGATGGCTCCATTAAACACCCATCAGGCATAATAGAGGACATGATTGTCAAGGTTGGGCCATTTGCTTTTCCAACTGACTTTGTGGTGCTGGAAATGGAGGAGCACAAGAGTGCAACTCTCATTCTAGGAAGACCTTTCCTAGCAACTGGACGAACTCTCATTGATGTACAAAGAGGGGAAGTAACCCTCAGAGTCAATGAGGATGAGTTCAAGTTGAATGCTGTAAAAGCTATGCAGTATCCAGACACACCAAATGACTGCATGGGCGCTGACATTATTGACTCTTTGGTAGAAGAGATCAATATGACTGAAAGCCTAGAATCAGAGCTTGAAGACATCTTCAAGGATGCTCAGCCTGATCAAGAAGAACTAGAGGAAGCAAAGGAATTTTCGAAAATTCCTCAGGAGGAGGATAAACCTCCCAAACCTGAACTCAAACCTCTACCACCATCCCTGAAGTACGCATTTCTGGGAGAGGGTGACACTTTTCCAGTGATTATAAGCTCTGCTTTGAATCCACAGGAAGAGGAAGCACTGATTCAAGTGCTAAGGACACACAAGACAGCTCTTGGGTGGTCCATAAGTGATCTTAAGGGCATTAGCCCAGCTAGATGCATGCACAAGATCCTGTTGGAGGATAATGCCAAACCAGTGGTTCAACCACAGAGGAGGCTAAATCCAGCCATGAAGGAGGTGGTGCAGAAAGAGGTCACTAAATTACTAGAGGCTGGATTATTTATCCTATTTCTGATAGCCCCTGGTGAGCCCTGTCCAAGTTGTCCCCAAAAGGGAGGCATGACAGTGGTTCATAATGAAAAAAATGAACTGGTTCCTACAAGAACAGTCACAGGGTGGCGCATGTGTATTGACTACAGAAGGCTCAATACAGCCACCAGAAAGGATCATTTTCCTTTACCATTCATAGACCAAATGCTAGAAAGACTAGCTGGTCATGATTACTACTACTTTTTGGATGGCTATTCAGGCTACAACCAAATTGCAGTAGATCCTCAGGACCAAGAGAAGACAGCATTTACTTGCCCTTCTGGCGTGTTTGCCTACAGAAGGATGCCTTTTGGTCTGTGCAATGCACCTGCAACCTTTCAGAGGTGCATGCTCTCTATCTTCTCAGATATGGTAGAGAATTTCTGGAAGTCTTCATGGATGACTTCTCAGTATATGGAGACTCATTCAGCTCCTGTCTTAACCACCTATCACTTGTCCTGAAAAGGTGCCAAGAGACTAACCTGGTTTTAAACTGGGAGAAATGTCACTTTATGGTGACTGAAGGAATTGTCCTTGGGCATAAAATTTCAAGCAGGGGAATAGAGGTGGATAAGGCAAAGGTAGAAGTAATTGAAAAATTACCACCACCTGCCAATGTTAAGGCAATCAGAAGCTTTCTGGGGCATGCAGGATTCTACAGAAGGTTTATAAAGGATTTTTCGAAAATTGCAAAACCTCTGAGTAATCTGCTAGCTGCTGACACACCATTTGTGTTTGACACACAGTGTCTGCAGGCATTTGAGACCCTGAAAGCTAAACTGGTCACAGCACCAGTCATCTCTGCACCAGATTGGGCATTACCATTTGAATTAATGTGATGCCAGTGACCATGCCATTGGTGCAGTGTTGGGACAGAGGCATAACAAACTTCTGCATGTCATTTATTATGCTAGCCGTGTTCTAAATGATGCACAGAAGAATTACACAACCACAGAAAAAGAATTACTTGCAGTGGTTTATGCCATTGACAAGTTTAGATCTTATCTAGTAGGATCCAAGGTGGTTGTGTACACTGACCATGCTGCTCTTAAATACTTACTCACAAAGCAGGATTCAAAACCCAGGCTTATTAGATGGGTGTTGCTTCTGCAAGAGTTTGATATAGAAATAAGAGACAGAAAAGGGACAGAGAACCAAGTAGCTGATCATCTGTCCCGAATAGAACCAGTAGCTGGGGCGTCCCTCCCTTCTACTGAGATCTCTGAGACTTTCCCAGATGAGCAACTCTTTGCCATTCAGGAAGCTCCATGGTTTGCAGATATGGCAAACTATAAAGCTGTGAGGTTCATACCCAAGGAGTACAGCAATGTGCAAAGAAAGAAATTAATTTCAGATGCCAAGTACTACCTCTGGGATGAACCATATCTCTTTAAGAGATGTGCTGACGGAGTGATCCGCAGATGCGTACCCAGAGAAGAAGCACAAAGGATCCTATGGCACTGCCATGGATCACAATATGGAGGACATTTTGGAAGTGAGCGAACAGCCACTAAAGTCCTCCAGTGTGGCTTCTACTGGCCTACTCTCTATAAAGATTCCCGAGAGTTTGTGCGTAACTGTGACAGTTGCCAAAGAGCTGGTAACCTGCCTCACGGATATGCCATGCCTCAACAAGGGATATTAGAGATAGAATTGTTTGATGTATGGGGAATTGACTTCATGGGGCCATTTCCACCATCATACTCAAACACTTATATTCTGGTGGCGGTTGACTATGTATCTAAGTGGGTAGAAGCAATTGCTACACCCACTAATGATACCAAGACCGTGCTAAAATTCCTCCAGAAACACATCTTCAGCAGATTTGGTGTCCCCAGAGTACTAATCAGTGATGGGGGCTCTCATTTCTGCAACAAACAGCTATACTCTGCTATGGTTAGATATGGAATCAGACATAAAGTAGCAACTCCGTATCATCCACAGACAAATGGGCAAGCTGAAGTCTCTAACAGAGAGCTAAAAAGAATCCTAGAACGGACTGTGATAGCCCGAAGAAAGGATTGGGCAAAGAGCTTGGATGATGCTCTGTGGGCATACAGAACAGCATTCAAGACTCCTATAGGAACTTCTCCATACCAACTGGTGTATGGGAAGGCCTGTCATTTGCCTGTGGAACTGGAACATAAAGCTTACTGGACAACCAGATTCCTAAACATGGATGCACAGTTAGCTGGAGAAAAGAGATTACTTCAGCTAAATGAGCTAGAAGAGTTCAGACTCAATGCCTTTAAAAATGCAAAAATTTATAAGGAAAAGGCAAAGAAATGGCATGACAAGAAATTGTCAACCAGAGTCTTTGAGCCAGGACAGAAAGTTCTGCTCTTCAACTCCAGGCTCAAATTGTTCCCAGGAAAACTCAAATCCCGGTGGAGGGGTCTGTATGTGATCACAGGAGTGTCACCATATGGATATGTTGAGCTCCAAGATATTGATTCGGACAAAAAGTTCATTGTTAATGGACAGAGAATCAAGCATTATCTTGAGAGCAATTTTGAGCAGGAATGCTCAAAACTGAGACTTGAGTGATCCTCAGTGAAGGTCCAGCTAAAGACAGTAAAGAAGCGCTTGCTGGGAGGCAACCCAGTCATTAGGAGGTTATATGATTAGTTCTTACAGAGGCAAGTATCAAAAATGAAGGAATTCACAGAGTTACAAAAGGATTCAGCTCAAAAAGCAGAGAAAATGAGCTTACTGGCGAAAAAACGCCAGTAAGGGGCATTTTGGGCGTTAAACGCCAGAATGGGTACCATTCTGGGCGTTTAATGCCAGGAATGGTGCCATTTTGGGCGTTAAACGCCAGAATGGGCACCATTCTGGGCGTTTAACGCCAGGTGTGCAGCATCCTGGGCGTTCAGAAAAACGCCCAGTGATAAAGGATTTCTGGCGTTTAACGCCAGCCAGGGCACCTGGCTGGGCGTTAAACGCCCAAAAGGGGCACCAAATGGGCGTTAAACGCCAGAATGGGTGCCATTCTGGGCGTTTAACGCCAGCAAGGTGGGGGGGACCACAATTTTGTTTTCAAATCAAATTTTTTCAAACTTTCCTTTTCTCACCCATACTTTTCTACAAAATCACACTTCAATCATTCATCATTCACTTTCAAATCTTCAAAAATCAAAACCATTCTTCAAATTTATTTCAAATCAATTACAAACATTGTTCAAAAATTTCACCCTTCTCTCAATTTCTTTCCAAATCTTCTCAAATCTTCTTTCAAATTTCTCTCTTTTTTTTCGAAAACTCCCCTCCCCACCTTATAAATACACGTTTGGCTCCCTCATTCCACCACACCATTCGAATTTCCTCTTCCTTCTCCTCTCTTCTCTCTTTTCTTTTGCTTGAGGACAAGCAAACCTCTAAGTTTGGTGTGCTTTTCCGTGATCACTAAGCCAAGATTCATCAAGATCATGGCTCCTAAGGGAAAACAAACCAATTTAAGAGGAAAGAAAGAGACTAATCTAAAGAATCTTTGGAATCAAGAGAAGTTCTTAACTAAAGAACATGAAGACCATTATCACAAAATAATGGGTCTGAGGTCAGTGATCCCGGAAGTTAAATTTGATCTGAAAGAAGATGAATATCCGGGGATCCAAGAGCAAATTCGAAACAGAGGATGGGAAGTTCTAACCAATCCTGAGACAAAGGTTGGAAGGAACATGGTTCAGGAATTCTACTCAAATCTGTGGCTGACAGATAAGCAGAGAATGACTGGAACCGCTTACCATACCTACAGAACTATGGTCAGAGGGAAAGTTATGTACTTTCATCTGGACAAAATAAGAGAAATCTTCAAGTTACCTCAACTTCAAGATGATCCTGACTCCTTTAATAGGAGGATGGTGAGAGTAGATAAAGGGTTGGATCAAGTTCTAGAGGACATATGCCTCCCTGGAACTAAGTGGATAACCAATTCTAAGGGTGTCCCTAACCAACTCAAGAGGGGAGACCTCAAACCAATTGCAAGAGGTTGGCTAGACTTTATTGGGCGTTCTATATTGCCCACTAGCAACCGTTCTGAGGTCACCATCAAGAGGGCAGTGATGATTCATTGCATTATGCTTGGAAAAGAAGTGGAGGTACATCATGTGATTGCTTGTGAGATTTACACAATTGCAAATAAGAATTCCACTGAAGCCAAGCTGGCTTACCCAAGCTTGATCTCCTTGCTCTGTAAAGAGGCTGGGGTGAAGATGGGAGTAGATGAGTTCATACCCATTGAACACCCAATCACCAAGAAGTCAATGGAAGGCCAAGTTCAAGACAACTCTATCAAAAGGAGGGCGCAGGAGTTCCTCCCTGAATTCCCTGAAATTGGCTACTGGGCCAGCCTAGAAGCATCTATCACCAAGTTGCAAGAAACTATGGAGCAACTGAAGGAAGAACAGCAGAATCAGAACTGCATGCTCTGCAAATTGCTGAAAGAACAAGAGAAGCAGGGGCGTGAACTCCAAGAGATGAAACGCCAAAAGCTCTCCTCTCAAGCTGAGGGAGCATCCACTTCTCAAAATCAAGGTTGTTGAGTCCTAACTCTGTGAAAACCTCTATCATTAGGAGCCTATTTTTGCGTTTTTTTAATTTGTTTTCTATTCCTATTTTATTTTTTTTAGTCTCATCTTATATCTATATTTGAGTCTTGTTTTTAATTCATAATTAATAAAATCTATGCCTTAAAGTTATGAATGTCCTATGAATCCATCACCTCTCTTAAAATGAAAAATGCTTTAATCACAAAAGAACAAGAAGTACAGGATTTCGAAATTTATCTCTGAAACTAGTTGAATTAGTTTGATGTGGTGACAATACTTTTTGTTTTCTGAATGAATGCTTGAACAGTGCATATGTCTTTTGAATTTGTTGTTTTAAGAATGTTAAAATTGTTGGCTCTTGAAAGAATGAGGAGAAAGAGAACTGTTATTGAGGATCTGAAAAATCATGAAATTGATTCTTGAAGCAAGAAAAAGCAGTGAAAAAAAAATTTTCGAAAAAAAAAGAGAAGAAAAAGAAAGAAAAAGAAAGAAATAAAGTTGTGAACCAAGGCAAAAAGAGTGTGCTTAAGAACCCTGGACACCTCTAATTGGGGACTCTAGCAAAGCTGAGTCACAATCTAAAAAGGTTCACCCAATTATGTGTCTGTGGCATGTATGTATCCGGTGGTAATACTGGAAGACAGAGTGCTTTGGGCCACAGCCAAGACTCATACACTAGCTATGTTCAAGAATCATTATACTTAACTAGGAGAATCAATAACACTATCTGAGTTCTGAGTTCTCATAGATGCCAATCATTCTGAACTTCAAAGGATAGAGTGAGATGCCAAAACTGTTCGGAGGCAAAAAGCTACTAGTCCCGCTCATCTAATTGGAACTATGTTTCTTTGATATTTTGGAGTCTATAGTATATTCTCTTCTTTTTATCCTATTTTGATTTTCAGTTGCTTGGGGACAAGAAACAATTTAAGTTTGGTGTTGTGATGAGCGGATAATTTATACGCTTTTTGGCATTGTTTTTAGTATGTTTTTAGTATCTTTTAGTTAGTTTTTAGTATATTTTTATTAGTTTTTAATTAAAATTCACTTTTCTGGACTTTACTATGAGTTTGTGTGTTTTTCTGTGATTTCAGGTATTTTCTGGCTGAAATTGAGGGTCTTGAGCAAAAATCTGATCCAGGGACCAAAAAGGACTGCAGATGCTGTTGGATTCTGACCTCCCTGCACTCGAAGTGGATTTTCTGGAGCTACAGAAGCCCAATTGGCGCGCTCTCAACGGCATTGGAAAGTAGACATCCTGGGCTTTCCAACAATATATGATAGTCCATACTTTGCCCAAGATTTGATGGCCCAAACCGGCGTAGCAATTCGGCGTCAGAAATTCCAGCGTTAAACGCCGGAACTGGCATAAAACTTGGAGTTAAACGCCCAAACTGGCATGAAAGCTGGCGTTTAACTCCAGAAAAGGTCTCTACATGAAAATGCTTCAATGCTCAGCCCAAGCACACACCAAGTGGGCCCGGAAGTGGATTTTTCTGTCATTTACTCATTTCTGTACACCCTAGGCTACTAGTTTGCTATTAATAGGATCTTTTGACATTGTAACAGTACCTCATGACACTTTACACGTTTTCTTTGTGTACTTTCCACAGCATGAGTCTCTAAACCCCATGGTTGGGGGTGAGGAGCTCTGCTGTGTCTTGATGGATTAATGCAATTACTACTGTTTCTCATTCAATCATGCTTCCTTCCATTCTAAGATAATACTCGTTCTTAATCCGGATGAATGTGATGATCCGTGACAATCATCATCATTCTCAACCATGAACGTGTGCCTGACAACCACCTCCGTTCTACCTTAGATTGAGTAGTTATCTCTTGGATTCTTTAATCGGGATCTTCGTGGTATAAGCTAGAACTGATGGCGGCATTCAAGAGAATCCGGAAGGTCTAAACCTTGTCTGTGGTATTCTGAGTAGGATTCAATGACTGAATGACTGTGACGTGCTTCAAACTCCTGAAGGCGGGGCGTTAGTGACAGACGCAAAAGAATCACTGGATTCTATTCCGGCCTGATTGAGAACCGACAGATGGATAGCCGTGCCGTGACAGGGTGCGTTGAACATTTCCAATGAGAGGATGGGAGGTAGCCATTGACAACGGTGAAACCCTACATACAGCTTGCCATGGAAGGAGCCTTGCATGTTTGAAGAAGAAGACAGTAGGAAAGCAGAGATTCAGAAGATGGAGCATCTCCAAAACCTCAACCTATTCTCCATTACTGCAATACAAGTAACCATTTCATGTTCTTTTACTTTTTACAATCAATCCTGATAATTTCTGATATCCTGACTAAGATTTACAAGATAACCATAGCTTGCTTCAAGCCGACAATCTCCGTGGGATCGACCCTTGCTCACGCAAGGTATTACTTGGACGACCCAGTGCACTTGCTGGTTAGTTGTGCGGGATTGCAAAAGTGTTATTGCAATTTCGTGCACCACCTGCATGTTGAAGGGATCCTCAATCGAATTCGATGCAACCATGGTGGCAATAATCGCGAGGAAGGAGATTCAGGGGGCATTCGTGCTGAACGGATACGTCCACTTTCTTAGTGTCCTTCTCGGAACTTCCGGCCATTTGCAAGAACTTCGTCGAGGGATTATTGGAGATTATGAAGAGGGTAGACGAGTTTGTAACTGAGCTTGTGGCATTTTGCCTTTTCATATACTGCCATGGGGGGAGGGGGTTAGGGGGTTGTGGTTCAGTACCACATACGTTTCCCTAGATTTTTTGTTTATCGATGCGTTCAGATAGTATAATAATTATATTGCTGAAAGAAGCATTTATCGTGTTTAACTGGATGTCCATTTTCTAGGTGGGGCTAATATTCTCAAGAATGAAGTAATTTGAAGGAGCTTTAATAGCGGTGAATAAGATAAATGTTATTTATTTATTCTTTGCTGGTGCAAGTACACCACTATTCGTGAACCTAGAGTCCCTGCACCCCTACTCCTGAGTCCTGACCATAGGGTCCGCGTGAAAGTAAACCTCGAATGATGTTGCACCCCCACCATTCTAGTTGCTTTATTTGTTTACTCTTCCATTTCTTAGCCTCCAGGTGAGAGAAAAAACCATTAACTGTATATTCCACCATCAACCCTAACCACCTCTCCCTCTTAAGGGTGTACCAGATCCCCTCTAACAGTCGAATGGCAATACGCACAAAAGGTATCTGGTACGTCGTCTTTAGAGGGAGGATACCCGGAATATACCCCAACAGCGAGACGGCAGCGGCTCAGGTGGATGGCTTTCCACGGAACATGCTTCTTCGTTACCGGAGTTATCAAGAGGCCGTGAACGCCTGGAACGACTACTTCCAGGTGAATGCATCGCCTGTTACGGAGATGGGCAGCGAGCTCCCGCCACCGTCAGGGTTCAATCAACTCGTTCACGACGGACGGCACGATTCGACGGTGACGACGACTCCGCCTGTTCCGGGTCTGGGCAGCGAGCTCCCGCCGCCGTATGCATTCAATCGATTCGTCGTTCACGGCGAACGACACGATACGACGGTGAAAAATAGTCCCGACGCGAAACCAGGTGCAACTGGTAAGCGAAAAATGTGTTCTTGCGACACCCCCACATCTAGTCAATTGTGTTGGTATCAATACGTTGCTAGCAAAGTTACAGCACTTGCAGCCAGCCAATCGATTGAGGACATACAACGGGCCGTTGCGTCGATCGAGTACCGTGTATCTCAGATGGAGAGAGAGACATGATCTCAGGACTCAACTTGGAGAAATCATACGACAGCTGGCCGACATTTTGCTGGACAGGTGAAGTCCCAGGTCTTACGGGTCAGTGCAATAACGGGATGGAGACACTGTAAACCGACCCCTCCCCTCCCTGGCAATGTATGTTTAGGTCTAGTATTGTACTGTTTAGGCCCAACACTAATATTGAACTGTTCTGGTCTGTTTATTTTTTTTATATTCCACTTTGCCTATTACCTAATGAAGTTATGAAATAGTGCTTCTATCGAAGGTTATGCATGGGAGCGTTTAAAAGTTAAAACACGCTGATATGCATTGGTTCGAATTTATAAAGCCACCCAACTCAACCGCACGAATCATTAGCAATGAAATACATTCAAATTTGTTTACAACGAAGCTTCATCTAAAAGTAAACAGACTAAGGAAATGCAACACCTCAAACTCGGCAAGGCAATGGACGCACGACACACTCGACAAATCGTTGGCGGCACCCGTGGTCCCGCGGGTCGGGCAGACGCTTGACTGGCAGATGACGGGCTTCCCTGTCAGCGGATTTGCGAACAACTGCCCAAATAATTCTCTACACGATTCGATTTTTCCAGCAGCCAGTACGTTTTGATACATTTCAACCCCCTGCCAGCGTGCGCCTCGTTCCCAACACCTGGCATCAGTAGCAGCATCGCACACATGTAGCAGGCTTGGACGTCGCCTGCATCGGTGGCCTCAAGCAGGGTGTCGACCCTAGTGACAGATCGGCCCATCCAGCAGAATTCTCTAATCCCTACACGGAATATAGCGGCTGGATTTCCTCTGCGCGCGCTTGTATAAAGAAACCCATCCTCAGGACGGTCCTCTAAGTCATAACCGAACACGACGGGTAGCTCCGCCATGGAGGCCACCTTGTACACCGCAGAAGAGCGGGCTGCGTCCAAAAATACCTTGCAAGTCGCCTGCATGTTAAACAGATCCTTGATCGAGGCCGACGCAACCCTTGCTACAATTCTCTCCCATATTTCGCGAGGCAGAAGAGTCAGCGGACAGCCGCGGGGGGCACCCCTTTACCTTTCCTTCTTCCATATCCGGCCTTCTTTTTCCTACTGCGTTTGTCGAAGGTTGCACCCAATTTCATCCTATTTGATTCAAATTTTTTGGACGGTGGGGGGAGGGGAGAGGGAAAGGTTACAGGAGAGTATGAATCACGGGCACCAGACGCAGTGAAGGAAATCTGGGGAGGGAACTTATATACTGCAAAATGGCTCACCAGATAAGTCAGGTATCGTGCCACGTACGCCTTCATTTAGGCCTACTGTAACCGATGATTCGTTTTTGGGTTTGGCACGGGAATCGAAGACATCGTAAACATAATTTTTTAAGCTGAGCAGTGAAAAATAAATTTAAAATAATATTAAATTTGTTATCTCTTATTTTTCCTTAAAATTAAATCATTTATTTTCCAAAAAAAAAAAAAAACAAAGTATTACTCATTTTCTACGGAAAAAAGTATTCGAAGCAGCTTCTCACTTTACACTATATATGTATACGTGCACGTTAATGACAAACCCTGTCCCTCCCAATGCTTCTTTCCCAGTTCTTCTCTACCGTAACTCCTTCTCTCACCTCTCCATTTATCCTTATCCCCCTCCTTATTTCTGCCACCCTCCACTGCTCTCTCCGTTGTGTACTTCAGAGAAAATATCGAAGGAGACCGTCACCGACCACGCCGTTAGTCCCGTCTGCCTCACGGAATAGCCGATGTCCAATCTGATCGACATCGTCCGTACAGAAGAGAAGTTCATGGATTGTGACTTTGTTGAGATCGAACTTGTCAGGAGGGAGGAAATTTGGGAGGCTAGGCTTGAAAAAATATCAGAAGAACTCTTCGAGGTCAGGTCCGAGAGGTTGAAGTTAATGGTCAAGTTGAACAAAAAGGAGGATCAACTGGAGGAAGAGGAGAAGGCACGACGCCGGGAGGAAAAGTTGCTGCGCAGGGAGCAGCAATAATGTGAAGTGACCGTTCGCCGAATGTATGACAAAGCAAATGAAATGATGGCCGAAAGCTCAAAGTTGCGTGACCTGGCACAAAGGGTCGTCGATGTTTTGGAGGTCAAGGAGAAATCTTTGTCCCGTCCATTAGGCGTTCAACCGGAGCAGAGTGAACACAGTAACGGAGGGATTTGACCTGGTGCACATGTGTGACATCTCTATGTTGTGTTGGTTTCTGTCGAGGCCTGAAGCCCTGAATGATCTATTTAGTTTGTTTGTTAGGTCGCCCTTTTGATCTTTTGAAATGCTAATTAAAACTTAGTAGCGATTATTATATCTACTTTCATCGGTTCGATATCGAAAATCCGTTTATCTTGAATTGTTAATAATTTTATCCTTCCTCGCCAGTGACTATTACATGTCAAGAACAAAATTTCTGAGTCATTTCCATTTTGATTGCCATTGTTTCGGTAGATTAATATTCTATGCTTCGTAGTCAGTATAAATTCGTTTAATCCAGATGCGATTAACTATCAATATCTTCTCATCTCCTTTCTTGTTAGTAATAATTTGAATTGATTTAAATTGAAATAAATATTTCCTGAAAATACGCAAAACACGCTTTTCGGCGACTCCCCATTGAGTTACCGATTTTGTGGGCTATTTTGTATCAATTAAATGCGTCGGTATTAGATAGTTTACAGCCCCAAGAAAAAAACGGGGGATGTAAATCATCCAATATAAAACAATTCATCTGAGGGGTTGATACATAATTAGGGAATTATCTTGCGTTGTTAGCATAGAAGACCAGACGCGATGAGGGAACGCTGGGGAAGGAGATTATATACTGTAAAACGCCTTACCAGATAAGTCGGGTACCGTGCCATTTACGCCCACTGTAACCGATGCTCCATCTGTAGGTTTGGCACGTGAATCGAAAAGATCCTAGACGTAATTATTAAAGCTGAGCATTGAAATTGAAAAACAAATTTAAAACTATATTAACGTGAAATGTTAATTTAAGCTAATATGTAACTAAATTGTTATCTCTTCCTTTTTTTTCTTCTATCGAACTAGTTTAAATATAAATCGTTTATTTTCCCAAAAATTAACGAAGTACACTAATTACTCATTTTCTACAAAAAAAAGTATTCGATGAAGCTTCCCAATTTACACGGTATATGTATACATGCCCCTTAATGACAAACCCTATCCCTCCTAACGCTTCTTTTCCAGTTCTTCTCTGCCGTAACTCCTTCTCTCACCTCTCCGTCTATCCTTATCCCCCTCCTTATTTCTGCCGCCCTCCACTGCTCTCTCTACTATGTACTTCTGAGAAAATGTCGAAGGAGACCGTCACCGACCCCACCGTTAGTCCCGTCGGCCTCACGAAAGAGCCGATGTCTAATCTGATCAACATCGTCCGTACAAATGAAAAGTCCGCGGATTTTGACCTCGTTGAGGCCGAACTTGTCAGGAGGGAGGAGTTATGGGAGGCTAGGCTTGAAAAAGCGGCAGATGAAGTCTTCCAGGTCAATGCCGAGAACGTAGACTTAATGGTCAATTTGAAGAAAAAGGCGAATCAACTGGAGGAAGAGGAGAGGGCACGACGCCGGGAGGAAAAGTTGCTTTGCAGGACCTTGCAACAGTCTGAAGCGGCCGCTCGCCGACTGTATGACAAAGCAAGCGAAATGATGGCGGAAAGCTCAAAGTGGCGTGACCTGGCAAACAGTGTCGTCGATGTTTTTGAGGTCAAGCAAAAATCTTTGTTCCGTTGGGCAGGCGTTCCACCGGAGCATGGTGAAGACAGTGACGGAGGTATTTGACATGGTGCACATGTGTGATATCTTTATGTTGTATTGGTTTCTATCGAGACCTGAAGCCCTGAATGATCTTTTTGGTTTGTTTGTTAGGTCGCCCTGAATGATCTTCTGAAATGCTAATTAAAACTCGGTAGCGATTATTATATCTACTTTCATCGGTTCGTTCTCTGCTTATTGTCAATTGTTTAGAGTTACTCATAACTCAGCCCTTCTGCTTATAAATCAGCCAAATAAAACAAGTCGTTTGAGCGGTTTAAACAAACTTAGGGAATTATCTTGCACCGTTAGCATTTACCGTTTCCAAATCTTGATCCTAGAACATTTCGGCAACTATTTACGGCTGCGTTATCAAAGACCTGTTTATCGAGTTATCATTGCAAATTAGTTTTACACTACCGGAATAAACATTCGAAATTATTTTCATTTACCGTATCATAATGTTATGCCAAATTCTGTTCCTTTATAAAGGATAAACATGTTTCCAACTAAAAAGCTTGGATCAACAAAGAATACGAAGGGACTGGTTTAAACAAGTTTCAAAGTACGTATCTCAGTGTGAGGCTATAATAAACCAATTAGTGAAATCAAATAATAGAATCTCCTTAAAAAACCTCATTGCTCATTAAAGGACGAGTATTGAACCTCAACCTACTATATTGTACGAATACAACCCGTGATCAATTGGAAAATATGTGCATCAACATTTCTATATTTTTATGGCACCAGCATCATTTTTCTGGCAAAACCTTACATTAACCCGCTAAGTTTGTTTTGCATAGTATTTTAATTATTATATCATTCAGAAAATTAATATTGCTGGTAAATGGTTCAACAACTTATTATACATGCAATAACTATTTTAGTGTTCCTCTTCTTTTTTTTTCGATCGATGGTGTTCCTCTTCCTTATTTAACAACATTTTTAATAGCCCAACACTTGAGCCCAGCATTGGTTTCAGAAAAAATGTGTATCTCAATAAGAAAAAAAATTTACTCTAGAGGCCCATCAGGATTGACCCAAGTTCAACCAACTGGGTTCTAACCTAACCCGCCCGACCCGTAACACAATCGGGGTCTCCTTCGTCATCCTCTCGCCCACCATCCCCACGCAGCTTCGATCCTTCCTTGTTGGTCGTCTCCGGCAAAGCCACACATCTAGCCGAAACATCACTCATTGTTATCAGACAATGATCGAATCCAGCTCCGGCGAGGACACTGTGCAGATCTTCATCCTCCGAACCAACGAGTCGCGATGGAGGTTGCACTTCGAAGAGCAGGGAGCTTTGCAGTGTGATTCCGCGAGGGGGTGGGGTGGGGGGAACTTCCTGCAACTCCATTGATGGTCAGTGACGGAAATCTAAATGTCCGCGTGATTCTGGTATGCATCAAACGACGTCAACGATGAAACTCCTTCATTCCCAACCCAACCCCATCAATTTGGATTAAACGTAAAGCAGAGTCATTAACTTAAAATAATTTCATCTTAAAAATTGTTAACTAATTCTACATAGACCCATATAGTTTTCAGATCTAACAAAACTAACCAGCAACAAAATGAATTTGTAAAATAGCCCCTCTGACACAAGATATCCATTAACCAATCAAAGGAAGGAAGAGAAAGGGTGATCTCTACCATTGGATTAAAAAAAGGAGAAAAATTTGACGGACAGCTACCGATGGCGCACCAGTCAGCCGAAGATAAGTGCGATGCGCACTGGTGTGCCAAAGATCTTTGCACACCGAATCCGTTCCCCTTTCTGTCTTCATTTCTTTTTCTTTTTTTTCTTTTTTAAAAAAAGAAAAATAAGTCTGTGCGTCATCAACAGTTTTGCTTAACTTTTACGGCTCAGGATTCGGTGGTCCCAGGACGTTTGGACTATTAAATAGTCCTATAACAAAACATGTTTTTTACGGCTTTTTAAGAACAGTTAAATAGTCCTTTTTTAAATTTAATTACAAATTAACCCCATATATTTTATTTAATTATAAAAATAATTTTTTATTTTATGAATAATTATTTTATTATAAATCTATCATGTTTATTAACAATCAAGAACAAAAACAATAACAAATTCGATCTTCCATTGATCCTAATAAATTTTTTGGCCATTTCAATCGATTAAAAGATTAAATTTGATCTGTCACGTTTGTGAGGAATCACAAAATCGTGTTTCGTTGAAAACCAATCGATTGGACTATCAAACCAATCGATTGAATTCTAACTCAATCGATTGGATTTCAGTTTATCATTAAACAATCGATTGAAAATTGTAAGGAAGCATGGTTTTCGCATAAATCAATCAATTGATCATATTAACCAATCGATTGAACGATGAATTAAATGTGGATTTTATGTAATTCAATCGATTGTTTAGAATTTTCAATCGATTGAATTCTTCAAAACAATCGATTGGGTAGCACAATTCAATCGATTGCTTTTGTTACTCAATCGATTGAATTCACTAAAATAATATGAATTTACCAAATTCAATCGATTGAAGTGTGCTACCCAATCGATTGAAATGTGTACTATGCTTATTTCAATCTTGTTATCATTTTTAGAAATTTTCTTGTTATTCATCTATCTTATCTTTAAAATTCTATCTTCAATTTTTGCGATTTTATTTTGATTTAGATACTCTAATCTTATCCTTTTCTTAATATTAACATTATAAATTGGTGAATAATCCAAATTTAGATACTCTAATATTCACCAATTATTCAATCCCACCGTTGAAATCGTGTATCATTTTCTTTGATTATAAAAAATTTTATTATTTTTCTTTGGAACATCTATCTACTCAATATCCATTTTTTTTAATTTTTTATCCGTCTATTTAATATCCATTATTTCTTCATCATTAATCACCATCAAAGGTCCAATCAAGCTTTTCATTGTAGTGTTCAAAAAATAAACTATCGTTTTGATTACATAATCGAGGTCAGTGAATAGAATCTCTAATTTTGCAATTATTCGTTTCGATACTTTATTCGTTAAATTGATTGTGTAATGAAAAAATATTTTATCTTTTATTAATTCATAGACATTGAGAAATATTAAAAAGTAAATAGATGTTATTATTTTTTATTATTTATTAGTAGTGGCCTGGACACCCAAAATTTAAGAAACTATACTTATCTATAAAAATATATAATGGGAATACAGAGGGTTTGGTGTCCAATATTTTTTTCCTATTTTACTCCTATTTTTATAATCTAAAACTACATACTCAATCACGTACTCACGTTCTGTAAATTTTACATTAACCCATGACAGAATGATGTAACTCCTTCACTTAAAAAAATTGCTCACTCTCAATCGTAAGATTATAAAAATGGCTCCACTTACACTATAGTTTAAACAAGGTAATTTTTTTTAATTAAATATACAAAGAATCATTTTTCTCTTTAAATTATTATCATACTATTTTATCTATAAAAATATATAATGGGAATACAGAAGGTTTGGTGTCCAATATTTTTTTTCTACTTTACCCCTATTTTTATAATCTAAAACTACATACTCAATCACGTACTAACGTTCTGTAAATTTTACATTAACCCATGACAGAATGATATAACTCCTTCACTTCAAAAAATTGCTCACTCTCAATCGTAAGAATCATTTTTCTCTTTAAATTATTATCATACTATTTTAATAATATACTCTTGATGCTTATATGTAATATATAATGATAATTAGTGTCTAAATTTAAATTCCAATATTACTCTTAAAGAGAGGTTTATAATTAAAAATTTTTTGTCAATTTCGTTAAACAAAAAAATTTCTACCTATTTTTTCACAGTAACCTCGTTAAGATATTCTTATTGAATGTAAATTATTGTTACAAATATTTTTATTAAGATATGTTTTGAAGGAATAAAAGTAAAATAGTTCAATAAGGATAATTTTTTAAAAATAAATAAATTTACACTAATAATTTTTCTCTTCAAATTATTAACGTACTTTTCTAATATAGTACCTACACAATATATAATATCAATTAGCGTTCAAATTTAAGTTCCAATATTATTATTAACGAGAGAGATTTATTATTTTTTACAAAAATTTACACACAATAATTTTTGTATCAATATATCATGATTCATTTTAAAAATAATATTTATTCATCTAAGTCATAGAGTACCTTGAAAAATCATATTTAAATAATTTTTTATCTTTTAACTATTTTATATTTTTAGATTGAAAATTTTGTATTTTTTTTATTCAAGATTTATTTTTATTTTATTTTAATTTTCTTATTCAAAACTATTAATATAAATTTTTATTTTGTAGGATAAATAAAAAGATGAATTTTTTTAATAAATTAAATTATTAAAAACTTACTTATTATAAAAGAAGTTAAGTATATTTCTAGATTATAAGAATACATATAATTCACTTTTGAATGTAATCAAAATAAATATAAATTTATTCAATTTTTTAAAATTTACATTAATTATTAAAATTATAACATAATGAATGTACTCCTATACAAATATAAAAATAATTTCATAACTATTTTTTTGTTAGGAGAAAACATGACTTAATAAGCATAAAGTCTAATTTAAACAACTATAGATAAGTAAAATAAGTAACAAAAAACGAACATAAAATTTAATATTTTTTTGTTATTTGGTATAAAAATAATATAATAAAATAAATCATTGTTCTCAAACCAATCGATTGAATTGGAAGTCATGTACAAAGTTTAATCGATTGGGTAACATAACCAATCGATTGAACAGCGAGACCTCAAGTTGCTAATACACATTTCAATCGATTGGGTAGCACACTTCAATCGATTGAATTTGGCATATCCATATTGTTTTCATGAATTCAATCGATTGGGTTATGGAAAGTTATAATTCAATCGATTAGTTTGATAGTCCAATCGATTGGTTTTCAACGAATCAAATTTAATCTTTTAATCGATTGGGATGGCCAAAAAATTTATTAGGATCAATGGAAGATCGAATTCGTTATTGTTTTTATTCTTGATTGTTAATATACATAATAGATTTATGATAAAATAATTATTTATAAAATAAAAAATTATTTTTATAATTAAATAAAATATATGGGATTAATTTGTAATTAAATTTAAAAAAGGACTATTTAGCAGTTCTTAAAAAACCTTAAAAAACATGTTTTGTTATGGGACCATTTAATGGTCCAAACGTTCTGGGACCACCGAATCCGATGCCAACTTTTACCCAGTTAGATAGTTTTGGTGGAGAGATACGGACAAAAAAATGAGAATGAGACACAAAGACTAAGAGACAGAAATTGAAATAAATTTTAGTATTCTTTTTTGTGCAAAGTGGGAGACAGAAATTGAAACAATAATGAAATTATAATTTAATTTGTACAAAGGATAAAATTGGAATTAATTAATTGAAATAAAGGTATTTTAAGTATAAAATGTTATCAAAGTTTCACTCTCCATCTCTAAAAATTTTGGTCTTCGGTGTCTCCACTTTTTGGAGGTACTGAAATACTGAAATTTTGGGGATAGAGACAGAAATTTTTGTACTAGTCTTTAAACCAACAAACATGATACCGAATCTCAATCTCTCAGTCTCTGTCTCAATACCTCAAAACAAACACTAGGGGGAAGGAAAATAAAAAATTACTCCAAACAAAAAAAAAAGATTTAGGATATTTTATATCCTAAAAATATATTTGGCTAAAGAATTTTAATATGGAATAAAGATGTATGTTTTTGTTGGAAATGGAGATTTTGGTGTATATACATGTGGGTGGATGTTGCAGAGGTGCAGGCAAAACACGCAGGTAACGTGCTGATTTAGCATGCACCGAACGTGTTGGACACTTGTCCAAATCAAACGCAACACGCACCATCTGTGTTTGACATGTGGCAGCTTGGCAAGCAACACGCATACTGCGTGTTGTACACGCGGCAGACGCTGGTTGCATGGCGTTGCAATACGTAACCTGCAAGGTGAGTCTTCTGCCTATAAAAACTGAAACTCGTAATCATTTTACTTCATTTTGAGAGAGGTATTTTCCTCCAGGATTAGTGTGATGGAAGGTACTGCAAATATAGTGGTTTACCACAACAATGAGGTCATACGAAATACATATGATGGGTGAATTTTGCGTGTGAGAATACCTTTTCATTTGTGGTTCCGTGCACTATAACATTTGCGGAACTACAGTACGGACTCTATCAAAGCATAGTGACTGATATTTTAAAGAAAGTGTGCAACATTCTCTACAGGCATAGTTATTAAATCCGACTCGACCTGGCCGGTTCGACCGAAAA